>NC_053489.1:261859115-262179948 GCF_905171775.1 Rana temporaria | reverse complement strand
TCTGTTTTCCTGACTGGGCATCATATGACGTTCAGCAGGATAACATGCAGGCGCACAGCGTGGCGATTGCGAGTGAGGCGTGGTACACGCCGCATCTCCAATCGTGATACGGTGCCTCTGTCAGATGCTTCTTATGATGTGATCAGCTGTGACCAATCACAGCTGATCATCGCGTGGACAAGGAAGTGCCAGTAAACGGCATTCCTCTGTTCGCGCAGACAGGGAGAGCCGATCGGCGGCTCTCCCTGTCAGAGGGGGGTCTGTGCTGATAATCAGCACAGTGATTATCAGCACAGCCCCCTCAGATCTGCCAATCAGCTACGAGTCAGTGCCCCCATAATAAAGTCTGCCAGTGCCCACTGAACAGTACCAATCAGTGCCAATCAGAGCCCACCACAGTGTCAATCAGTGCCCAGCAGTAACACCTGTCAGTAACTAATCAGTACCTCATCATCAGTACTGTCCATCAGTGCCATCTGTCAGTGCCAATCAGTACCACCTATCAGTGCCAACCAGTGCCACCTGTCACTACTAGCAACTCTGCCTAAACAGGGTGCTACAAGAGTTTTTGATTTGTGGTCCTTAGCACATCAGGCCTAAGATCAAACACAATGAGTATACACACAGCAGCAGAGATGTGCATGCTGAAGTTCCCTACAGCAGAAGGAATTTATCTCCTCTAAAGCACAGGAGAAAGCTGCTCCTTTCCCCTCTTGTTAAAGCGGAGGTTCACACAAAAAGTGAACCTGGATCACTCCACATTTGGCACCTTTCAGGTGGGAGGGGGGTGCAGACAGGTATTTGCACCACTTCCGGGTTCTGACTCCAGCGGGGGTCCAGCCCCTTCACGTCACCGCCCCCCCCCCCTGCTGTCATCTGGGAAACACTGTTCCCAGGAGAGAGCGGGGACCAGTGACGGCACGCCGCGATACTCGCTCTTGTGCAGTAGGGAATCGGGCAGTGAAGCCGCAAGGCTTCACTTCCTGATTCCCTCACCGAGGATGGTGGCGGAAGCAGCCAAGGACTGAGCGATTGCTCAGTTTTGTCTGCTGACATCGTGGGCGTGCTGGACAGGTAAGTGTCCTTTTTTTAAAAGTCAGCTTCTGCGGTATTTGTAGCTGCTGGCTTTAAAAAAAACAAAAACGGGTGGACCTCCGCTTTAAGAGTGTATATCTGTGAGTTTTAGTTCATCACTCCCATTTACTCTGATGGCAAGGTCCTTTCCCAACCTACATTTCTCACCTTTCAATGCAGACTACATCGAGTCCTTTCAGTTTCTCAGGTCCCACTAGCTACCCCTGGTGAGTGGAGGCTGAACAGCATTGAAAGCCAGCATATGAGTCTTGTATAGACACACAAAGCAGCTGCAGCACAATGTCTTTAAAGTTGTTCTCCCTCTCTAGCCAAGCACCTGGCTATACTTTGCCACATGTTAAGCTGAATGAGTAACAGAGACATTGCTAGAAAGAGTCCATATATATATGCAGCTTTCATAATGAGACTATGCTAGGAATCCATGATCTTTGCCATCCCAAACTTATTTATTGTTCAGCAGTGTATCCATGTTGTTTGCTTGAACCTGTGTATTCTTGCTTCTAACGTTGCACCTGTTTTGTAAACTTCATGTTACATTTACTTCCTGTCTGATCATATAGCCAATTACCTATTCTGTTAAATCTTTTCAAATGACAGACACGATCCTGATGAATGATGGCTATAGCTCTGCCATCAGCACAGTTCCATCTCTTTCTGATCAGAGATCCCTGTGGCCTAAGGTGACCAGATTTTTAAAAAGAAATCCAGGGACATATTTTTTTTTTTTTACTAGTAATGGCGGCAATCAGCGAATCTCTGCCCATCGCCGCAGCCCGCCTCACAGCCTGTCAAGTCTTACTCTCCAGGCCCCGGCTACTACTGGGTGGGGAGCGGAGGAAGATCACTCCACCAGGGAAGGCAAGGAGATAAGCAGGCAGGCGGCTGGCCGGTACTTGAGCCAAGGCAGAAGAACATGTTAGCGGAGCTGAATTGGCATGCACCCGAAACTGAAGAAATATTTCCTCCACTCCGACCAGCACATGATCATCAGAAAGGGGCCCCCGGTTAATGGAAACAAATACACCCCGCTAAGCTAGTAGGAGCGGCTGAGCGGGGGTGTGTAATTCTGTTTTTTTTTATTTTATTAATTCTGCACTGACTGTTCTAGAAATTGCCCCAGCCCCTGTTCAAATCCAATCTGGGGACAAAACTGGGGACAGACTTGGTCCGGGGACAGTGTCCTCAATCCGGGGACTGTCCCCTGAATACGGGGATGTCTGGTCACCCTACTGTGGCCAGGGCCGGACTGGCCAACCGGGAGACCGGGAAAATTCCCGGTAGGCCGCCTGCTGTCAATCAAAACATTTTCAGTTCAGCTGCCTGTGGGCCACGGCGGTGGCCGCCATTGCGGCCGCGGCCGCACTTTTCAATTATATGCCTGCCCTGTGCCCTCTCCAGTGTCACTGTCATGTTAATTCCTCACATCATGTATGGTATAAAAAGCAGCGGCGGGCCGGCCGCCGGCGGGTTGCGGCCGCCATGCTCGCCGCTGCACTTTCCTTCCCGCGCTGACTGGTGCGATCATGTCACGTGTCACGAGGGAGGGGAGGAGCCGAGCAGGAGAACCGAACGTCAGATCTTGCTCCATCGTCCCGTGCGGCGCCAGCACCGCCCAGTGCAGAGTCACATGTGAAGGCAGAGGAGAAGAAGTGAACGCCCGTCCACCCTTGGAGGTAAAGAACATTTCAAATCCTGTATACTGACTGTCTCTAGTCTACTCTCTCTCACCATATAACGGTGCACCCCCTCCTCTCTCTGTCACCTACCTTTGCTGCCCCTGGAAATTGTAAACTGTCTGTATAATAATCTCAGAGAGAGGAGAGAGGAGGGGGGGGGGGGGAGTGCACCGTGCAATGGTGGTGTGAGAGAGCGAGAGATTATACAGTTTACAATTTGCAGAAAAGGTAGGTGCAGAGAGGGGGGGGGGGGGTGCATGGTGCACCACCCTTTCTCTGTCACCTTTGCTGCCCCTGCAAATTGTAATCTGGACTGTATAATCTCTCTCTCTCCCCCCACCATTGCAGCCCCCCTCTCTCTCTCTCTCCCCACAATTGCAGCCCCCCCCTCTCTCTCTCTCCCCACCATTGCAGCCCCCCCGACCATTGCAGCCCCCCCTCTCTCTCTCCCCCCACCATTGCAGCCCCCCTCTCTCCCCCAACCATTGCAGCCCCCCTCTCTCCCCCGACCATTGCAGCCCCCCTCTCTCCCCCACCACCATTGCACCCCCCCTCTCTCTCTCTCCCCACCATTGCAGCACCCCCTCCCTCTCTCCCCGACCATTGCAGCCCCCCCTCTCTCTCACCACCATTGTAGCCCCCCTCTCTCTCTCTCTCCCCACCATTGCAGCACCCCCTCCCTCTCTCCCCCGACCATTGCAGCCCCCCCTCTCTCTCTCACCACCATTGCAGCCCCCCTCTCGCTCTCTCCCCACCATTGCAGCACCCCCTCCCTCTCTCACCACCATTGCAGCCCCCCTCTCTCACCACCATTGCAGCCCCCCCCTCTCTCACCACCATTGCAGCCCCCCCTCCCTCTCTCTCCCCACCATTGCAGCCCCCTCTCTCTCCCACCATTGCAGGCCCCCTCTCACCATTGCAGCCCCCTCTCACCATTGCAGCTCCCCTCTCTCCCTCCCACCATTGCAGCCCCCCCTCTCTCTCCCACCATTGCAGCCCTCTCTCTCTCCCACCATTGCAGCACCCCCTCCCTCTCTCCCCCGACCATTGCAGCCCCCCCTCTCTCTCTCTCTCACCACCATTGCAGCACCCCCTCTCTCTCTCCCCCGACCATTGCAGCCCCCCCTCTCTCTCTCACCACCATTGCAGCCCCCCCTCTCTCTCCCCACCATTGCAGCACCCCCTCCCTCTCTCCCCCGACCATTGCAGCCCCCCCTCTCTCACCACCATTGCAGCCCCCCCTCTCTCTCTCTCCCCACCATTGCAGCACCCCCTCCCTCTCTCTCCCACCATTGCAGGCCCCCTCTCACCATTGCAGCCCCCCTCTCTCCCTCCCACCATTGCAGCCCCCCTCTCTCCCTCCCACCATTGCAGCCCCCCTCTCTCCCTCCCACCATTGCAGCCCCCCTCTCTCCCTCCCACCATTGCAGTCCCCTCTCTCTCTCTCCCACCATTGCAGGCCCCCTCTCACCATTGCAGCCCCCCTCTCTCCCTCCCACCATTGCAGCCCCCCTCTCTCCCTCCCACCATTGCAGCCCCCCTCTCTCCCTCCCACCATTGCAGTCCCCTCTCTCTCTCTCCCACCATTGCAGCCCCCCTCTCCCACCATTTCAGGCCCCCTTTCTCTCTCTCCCCCACCATTGCAGCCCCCTCTCTCTCCCCCCACCACTGCAGCCCCCTCTCTCCCCACTATTGCAGCCCCCTCTCTCCCCCACCATTGCAGCCCCCTCTCTCCCCCACCATTGCAGCTCCCCTCTCTCCCCCACCATTGCAGCCCCCCTCTCTCTCTCCCCACCATTGCAGCCCCCCCCCCTCTCTCTCTCTCTCTCTCTCTCTCTATCTCTCCCCCCACCATTGCAGCCCCCCTCTCTCTCCCACCATTGCAGGCCCCCTCTCATCATTGCAGCCCCCCTCTCTCCCTCCCACAATTGCAGCCCCCCTCTCCCTCCCACCATTGCAGCCCCCCTCTCTCCCTCCCACCATTGCAGTCCCCTCTCTCTCTCTCCCACCATTGCAGCCCCCCTCTCTCCCTCCCACCATTGCAGTCCCCCCTCTCTCTCCCACCATTGCAGTCCCCTCTCTCTCTCCCACCATTGCAGCCCCCTCTCTCTCTCCCTCCCACCATTGCAGCTCCCGCTCTCTCTCCCCCGACCATTGCAGCCCCCCCTCTCTCTCTCCCACCACCATTGCAGCCCCCCTCTCTCTCTCCCCCCACCATTGCAGCCCCCCCTCTCTCTCTCCCCCACCATTGCAGCCCCCCCTCTCTCTCTCCCCCACCATCGCAGCCCCCCCTCTCTCTCTCCCCCACCATTGCAGCCCCCTCTCTCTCCCCCCCACCATTGCAGCCCCCTCTCTCTCCCACCATTGCAGGCCCCCTCTCATCATTGCAGCCCCCCTCTCTCCCTCCCACCATTGCAGCCCCCTCTCTCTCTCGCCTACCAATGCATCCCCCCTCTCTCCCACCATTAAAGCCCCCTCTCTCTCACACACTATAGCAGCACTTCTCTCTCACTATTGCAGCCCCCTCTCTTTCTACTGCAGCTCCTGTCTCTCACTATTGCAGTCTCTCTCTCTCTCTCTCTCACACTATTGCAGCCCCTTTCTCTGTCTCACCACTGCAGCCCCTCTCTCACCACTGCAGCCCCTCTATCTCTCATCATTGCAGCCCCTTTCTCTCTCACACCATTGCAGCCTCTCTCTCTCTCTCTCTCTATTGCAGCTCCTATCTCCCACCATTGCAGCCCATCTCTCTCTCCCACCATTGCAGCCTCTTTGTCTCTCTCTCTCTCTCTCTCTCTATTGCAGCTCCTATCTCCCACCATTGCAGCCCCTCTCTCTCTCCCACCATTGCAGCCTCTTTGTCTCTCTCTCTATTGCAGCTCCTCTCTCCCTCCAACCATTGCAGCCCCTCTCTCTTTCTATTGCAGCTCCTCTCTCACTATTGCAGCCCCTCTCTCTCTCACTATTGCAGCCCCTTTCTCTCTCTCTCACCACTGCAGCCCCAATATATCTCATCATTGCAGTCCCTTTCTCTCTCGCTCACCATTGCAGCCTCTCTCTATTGCAGCCCCCCTCTCTCTCTCTCTCTCTTTTGCAGCCCCTCTCTCTCTCTTTTGCAGCCCCCCTCTCTCTCTCTATTGCAGCCCCCCCCCCCTCTCTCTCTCTCTCTCTCTCTCTCTATTGCAGCCCCCCTCTCTCTCTATTGCAGCCCCTCTCTCTATTGCAGCGTCTCTCTATTTCTCTATTGCAGCCCCCCTCTCTCTCTCTCTATTGCAGCCCCTCTCTCTCTCTCTATTGCAGCCCCTCTCTCTCTCTCTCTCTATTGCAGCCCCCCTCTCTCTCTCACTATTGCAGCCCCTTTCTCTCTGTCTCACCACTACAGCCCCTTTCTCTCTCTCTCTCTTTCTCGCCATTGTAGCCCCTCTCTCATGGAGTTAACTTATGTATTATAATAAAATAATATACTGTAAATAATAATAAAATGTGAATGTATTTATTATAATAATAAATAAAAACATTTTTCAGGTAAAAAAATGTGCATTTATATATATATTTTTTTGCCTGTTCTCTCTGCATTTGTCTCTTGTATCATGTCTGCAGTCTCTGACCATCTCTTGTATCATGTCTGCAGTCTCTGACCATCTCCTGTACTATGTCTGCAGTCTCTGACCATCTCCTGTACTATGTCTGCAGTCTCTGACCATCTCCTGTATCATGTCTGCAGTCTCTGACCATCTCCTGTATCATGTCTGCAGTCTCTGACCATCTCCTGTATCATGTCTGCAGTCTCTGACCATCTCTTGTATCATGTCTGCAGTCTCTGACCATCTCCTGTATTATGTCTGCAATCTCTGACCATCTCCTGTATCATGTCTGCAGTCTCTGACCATCTCCTGTATCATGTCTGCAGCCTCTGACCATCTCTTGTATCATGTCTGCAGTCTCTGACCATCTCCTGTATCATGTCTGCAGTCTCTGACCATCTCTTGTATCATGTCTGCAGTCTCTGACCATCTCTTGTATCATGTCTGCAGTCTCCGACCATCTCTTATATCATGTCTGCAGGCTCTGACCATCTCCTGTATCATGTGAAGTCTGCAGTCTCTGAGGGAGTTTGGAGAGGCGTCAAGAGTGGGAGTGTCGCTGGGATGGGGGTCATGGGAGAAGTCAGAGGTGAGTGGACTGTGGAAAGGAGACTATAGGAAAACCAGAGCCACCAAGCTGGAGCCGCCTGACTGATCCCTGCAAGGTGCACCTAAAAGGAGGTCAGTGACAGCGCTGCAAGGCCAGCCTAAGGGGGGGGGGGTCATTGATGTAAGGGGGAGTTAATACAATAATGTAAAGGGACACTGATATAAAGATTTCCCCCTTATATCAGTAACCCCCCCCCCCTTACCTTAGGCTGCTTTCACATTGAGGCGTTGGGGGCGTCGGCAGTAAAGCGATGCAATTTTTAGCGGTGCTTTACTAACTTTTTTGCAGTGCTTTTCGGGGGGCAGTGGGGCACTTTTAACCCCCGCTAGTGGCCGAAAAAGTTTAAAACTATGGGGCTGGTATGACATTTTTCCAGGGCTGGATTTTATTCCCAGTCCGGCCCTGACTGTGGCCCCCATCCTCTGATGCCAGTTTCACTACAGAACACAGAAGGGACATAAGGGACATATGATGAAACCACAATGCACAGCATGGTACACAGGCATCCTAAATTGTCTTTAATTTTTCTTTTAAGTTACTGACAAGGTTTCTTACAATACTTGCATTTGAAAATCAAAACTGAGTTTTTTTCCCCAAAAATAATAAAATTCTATATTATTTAAAATAATAAATATTTTCTGATGAAACCATCAAAGATGTAACCACATTTACACTGCTCTTCCCACAAGAACATGGGGGGGGGGGGGACAGAGAAACAAAGTATTGCAGTTACAATTGCTTCAGAAATAAATGTATTGTATTCTTAAAAAGCATCTCATAACAATTATACTGGAGAAAATATGTCTTCCTCCTTATGGGTTTCATTATTATGTCATTGAAAGATGACAGTCACGGGAAATATTATTTAAAAGAAACTTCCAAAACATGAAAGCTATTAGGAAAATGTGTTTGAAGTTTCAAAGACTTCCGTTTTTAGCTGCCTCCAGCATGGGTTCTTTACATTCCAAGGAAAGCTACCCAGGACCAGGACTACATGTATATGACTTTGCTAGCAATAGCTTTGTCCGAGATACAACTGTTCTTGGTAAAAGGTCGCTACCCTCAAACTGTTACTTTTGCTGGGGAGTTTGGTTGGTTAAAAAAGATGAACAATGACAGACTAAGGCTGCATTCACACCTATGCGTACAAAATCGTGGCGTTTTGTCCCGCGAATTGCGGTGACAAATTGCGGCGTTTTGTACCGCAATTTGCGGCGACAAAACGCCGCGATTGTGAATGCAGCCTCACCCCCTCTATGGAGATGGTTCACATCTCCTATGCCGAACGCCGAAAGCCGCCTGAAAAAAAGGTCCGTGAATTTTTTCAGGCTGCAGGCGTACGGCGTTCGGCGTACGGCGTGGACATGTGAACCATCTCCATAGAGGGCAATGTGTTTTCATCCCTCCAGTGTCTCGGGGCTGCTGCAGCGTCACACTACAGGCGACAAAACGCCTAGGTGTGAATGGGGGCTTAGGCTGCATTCACACCTAGGCGTACAAAATCGCGGCGTTTTGTCCCGCGAATTGCGGCGACAAATTGTGGCGTTTTGTACCGCGATTTGCGGCGACAAAACGCCGCGATTGTGAATGCAGCCTTGCCCCCTCTATGGAGATGGTTCACATCTCCTATGCCGAACGCCGAAAGCCGCCTGAAAAAAAGGTCCGGGAATTTTTTTCAGGTGACAAAATGCCTAGGTGTGAATGGGGGCTTACAGTAAGGATTATTAGATAAAAAAAAACTGTTACAGGGGGTACTCAGGGAGACACAGGGGCTTATTTACTAAAGGCAAATAGACTGTTCACTTTGCAAGTGCAGATACATTCTGCAAGGGAAATTTCCCTAGAGCTTAGTGAATAAGTTGAAGTTGGAAAATTCCCTTCCAAGGTGGCTTGCAAAGTGAACAGCGTATTTGCCTTTAGTAAATCAACCCCATACATTGTATGGTAATCCAATGATAGGCTGCTAACTGAATATGAGAAAGACTTACCGGTGATTTATTAGAAAATGGATGACAAATCAGTCATTGATGTAACTTGTATATTTGCTGCATTTACCACTGAAAAGCCATCCACATTTCTCACAATGAAGATCAAATGGTTATAATGTAATATTTTTAACAATTATTGGATATATTTATCAAGTAAACATTTTATTTCACAAATAATGAATTGCTGATTGCAAATCAGTGATTCATTGTTTTAAAGTAAATCTTAACATCAACTGCAGAAATATTTCATAAAATACTTTGTAAATAAATTCTGAACACTTATTGCATCACATTGGTTATCCCCTATGGCCATCTGCTTGAGCTGTAAATCAGATGATGCAAAATAAAATTGCAGAAAACAACAGTGTAGCACGTTTGTTCCAGTAAAAACTAGGGTTGTCCCGATACCACTTTTTTAAGACCGAGTAAATTTTTACTTTTTTTCAATTACATTACTTACCGATTATCGTTTTTTTTTTTTTTTTTAGGGGGGAGTGTATCTTGTCAGTGTGTTTATTAAAATTTTTATTATTTTTTACAATTAATTTTTTTTATTTATTGCAATTTTTTTCTTTTTTTTATCAGCCCTGTTGGGGGGCTTTGGTGAAATATCAGGGGTCTTAAAAGAACCCTGACATCTCCACTTTGAGACAGAGAAAGAGACTAAGGACACAGATTCCACAGTTACTTTCTCTGCAGCCTCAGCTAATATAAATGGACAGAAGCTTCCTCTCCATTCATAAACTGAAGCATCGTAAACACAGGTTATGATGCTCAGTTATGCGAATGAACAGAGTCAGTGATCACTGACTCTGTACATTCGGAAAAGTTAGGAGCCGGATTTAGCTCTCCATCCACAGATCGAGGGGGTGGAGGAGGACATTGAGGGGGACACGGAGTGCGGAGAGGGAGAGCAGCAGGAGAGGGACACAATGCATGGAGCACGGACAGCAGCATGGAGGGGGACAAGGACCCAGAGGGGGAGAGCAGCAGGAGGGGGACACGGTGCACGGAGCACGGACAGCAGCACGGAGGGGGACAAGGACCCGGAGGGGGAGAGCAGCAGGAGGGGAACACTGTGCATGGAGCACGGACAGCAGCATGGAGGAGGACACGAACCCGGAGGGGGAGCAGCGGTAATCGATGCGGCTTTGGGGGGAGTTACAAGCACCGATCACCGCTGTATAACTTTCACTAAAGCAGCTGAAAATAGGGAAAATTGGTGCTTGTAACTCCCCCCACCGCACCGATCATCCCTGACTGCCCAGGTATCCGGTGAAGCATTGGAGCATTTCCCCGAGTAGAAGTACTCTGAGAAATGCTCGGTATCGGTACCGATACCGATACTAGTTTTGGTACCGGGACAACCCTCTAATAGTTAAGCCTGGACTGTATTCTCAACTGAGTTCCTATGGCCAAAATGTGTAACCGAGCAAACTATAAACAAATTTTTTCACAATGTTTCTGTTTCTTGTAGCAGGAAAATTTGGTGAGTGCAAACTAACAAGGAACAGAGAAAATTAAAGTCCTAGACTGTGTGATGAGTTGCACAGGCTTCATGCGGGGTTGATAATTGTTTAACAACAGTCCGTGGTGTATATACTAATTGATTCAAATAAGTCCAAGTAGAAAGATAGACATTAAATCTGGTTTATAAATAGTTCACCATGTTTCATCAATATTCGAAGTACCAGCAGGAAGATAGCGGATAGGGTATATCCACACACACTGACAGATATGGAAAAAAGACTGCTTATGATGCACGTTGCAGAAATATTTCACGAGCTGCAAACAATTAGCCCTATGTGATGGGTACTTTACCATCCTGCACGGGGGCTCAGATCGCTGTCTTAATCCTTCCAAATCCCATCTACCGTGATCTTAAAGCGATCTGGTTGAAATCATTATATGTAACCACTTGGTACTTTCCCTCTGGTTATTAACGATAGTTTTTTGAGTTAACTGACAAACTTTGAGAACTATCACTACACATCCCCAAAAATAAGACACTTGTGACCTTTAAATTTTTGTTTGTAACCCGTGAAATATTCCTGCAGCGTGCATCATAAGCAGTCTTCTTTCCATATCTGTCAGTGTGTGGGGATAAACCCTATGAAGTGAAGTCTGCTATCTTACTGCTGATACTTCAAACATTGATGAAAGGTAGTGAACTGTTTATAATCCAGATATGTCTATCTTTCTACTTGGACTTACAGTATTTGAATCAATTAGTATATACACCACAGATTGTTGTTAAGCAATTATCAGCCCCACATGAAGCCTATGCAACTCATCACCAGATGGAAAAACAATCTGCTATGTTTTTGATCATTACTTGCACTAGCACTAGTCAATCCTTTGGAAAACTCCTTCTCAAATCTATCCCCTTAATTGCAGCACCACTTCTATCCATAAGGCTGGGTTCACACTACTACACTACTTTCATCCTACTTTGCTCTGCTACATTGGTCCTACATTTATCCTACATTGGTCCTACATCCATCCTACTTTCATGAACAGGATACTACTTTGGTCCGACTTCAATGATATTCAATGGGTCTGAAGTAGGATCAATGTAGGACCAAAAGTAGTACAGGGAGCATTTTCAAAGTCGGACCGACTTGTGTAGGACGCTACAAGACACTCTCATAGGGAAACATTGAACACAGAGCAAAGTAGGATGAAAGTAGTGTAGTAGTGTGTAACCCAGCCTTAACCTCACACCCCCACTCCATACCTTGGAGTCACCTGCAATCAGTCATTCCCTTCTCTTTTTTTTGATTAGCAAATTGGCCTGTTTCTAATATTTATAAATAATAGTTTATGATGAATTTTTCATCTGACTGATTGACTGTGTGTTAACAGAAGGTGTCCAGACGTTTTCTTGTACTGTTATATGGTGTGTCTTGTTTGTGTATGTGTATGTGTTTTTTGATCAATTTGCAAAACTGCTATGAGTCAGTTGTTAGTATAACTGCACTTTTTTCATACATGGTTTTTGAATATGCTCAAACCCATTGGATTTACTAAATAAAATTTAGATACTTTATGATTAAGGCCCTTTTCACACAGGGCGGATCAGTAATGATTCGCCCCGTAAACCTCTGCGTGCTCAGCGGTGATCGTTTCGTTGATCCCTGCTGAGCCGGCGGATGACAGGGCGGTCCCCGCACACTGTGCAGGGACCGCCCTGTCTTTTCTCCGCTTTCCTCTATGGGGGGGATCGGATGAACACGGACTGTCTGTCCGTGTTCATCCGATCCAATCCGCAGACGGAAGGAAAAATAAGGCATGCAAGATCGGGTGTCAGCAGATGTTTATCCGCTGACATCCACGATCTCATAGGGACCAATGTATGTCCCTTTTTCATCCGAACACAGATGGATGAAAAAGCAGACATACGGTCTGCAGGTGTGAAAGGGGCCTAATTTAGTCTGATCTAATTACCGCTGCCACAGGTAACCCTTTCCTGGTGTTCTATACCAGGCCACTGCTTTTCCTATAAGAATTGTTTATGCCAGGTAATGGTAAACCTAACCAAACAGTAAAACATTCACTTAAAATGAAAATTTGTCATGAGTGTCATCTATTTTTTATTATTCAGGAAAGTTCAGGAGATCTGCTAACATTCTACGAGAAAGTGAACTGCCATCTAGACAGGGGAAGTCCTGTAGATTTAGTGTATCTGAATATTGCAAAGGCATTTGATACAGTCTCCCATAAACGCTTCATTTATAAGCTGAAATCTACAGGCAAGGTTTGTGCTTGGGTAAAAAAATGGTTTCAGGGACGTGTCCAAAGGGTGGTGATAAATAATGTACTCTGGTCTGAAGTGGTGAGTGGGGTACCCAAAGGTTCTGTCTTGGGACCAATTCTATTCAATTTACTTATAAATAATATAGAGGATGGGATAAATAGCTCAATTTCAGTTTTTGCGGGCGACACCAAAAATAAGCAGGGCAATGATGTGCCCCACTTCAATACATTTTTATACTGTAATTACTGCTGCTACGTTTATTGGCTAAACTGTGCTCACCTCACTCAAAGGGCGAATTTTCTGTTTTGTCACAAATGTATAGACCAGCCACATGCCGGTGCTCTGTGTGTGTCTCTCTGTATGTCTCTGCAGCCGCCATACCTCTCGGTCTCCAACTTCCATGCCAGACTGTCGCTCTTCCCTGATGCATTTCATTGCTTTATCAAGAGGTGTGCAGCTAGGGGTGAACCTAGCAGTAGATTATAAGCCCCTAATATTGTAAAATTATTAATCAAATTATTAGTAAAGCATATAATAATTATTTTCCTTTATTATTACTACCACAGAACATACCTAGAATATTTTTCTGAATTTTACATTATTTGCTTTGAAAAGAATTTGCCAGTGTGAATCCCAAAATCCTTAACCTCTAAGGCCCCGTACACACGGTCGGTTTGGTCCGGATGAGAATGAACCGAAGTTCCTTCGGTTCAAAATTTTAAAACATGCTTCAAAACCGAACCGATGGACCGCTTCCCCATCGGACCAAACCGATGGTTAGTACAGAAAAGCATCGGTTCAAAACCCGCGCAAGCTCAGAATCGAGTCGACGCATGCTTGGAAGCATTGAACTTCATTTTATTCAGCACGTCGTGTGTTTGACGTCACCGCGTTCTGACCCGATCGGATTTTGGACTGACGGTTCAGAGGTGAACCGATGAAAACGGTCTGTCGGACCATTCTCATCTCAAGGACCGCCCCACACAGATATACTGCGACAGGACGGCCCTTCTGCGTGTAATCCCATACCTGTAAGTGATTTCATAAACAGAGTCTGGGGCACTCGTGTGCGCTGCTGGTTGACCCACTCCTGCTGTGATTGGACATAGCGGGAGCCAATCAGAGGGTCCCTCCAATAAAGATCTTGTGTTTCTGCTAAGCAGGAACACGGATCTCTGACTTCCTCCAGTTAAGCCACCCCCCACACAGTTAGGAAGCACACTTAACCATTTGATCACCCCTGATGTTAACCCCTCCCCTGCCAGTGTCATTAGTACAGTGGCAGTGCATTTTTTTTTTTAGCACTGAGCTAAAGTGTCACTGGCCCCCACAAAAAAGTGTCAAAAGTGTCAGTTATGCCCCGTACACACGATCAGACGTACCTTCGTCTGACCAAATTCACATCGGAATTCCGACGGAATTCCATCGGAGGAAAAGAGAACATCTTCTCTATGTAAACTCTGATGGAATTTTATTCCGATGGAAAAAATATTGTGTTTTTTTCAAAATTCTTTATAGTGCAAAAAACCCTGCAGAGGTGAGCAAATACCACCAAAAGAAAACTCTATTTGAGGGAGAAAAATTATATATATTTTGTTTGGGTATAGCGTCGCACAACCACGCAATTGTCAGTTAAAGTAACGCAGTGCCATATCAAAACAAAAATTCTGGTCATGAAAGAGGGGTAAATCTTCCAGAGCTGAAGTGCTTAAAGTGACACTAAAAGTTATCCCTATTCTCCAAAATAATCCATACAAATGCATTGCTTAATGGCTTTGTAATCTTTTTTTCATGAAATTGTTTATTACTGTGTTTTTTCTCCTCCTTGTAATATCTTCTGTGAGCTCAAAAACCTCTTATTTTCCCTTCACTTTCATTTGTTTGGAATGAGCGGCACATGTTAGTTGCAGTCATGTGCAATGCCCTATGTACACTACACATTCCATAGTCCCTAGTCCATCTCAGGAGCAAGCAAGAGAGGTTAGCTACATTCCTACATACAGTGGGATCATGAGAATGAATGCAGCCATGCTTAAACAGGAAGTCACAATACATTAGCAAAAAAAAGAAGGAATTTAAGGGTTTGGAGGCTAAAAGCAATAGGAGGTACTTTTTTTGAGTTAAGAATACATACGTGAATAACATTTCTTTTTTTTTAAGAGTCACTTTAAGGGCCTATTCAGATTTATATGACAATGCACATTACTACAATGCACAGCAACACATGTACCGTGGTGTAGCATATTACAGTGCCATTAATTTTGAAGATTATAGAAGCTCAATCTATAAAAAAAGCTATTTTTGTAAGTTTTCACAGAATGCATCTACATTAAATGTATAATCATTTTTTTTTTATAAATTAGTTCAAGTCATGTAATGATTCACTGAGGAGCATTAGTAATTTTTGGATCGAAACGTGGCAGTTTAGAAGGAAACTCCCAAAAAATACATCGGACGAGGTGTCGGGAGATGCAGCATATTGAATCTCCAGTGAGTTGGACATCTTCCTCTTTTACTCCCACACATCTACCCAGCTGCATTAGAGTCTTCACTCTCAGTAGACCTGACTCATGGCCTCCTAATAAATTATTGAGTGCATGTGACTTCTGCGAAGTGCATTCATCCAAAGATTGGTTTGTTATTTTAGGCCACATTCAGGCAAATAATTTGTACAACTAGAGTTACAAATAATGGAAGTCACAAGATTGGTTTTCTTGTTCCAGATGACTAAGATCTCTGTTCATAACAACCGTTTGTTAAGGAATAACTTTGGCATAATCTAAAATGATACAGATAAATCAATGTGCCATGCAAAGAGATGCGTACATAAGAGTTACATATTTAAAAAAAAAAGGTATGGCAAGAAGACAAGCTGGGTAGCATATATTAAATACAGGGGTGCTTCACCAAGTCTTTAATCAAAAACCTAGGTCTGATTAGTACACACACAGTTTTATTTTCAGTTAGCAATTTATATGAGACTGGTCACTTGGAGAAAAATACCTTGATTAGGGTAAACATGGTTAATTTGTACTTCAGTAAGTCAACTGTCTACAGATTGTCTTAAATTTGTATATATCCAGTATATCCAAAGTAACAAAAGTCTGAGACTGGTCTCTACTCCAGTGTGGCCTAGAGCAGTGTTTCCCAACTCCAGTCCTCAAGGCACACCAACAGGTCATGTTTTCAGGCTTTCCATTATTTTGCACAGGTGATTTGATCAGTTTCACTGCCTTAATTACATAACTTGCCTGTAATTACCACAGTAGTTTCATCTGAGGGAAATCTTGAAAACATGACCTGTTGGTGTGCCCCGAGGACTGGAGTTGAAAAACACTGGCCTAGAGTATCTATTATGTGTCTGTCAACAAATCACTTATATAAATGTTGTGTATTGTTCTTCTAACAGATGCCTAATGGGACCGATATCGGTGACTTGATGATGCCATGTTTTCAATTTTAGTCAAATTTAACATTTTAGAAGACCTTTTTGTTAAATAAATGTATGATCTTTCCTTTGTTTCTTTTAAACTGCCAATATACACTGCTCAAAAAAATTAAAGGAACACTTTGAAAACATATTAGATCTCAACGGGCAAAAATCTTGTGCTGGATATCTTTACTGATATGGACTGGGTAATGTATTAGGAAGGAAAGGATGGAGCATCATTTGATGGAAATGAAAATTATCCACCTACAGAGGGCTGAATTCAAAGACACCCCGAAAATCAAAGTGAAAAAACTGTGCAGCAAGCTAGTCCATTGTGCTGAAATTTCATTGCAACAACTCAAAATGGTCCTCAGTAGTTTGTATGGCCCCCAAGTGCTTGTATGCATGCCTCACAACATCAGGGCATGCTCCTAATGAGACAACGGATGGTGTCCGGATGGACCGAAACATAATGTCCCAGAGGTGTTCTTTTGGATTTAGGTCAGGTGAGCTTGGGGGCCATTCAATGGTATCAATTTCTTTATCCTCCAGGAACTGGCTGCATGCTCTCGCCACATGAGGCCGGGCATTGTCGTGCACCAGGAGGAACTCAGGACCCACTGCACCAGTGTAGAGTCTGACAATGGGTCCAAGGGTTTCATCCTGATACCTAATGGCAGTCAGGATGCCATTGTGTAGCCTGTAGAGCAAAGGTCTCAAACTGATGTCCCTCAAGCTGTTGCTGAACTACAAGTCCCATCATGCCTCTGCCTGTGAGAGTCATGCTTGTAACTGTCAGCCTTGCAATGCTTCATGGGACTTGTAGTTCTGCAGCAGCTGGAGGTCCATCAGTTTGAGACCCCTGCTGTAGAGGTCTGTGCGTCCCTCCATGGATATGCCTCCCAAGACCATCACTGACCCACCACCAAACCGGTCATGCTGAATGATGTTACAGGCAGCATAAAGTTCTCTGTGGCTTCTCCAGACCCTTTCAGGTCTGTCACATAAGCTCAGGGTGAACCTGCTCTCATCTGTGAAAAGCATGGGGCACCAGTGGTGGACCTGCCAATTCTGGTGTTCAATGGAAAATGCCAATGGAGCTCCACAGTGTCCGGCAGTGAGCACAGAGCACACTAGAGGATGTCGGGACGTCGGGCCCTCGGGCCACCCCCATGAAGTGTGTTTCTGATTGTTCCACTTGTGTGAATGTCAGAGACATTCACACAAGTGGCCTGCTGGAGGTCATTTTGTAGGACTCTGGCAGTGCTCATCCTATTCCTCCTTGCACAAATGAGCAGATACCGGTCCTGGTGATGCGTTAAGGACCTTCTACGGCTCTGTCCAGCTCTCCTAGAGTAACTACCTGTCTCATGGAATCTGCTCTTGAGACCTTGAACCTTCCTGAAATGACACATATTGATGTGCCATCCTGGAGGAGTTGGACTGCCTGTGCAACCTTTATAGGGTCCAAGTATCCCCTTGTGCTACCATTAGTGACACTGACCCTAGCCAAATGCAAAACTAGACACCTCCACCTGAAAAAAACATTCCTGTTTTGGAGGTCATCTCATTGTTGCCCATCTAGTGCACCTGTTGTTAATTTCAATTAACAGCAAAGCAGCTGAAACTGATTAACAACCCCCTCTGTATACACCCCTCCCCCTCTGCTACTTAACTGACCAGATCAGTATCCCAGGTGTTCTGATTCAAAAGTCTTCCTTTAATTTTTTGGAGCGGTGTATTATACAGTAGTATAAAACTTTTCATTGACCAATATCCCGATTATCCAAATCGAGTATTGCAGAAGCCCCAGACCAGAATTCTAGCATTTCAGACATTGATTTTGTATATTTGTGGGAGAATGACTATTGTCACACCCACCAGGCACTATAGCTGGATCAGTGTACTGGTACCCTTTTGCCCCCAGATCTTATACACAATGCTATAGTGCCTGGCTACCTTGCCAGGGCATGTGCGAGCTAAACACAGCAAATACAGTGGATATAAAAAGTCTTGGTTGTGAGTGTCACCGGCGCAAAAGAAAATAAATAAATAAATGTGAACTGTGATCTGCTGCAGTACTGTGTGCCCTTAGTGGGGGTCAATAGTGCTCTAAGAAGAAAAATGTTACTGCGCTGATCTAATTATCCAGAGGTATTTAATCTCTGGGAATATGGACATAAGTGAAATATCAGGGCCACAATGTACCCAATCTTAAGTGTGAATAACCTGAATACAAACAATAAAAAATATAAGAAATATATGAGACATACAAATGTGACACAGTGATTTCAAACTTAAATCATATATCTAGATCAGTGTGTCAGCATACAATCCATATGCCACAGTGCTTCTATGAGAAAAATGGCTGTTGCTGCTACTGACCAACCAAATAGTGAAAACAATACGAAAGATATTACAAAAAAATATATTATATATATATATATATGTGTGTGTAAAAACCCAATATGCGGTACGCCAACTGCACCGTGAGTTGTCCAATAACCAATATTGGAACAAAATAAAATAAATATCAATAAAAGTGAAATAATTATCAAACAACCATACAAATGTGCAATGTGCTGGCTGCACTTAAAAATAGTCCAAATGACAGGCAATCTTGCTCTTATACAATAGGTTCCAGCAAACACAAGGTTCAATGTTGGTAATGCTGTATACAGGAAAGTGCCGCTATCTCTTCCACCCGACAAAGATGTGCCACCATCACCAATGGTTAAAATCAACACTCACCAGACCCCAGATATTATTAGGCTCCAAAGTGGTGTCTTTTCTTTGTCGGTCAGTGGGTGTTGCCTCCTTTTCCCTTTTACAAGGTGTCATCAATTCCTCAAAAACAAGGGGCTCATCATGGTGTAGTATATTAAAATATGTATTTATTTAAAAAAGGTAAAAAAATATAACACTTACAATATAAAGTGCCTCTGACCGGCACTGAGTGTCTTTGGCAGTGTCAACCGTTAAAAGCCGCTGACCAGCATTTAAGTGGCGTCCTAAGAGGTGTGCTTGCCCCGCTGTGCTCCGCATGTATTGCTACAAGGGGTCCGTGCGCGCTGGTGTGCTGCACCCTCAATGTGTGTGTCCAAACAGCCTCTACGCGTTTCGCTAGTTGCGTCGTCAGGAGAGCTCCCTACACCATGATGAGCCCCTTGTTTTTGAGGAATTGATGACACCTTGTAAAAGGGAAAAGGAGGCAACACCCACTGACCGACAAAGAAAAGACACCACTTTGGAGCCTAATAATATCTGGGGTCTGGTGAGTGTTGATTTTAACCATTGGTGATGGTGGCACATCTTTGTCGGGTGGAAGAGATAGCGGCACTTTCCTGTATACAGCATTACCAACATTGAACCTTGTGTTTGCTGGAACCTATTGTATAAGAGCAAGATTGCCTGTCATTTGGACTATTTTTAAGTGCAGCCAGCACATTGCACATTTGTATGGTTGTTTGATAATTATTTCACTTTTATTGATATTTATTTTATTTTGTTCCAATATTGGTTATTGGACAACTCACGGTGCAGTTGGCGTACCGCATATTGGGTTTTTACACACACATATATATATATATAATATATTTTTTTGTAATATCTTTCGTATTGTTTTCACTATTTGGTTGGTCAGTAGCAGCAACAGCCATTTTTCTCATAGAAGCACTGTGGCATATGGATTGTATGCTGACACACTGATCTAGATATATGATTTAAGTTTGAAATCACTGTGTCACATTTGTATGTCTCATATATTTCTTATATTTTTTATTGTTTGTATTCAGGTTATTCACACTTAAGATTGGGTACATTGTGGCCCTGATATTTCACTTATGTCCATATTCCCAGAGATTAAATACCTCTGGATAATTAGATCAGCGCAGTAACATTTTTCTTCTTAGATATAAAAAGTCTACTCTGTTAAAATGTCAGGTTTCTGTGATGTAAATAAAATGAGACAAAGATAAGTAATTTCAGAACTTTTTCCACCTTTAATGTGACCTATAAACTGCACAACTCAATTGAAAAACAAACTGAAATAATTTAGAAGTAAAAAAAATAAAAAATAATAATAAAGTGGATGCATAAGTTTGCACACCCTCTTATAACTGGGCATGTAGCTGTGTTCAGAAATCACATTCAAACCCATGTTAAATAGGAGTCAGTACACACCTGCCATCATTTAAAGTGCCTTTTATTAACACCAAATAACGTTCAGTTGTTCTAGTAGGTCTTTCCTGACATTTCCTTAATCACATTCTACAGCAAAAGCCATGGCACAGAGAGATTCCAAAGCATCAGAGGGATCTCATTGTTAAAAGGTATCATTTAGGAGAAGGGTACAAAACAATCTCAAAGGCATTAGATATACCATGAAACACAGTGAAGACAGTCATTATCAAGTGGAGAAAATATGGCACAACGGTGACGTTACCAAGAACATGGACGTCCCTCCAAAATTGATGAAAAGACAAGAAGAAAACTGGTCAGAGAGGCTGCCAAGAGGCCTACAACAACATTTAAGGAGCTGCAGGAAAATCTGGTAAGTACTGGCTGTGTGGTACTTGTGACAACAATCTCCCATATTCTTCACATGTCTGGGCTATGGGGTAGAGTGGCAAGACATCCAAGCCTGGCTAAATTTTGTAAAAACACATCTGAAGTCTCCTAAAAGCACATGGGAATATATGGTATGGTCTGATGAGACCAAGGTTGAACTTTTTGGCCATAAGTCCAAAAAAAAATGTTTTTATCGCAAAAACAACACTGCACATCACCAAAAGAACACCCTACCCACAGTGAAGCATGGTGGTGGAAGGTGAAGCTGAACGTGAAGAGGAACTTCATCTTTCAGCATGACAACGACCCAAAGCATACATCCAAATCAACAAAGGAATGGCTTCACCAGAAGAAAATTTAAGTTTTGAAATGGTCCAGCCAGAGCACAGACGCGAATCCGATTGAAAATCTGTGGGGTGATCTGAAGAGGGTTGTGCAAAGGAGATGCCCTCACAATCTGACAGATTTGGAGTGTTTTTGCAAAGAGTGGGCAAATATTGCCAAGTCAAGACGTGCCATGCTGAGACTCATACCCAAAAATACTGAGTGCTGTAATAAAATCAAAAGGTGCTTCAACAAAGTATTAGTTTGAAGGTGTGCACACTTATGTAATCATATTTTTTATATTTTTATTTTTACTTCTCTCCACCTAAAAGATTTCAGCTTGTTGTTCAACTGAGTTGTACAGTTTATAGGTCACATTAAAGGTGGAAAATTTCTAAATTTATTTAAAAGTTCTAAAATTTGTATCTTTGTCTCATTTTTTTACATCACATAAACCTGCCATTTTAACAGTTGTTTAGACTTTTTAGAGCCACTGTAGGTACTTGAGGTTGGCAGACAGGCAGAGTGGTCCAATGGCTGTCCAGGTTCATGGTAGGCAACGTCCAGAGAGTAGTCAGGATTAAATCCATTGTCAAAAGGCACGCTGAGTAAAGAGAGTAGTCTATGTTCAATCCAAGGTCAATAACAGGGGAATCCAAACTAGCAGGCAGGGTGGAAATCAGGCGAAGGCATAGGTCAAGGTACAGGGACAAGGCAGGAAAACAGGGAGCTTGAAACACATGCTGCAAATACTATCACAAGCATGACACTATGGGCTTGACAGACTTAAAACAAGTTTGGTCTCCACCCAGGTGCTGTGTCTACATCAATCACCCTGCAGGTGGACAGTCATGCCGCGTACACACGGTCGTTTTTTGTGATGAAATAAAACAACGTTTTTAAAAACGTCATTTAAAATGATCGTGTGTGGGCTTCACATCGTTTTTTGTCTTCTAAAAAACGACCAAAAAAAATTCGAACATGCTTCAATTTTTTTATGTCGTTTTTCAAAATGTCGTTTTTTTGTGTCATAAAAAATGATTGTGTGTGGGTTAAAACGACGTTTTAAAGCCGCGCATGCTCAGAAGCAAGTTATGAGACGGGAGCATGAATGGAACAGAGTGCCGTCGTACGTGTTGTACGTAACCGCGCTTTGCTAGAGCATTTTCAGAAAACGATGGTGTGTGGGCAAAGTCGTTTTTTATGATGAAGTTAGAAAAACGTATTTTTTTTTCATGATGAAAAACGTTGTTTTATTTCATCACAAAAAACGACCGTTTGTAAGCGGCATCAGACAGGGAGAGTGAAGCTTAGCCAAAATCTAAATGCTGGAGTCCAGCAGCAGCCATTAAATAGGAGCATTACATGCTCTTGACACTATTTAATTTGTATTAATTTTAGAATAATAAACACACAGTTAAGTACTGTCAGTGCTACTTTTATATTTGCACAAACACTTACTTTTTCAGGATAAGCTCTTGGGGGCCTACTCCTTTTCTTCTAAGGTCCAAACAGTGCTGAATAGTAAAATAGTTTCCACACTCTTTTAGATCAGCAGAAGTGACTGACTTTAAAACTTCACTGGTCTTTACAAACTTTGGTTGCACACATATAAACATGATCTGCCATGTTATTTACATATATAAAATGAAGCTACTGTTTTATCACAAATTAAGATTTGGCCACATACTGATCTGTAGTATCTGGACATTCAGCGGTAAAATGTTATCCTGTGCAGTGGTAATAACATACCAATTTTTTTGAACACCTCTTCAATGACTATGGAAATGTTTATCAGGTGGAACTATCATGTCATGTGTTTCAACCTAAAGGCATATTCATCTGCAGATCTACTAATGCCAATCTGATGCTACAATCTGATAATCTGATCTCAATTGAACTTTTTCATTGACTAGACTATTTAGTCATTTATCATTTTGCTTCAAATCAAAAAAGCTATCAGTAAGGTCAGCTAAACTGTTTAATTTCAATAGCGTTTACAAGTGTGGGGTATATTAATTATAATTTTTTTAATTACTTATTTGTCATTGCCAATTAATTCTAAAATCTATGAAATTGAATAGGCCATTCAATGGAATGGATTGCTTTTGTTCCTTGATTCTTATTTTAAAGAATACAAATGAAAACTGTAGAAACCAGCATGTGCAATGTGTGTGAAAAATACAGCGCAGGTCTATAAATGTAATAAATGATGACGTGATGTCAAAATCTATTAGTGTATAGCTGCTGCAGCAAAAAAATGTTAGATGAACAAATGGTATAAAGTATAAAAAGGATGATTGCTGCGCTGCTAATATGGTAGATGTGTGTAAATCATTACTAACATAATAAAGTAAACAATTATACACATCACAAGGAAAGTGCTTATGTGCTAATAAATACAAAAGTGAAATAGTGCACAGAAATATATAAAGTCCATATAGCTGTGATCAGCTAGAGGTTAATTGAACGTGACAAATCTTCATATAAGCACCGAGTTGTGTTGGAAAGAAAATCCACAATGAGTGAAAAACAGCTGATTGAAGCACCTCCACCTTAGGTAAAATTTTCAGCTTACCGAACACCAATTAATAAAACGCATGTAGTACTGATAGGTAACCTCCGTTCCCCAGCTAGGTTCTTCCACACCAGATGAAAACAATGGGTAGTCCTTAGCCAGAACGCACTCATGCGTTAAACCATGTCCAAAACTTGCTATTTTGGACATGGTTTAACGCATGAGTGCGTTCTGGCTAAGGACTACCCATTGTTTTCATCTGGTGTGGAAGAACCTAGCTGGGGAACGGAGGTTACCTATCAGTACTACATGCGTTTTATTAATTGGTGTTCGGTAAGCTGAAAATTTTACCTAAGGTGGAGGTGCTTCAATCAGCTGTTTTTCACTCATTGTGGATTTTCTTTCCAACACAACTCGGTGCTTATATGAAGATTTGTCACGTTCAATTAACCTCTAGCTGATCACAGCTATATGGACTTTATATATTTCTGTGCACTATTTCACTTTTGTATTTATTAGCACATAAGCACTTTCCTTGTGATGTGTATAATTGTTTACTTTATTATGTTAGTAATGATTTACACACATCTACCATATTAGCAGCGCAGCAATCATCCTTTTTATAGAAACCAGCATGTGTTCAAAATAAATCCGTTTTACTTGTTACTACGCGTTTGCTGGGGCTAAGTAAATGGTATCAGGGGTAATACAGTACATGGGTATTTTCTTTAACCGGAATGGATCTGGAGTGCGTTTTTGTGACGCAAACCAGCCCTTACTCTGCAGTGTTTCTTTTGTGGTATGTTTTGCATTGTTATTGTTGTTAGGCAGATTTAAAAAACGCAAAATACATCAACATGCTTTCCCACAGTTTGTCCATTAAAGTCCAATAACCTCTTGACCACTGGGCACTTAAACCCCCTTCCTAACCAGACCAATTTTCAGCTTTCGGTGCTCTCACAATTTGAATGACAATTACTCAGTCATACAACATTGTGCCCATCTGAAATGTTTGTCCTTTTTTCCCCACAAATAGAGCTTTCTTTTGGTGGTATTTGATCGCCTCTGGGTTTTTTATTTTTTGCGCTATAAAAGAAAAAACACTGACAATTCTGTTAAAAAAAAAAGAAAAAATCGTGTTTCTGTCATATTAGCGGGTATTGCGGAGTATTGGGGGTATTGCGGAGTATTGGCGGTATTGCAGAGTATGGGGGGGTTATTGCAGAGTATGGGGGGGTTATTGCAGAGTATGGGGGGGGTTATTGCAGTGTATGGGGGGGGTTATTGCAGCGTATGGGGGGGTTATTGCAGAGTATGGGGGGGTTATTGCAGAGTATGGGGGGGGGTTATTGCAGAGTATGGGGGGTTATTGCAGAGTATTGATTTTATTGCAGAGTATTGCGCAGGGAAGGATGGCTGGATCTGTGACTGCATTTGTCACAGATCCAGCCACAGCAGCTGCTGCTGCCACCCGCTCTCCCCCCTCTCCTCTCACACTGTACCGATCGGTACAGAGAGGAGAGGGAGGAACCGGCGTTATTACATGACGCCGGTTTGTTTACAAGTGATCGCTCCGTCATTTGACGGAGCGATCACGTGGTAAACCGCCGCTATCAGCGGCGATTTACCGCTATCTGTGATGTGCCGGGTCTTCTAGACCCGGCGCTCACAGATGATTCCAGGAGCGCGCCCCAGGGGGCGCGCGAGTGAAGGATTCTGGGAGGACGTCCCAGGGACGTCCTCCCAGAATAACTCCACCGCGCTGTAGACGTCTTTTGTCTATGGCGCGGTGGGGAAGAGGTTAAACGCACTGTGTTGTATTTAAAAAAGTCCCTGACTCTTTCCAAAAACTCAGCAGCTGAAAAACGCATAGTTGTGAACATGTCCCTTAAGAAACTATGTTAAATGGACTGTAGTACGTTTATGCAAAATGCAGTAAAAAATAGGTTTCAACCTGGCTGCTCCAGAGATCTCCCAGGACAAGGGAAAGGAAAGATTAATCACAATGCTGTCTTTAAGAAAGGCTTGCTTCATGTGGCAGTCTCTTCACTTGTGTGTTCCTAGGTGTGCTGATGTACTCACACTGCCCTCCTTGCTCCCGTTGTTTCTTAGGTAGGAGGAAGCCACCGAATGAAGTACATGTTCTGGAGAGCGCGAGGCTGGTACGCTCAGGGGAGGCCTGAACTTCATTGAGGGACGCACTAATACCGAAAGGCTGAACAGTGGTCGGAAAGGTCAGTTACAGAGACTTTACCAAAGTTCCGAGTGATGCCCTGGCTGCTAGGACTAGTGAGAGATGCCTATCCAGGGGCACGATACCCACTCTGGCTAGAGTGGCGACGAAAGTTTGTGACTGGAAGCAGGAGTGCTTCTGTTTGAGTTTTACACCTGAACCCACTACCTATACCCTATTTCACCTCTTCAATCCATTGTTCGTTCTTTTACCACGTTCGGTAAATAAAGCAGAGAAAAAGGAATGCAACGTGTGGACATTGACTTTTTTTCAGCTCTCATCAAGTACCCTAGACAGCGGAGAAATAGAGGTAACATGCCACCCAAAAATAACCAGCAGCTCCTTCGGGGGTAGTGCTACATACATATTTCACAATGCAGGTTATGAAATATATTACAAAATCTGTTCATAATACTTTCATTATGTTTTTACGTAATAGAATGATGCATGCTATATTTGTGTAGCACTACTACCGAAGGAGCTGCTGTTTTTTTTTGGGTGGCATGTTACCTCATGGCTTCTCCGCCGTCTAAGGGTGTATGGTGAAAGCAGCAGTAATGGAATGTCCACAACAGGTGTCTTTTTCTGTGCTCTTTATTACCCAGCTGGGTAAAAACAATAAAACTTGTGGTGAAGAGAAAAGATGTAGTAGGAGAAGAAACAGCAGACTCAGGCGTAGTGTACCCGGACAGGCCTCTCTCACTGACCTGGAAGCCAGAGTATCACTCGGAACTTTAAGTGAAAAAGTCTCTGCCACAGACCCTCCTTAGGATTGAGATAGCGGAGATAATGCTCCTTGATAGACTTTGTGCCTGGATCTCCTTCAGGTAGTTTGCAGTTAGGTTACCGACTGATAGGTGACCATCGTCCAGCCTTTCAATGTCCGGTTACCTTGATCCCTGGTGGATTGTCGAGACCCTATTGGATCGCCAGCCTCTCTTGGCTCTCCTCAGGTGGACACTGGAAGAAGACCCAGACCAATGTTGTCTGTCCCATAAATACCTTCCCCCAGCGAGGAAAACCCCTCCCGATAGGCTGCTGGGGAAAAGCACCCAAACCTTGACTCCACTGCTGCCACCTGTCATCCTGAGGTGGCATCAGCACCCCAGAAGCGACAGAATGAGCCCACAGCACAGCCAAGCTGAGACAGAGATGCAAATTCAAACAAATCAGCCTAACTAACTAACGCTCTGACGCCCTCTAAATTTAAATTAGCACTGGTTCTTAGAAGTAACCAGGCACTACATTTGATTTGTGCATGGCTAAATATTGCAGTATATACATGTCTAATAGAATTTAGTTATAACCTTTAAACCACATCCATAGAGCTAAACCTACTTTTATCACAGCACCCTTTTCACGGCACCTCCTTATCACCTTAAATTAATCTTGACCAGTTTGGCACCGTAAGTGGTCTTTATAGTAACTCTCCTGTATTGAATTGTATTGTAAGTGCACTTCAATTTGTAAAGTGCCATGCAAACTGTTGCTATATAAATCCTGAGGAAAAATCATTGACCTTCGGAGCACAGCTGCCTTAATCTCAGCAAAAAAAGTCTGTGGTTGTACAGTATCTTTCCACAGATTTAGCACCAATATCTCTGAGTAAAGAATAGAAATGTTCCAGCAAGTTGCAATAAAGGGACCTCTAATGGATCTTGCATCTTTAGCCCACACAAAAGTGTTCCTGTTTATTATAGTTTCTGACTAAAGACCCCTTTCATGGGTATACAGTTCAGGAATGATGGCTCATGTTCTTATGAAGTAATGATCATCATGTTCTGTTTCTGTGTTCTTTGGGTACACGTAAACACTGGCTGTAGAACACAGATCCCTTGGCCCCATCCCACAACTAGTGTCTGACAGCCAAATAATATCTAATGATAGCTATGTAGTGAACCAACCAGTTTTGCATAATGCATTTTGGAAATAAACGCTCAAACAGTAATCAAATGTAGTTTCTGAGACTTTTATTCAATGTTTATATACAGCATTTCAGGTGGTTAACTTGTGTGAAGCTGTGAAATATCATGTTAAATTCACAATGAATGAGTAGAACATCATTGCACAATATGAGTGCTCACAATTCTGCATTATGTTATTGCTTGTATTACCATCTACATTACTGAAACACATGGTAATACATGTATCGTGTGTTGCAGTGCCAATAATTTTGAAGGGCACCCCAATAACCAACCATTCAAATACTTGAGTGACTGTGGAGCAGTTTTAAGACATGGGTTGCTACAAAGGCAAGTATATTGCCTTTTGTTAGAGTATAGAAGTCACCCTGTGTTGACAGGGTTCAATAAGGTAGAATTCACTTGTGCTCTTAGCTTGCAGTGCACTTTATAGGTAAAGTTTTGATTCGCATTGTGATGCATTGACATGCGCTGCCATTGCTATCAAAAGTCCTCATAATGCATGCCAATGTATACAAAAAAACTGCCATTAACTTATTTTGGCCAGTGCATGTACAGTGCCTTGAAAAAGTATTCATAACCCTTGAAATTTTCCACATTTTGTCATGTTACAACCAAAAATGTAATTGTTTTTTTATTGGGATTTTATGTGATAGACCAGGGGTCTCCAAGCTTTTCAAACAAAGGGCCAGTTTATTGTCCTACAGACTTGAGGAGGGCCGGGTTGTGGCCAGCAGGGGCAGAAAATGTCATAAGCCCAGCATGAGTGAGAATAAATATGGCCTTAGGGTTGGTGATCAATAGAAGTAGGAGTACTGTCCCTATTAGTAGGATGAATAGTATCCCATCATTGATATTGGTGGAAGAAATAATGCCCCATTGTTGGTGTCAGTGGGGGAATAGTGCCTCATATCAGTGGGAGGAATAGTGCCCCAAGGGTGGATAAAGGCTAGCAAAGGGCCACATCTGGCCCTCAGGCCGCAGTTTGGAGACTCCTGTGATAGACCAACACAAGTGCCACATAATTGTGAAGTGAAAGGAAAATGATAAATGGATTTCAATTTGTTTTACAAATAAATATCGGAAAAGTGTGGCTTTCATTTGTATTTAGCCCTCCTTTGTAGAATCACCTTTCGCTGCAATTACAGCTGCAAGTCTTTTTGTGTATGTCTCTACCAGCTTTCCACATCTAGAGAGTGACATTTTTGCCCATTCTTTTTTGCAAAATAGCCCAAACTCTGTTAAATTGGATGGAGAGCGTCTGACCAGCAATTTTCAAGTCTGCCACAGATTCTCAATTGGATTTAGGTCTGGACTTTGACTGGGCCATTCTAACCCATGAATATGTTTTGATCTAAACCATTCCATTGTAGCTATGGCTGTATGTTTAGGGTTGTTGTCTTGCTGGAAGGTGAATCTCCACCCCAGTCTTAAGGTTTTTGCAGAGTCTAAGGCCTTGTACACACGGTCGTTCCAAACCGATGAGAATGGTCCGACGGACCGTTTTCATTGGTTCACCGCTGAAGTGGCCTAATGGCCTGATATGCGTACACACTGTCAGTCCAAAATCCGATTGGGTCAGAACGCGGTGACGTAAAACACACGACGTGCTGAAAAAAACGAAGTTCAATGCTTCCAAGCATGCGTCGACTTGATTCTGAGCATGCGCAGGTTTTGAACCGATGCTTTTCTGTACTAACCAATGGTTTGGACCGATCGGTCAGCGGTCCATCGGTTCGGTTTTGAAGCATGTTTTAAAATTTTGGACCGAAGGAAAACAGACGGATGGGCTATACACACGGTCGGTTTGGACCGATGAAACTGAACCTCGGTCCATTCTCATCGGTTTTGTCCGACCGTGTGTACGGGGCCTTAGGCCTCGTACAGACGACCTGATCTATCCGCTGGAATTGATCCGCGGATCAGTTCCAGCGGACAAATCCGGTCGTCTGAACGGCCTAGCGGATATTTATCCGTGGAGATTTCTCGGCCGGATCGATTTCAAGCGGATATAAATTTCTTAGCATGCTAAGAAATTTATCCGCTTGAATCGGGTCCAGCGGATTGATCCAGTGGTCTGTACAGACTCACCGTATCAATCCGTCCGCTCCCCTCCCTCGCATGCGTCGTAATGATTCGACGCATGCGTGGAAGTACTTACATTCCAGCGTCGCGCATGTCGCCACGTCATCATTGCGGCGACGGGCGCGACACGTCACCGCGGATGAATTCCGCGCGGATTTTGATCCAAATCCGGAGGAGGAATCTCCGCTGGAAACGGTCCGGCGGACCGTTTCCAGCGGAGATCCCCTCATGTGTACGGAGCCTTACAGGTTTTCTTCTAACATTGCCCTGTATTCGGCTACATTCTGGATTCATGGATGTCGTGTACACTTTTGATCAGGCGTCAACAATTATGGAAACCATCGGGCAGAAACCTTGTGCATAGTAAGATTCTGGATCAAGATGCACATAACTGTGATTTTTTATATAACTGCTACCCTAGTAATTGTCTGGATGTCTACACAACAACTTGCTATTACCTCATCATGCACACAGTTAATGTTTTCCAGTGTAGACACATCCGCAGGTCTGACTGTCATATTCGAGGCTGTCCCGCTTGAATTCCGCTGCCCAGTTCTTAACAGTGCTGCAGGATGGAACATCTTCCCCCAACTTAACAGGCATATACTTGTAGACACCTGCAAGAGTTGCACCTTTCAAGACAAATATTCGATCACCATGCGTGTCTTCACTTTCTTCAATTTCAACTTGACTATAGAAATTGCAAGGAAACATAAAAACCATATAGTGCTTATGTGTCAGTTTCAGCTCAGAACATCTTAGAAGAGTGGCTTGGTGCGGTGGTAAATTTTCATGTCTGTATTGTCACTCCTTACACATCAGATGGTGAACTTTAGGGATGCCCATTGTTCTTGTTTTAAAAACCTGACCCTGGTACTTTGTGCGATACACACTCCTGCACCATGTACTTTGTGCATTACATACTCCTAAGCTGTGCACTCTATATATTACACACTTCTGAAACCTGCCATCTGTGCATTACGCATTCCTGACTAGGGATGAGCTTTGTGTTCTAATCGAACTCACGTTCGACCCGAACATCGTATGTTCGACCGTTCGTCTAAATACGAATGTTACGGGCCGTTCGTGCCAAATTTGAGTGGCGTGTCACGGTCCATAATTCACTGCAAGCATCGCAGTGCATTGCTGGCTGATTATTGGCCAAGCATGCACTATGACCCGCATGCTTGGCCAATCACAACTTGTAAAGAACGGAGAGCCATAATAGGCCAAAGCCAGGGTGGCTTTGGCCAATTATGGCTCAGGGGGTTTAGTACACACCCCCACACTATAAAAGGCCGCCTGGAAGTCGGCCTTGTGTAGTGTGTTGCAGTAGTTAGGAGTGGACAGAGAGAAACAGAGAGAGAGAGTGTCATTTTTTTTAAGTTAGATAGAGCAGGCAGGCAGGCTGGCTTGTCAGTTAGAGTTACAGTGTGTAGAGTATATGTATGCATCCCAGGTGTTGTATATATATTTATACACTGTATTGAGTTTAGCTAGATCTACTCTTCCTAATATACTGACAGGCAGGCAGGTGATTGTGCTAGCTGCAGTATTTTCACGTGGTGTACTGTCTGTGTCCTCTGCACAGTGTGCACCTAACGCTACGTGGTGTGTGTACTGTCTGTGTCCTCTGCACAGTGTGCACCTAAAGCTACGTGGTGTGTGTACTGTCTGTGTCCTCTGCACAGTGTGCACCTAAAGCTACGTAAAGCTGGGGTTTCGTATATTAATTCCTAGAGGCAGGAATCTGCTCATATAATACCACAGGCAGGGGATTATTCTGCAAATACTTTCACATGGTGTACTGTCTGTGTCCTCTGCACAGTGTGCACCTAAAGTTACGTGGTGTGTGTACTGTCTGTGTCCTCTGCCCAGTGTGCACCTAAAGCTATGTGGTGTGTGTACTGTCTGTGTCCTCTGCACAGTGTGCACCTAAAGCTACGTGGTGTGTGTACTGTCTGTGTCCTCTGCACAGTGTGCACCTAAAGCTACATGGTGTGTGTACTGTCTGTGTCCTCTGCACAGTGTGCACCTAAAGCTACGTGGTGTGTGTACTGTCTGTTTCCTCTGCACAGTGTGCACCTAAAGCTACGTAAAGCTGGTGTTTCTCATATTAATTCCTAGAGGCAGGGATCTGTCATATTAATACCACAGGCAGGGGATCATTCTGCAAGTACTTTCACGTGGTGTACTGTCTGTGTCCTCTGCACAGTGTGCACCTAAAGCTACGTTGTGTGTGTACTGTCTGTGTCCTCTGCACAGTGTGCACCTAAAGCTACGTGGTGTGTGTACCGTCTGTGTCCTCTGCACAGTGTGCACCTAAAGCTACGTGGTGTGTGTAATGTCTGTGTCCTCTGCACAGTGTGCACCTAAAGCTACGGGGTGTGTGTACTGTCTGTGTCCTCTGCACAGTGTGCACCTAAAGCTACGTGGTGTGTGTACTGTCTGTGTCCTCTTGACAGTGTGCACCTAAAGCTATGTAAAGCTGGTGTTTCTCATATTAATTCCTAGAGGCAGGGATCTGTCATATTAATACCACAGGCAGGGGATCATTCTGCAAGTACTTTCACGTGGTGTACTGTCTGTGTCCTCTGCACAGTGTGCACCTAAAGCTACGTGGTGTGTGTACTGTCTGTGTCCTCTGCACAGTGTGCACCTAAAGCTATGTGGTGTGTGTACTGTCTGTGTCCTTTGCACAGTGTGCACCTAAAGCTACGTGGTGTGCGTACCGTCTGGGTCCTCTGCACAGTGTGCACCTAAAGCTACGTGGTGTGTGTAATGTCTGTGTCCTCTGCACAGTGTGCACCTAAAGCTACGGGGTGTGTGTACTGTCTGTGTCCTCTGCACAGTGTGCACCTAAAGCTATGTGGTGTGTGTACTGTCTGTGTCCTCTTGACAGTGTGCACCTAAAGCTATGTAAAGCTGGTGTTTCTCATATTAATTCCTAGAGGCAGGGATCTGTCATATTAATACCACAGGCAGGGGATCATTCTGCAAGTACTTTCACGTGGTGTACTGTCTGTGTCCTCTGCACAGTGTGCACCTAAAGCTACGTGGTGTGTGTACTGTCTGTGTCCTCTGCACAGTGTGCACCTAAAGCTACGGGGTGTGTGTACTGTCTGTGTCCTCTGCACAGTGTGCACCTAAAGCTATGTGGTGTGTTTACTGTCTGTGTCTTCTTCACAGTGTGCACCTAAAGCTACGTAAAGCTGGTGTTTATCATATTAATTCCTAGAGGCAGGGACCTGTCATATTAATACCACAGGCAGGGGATCATTCTTTTATTCTTTACGTGGTGTACTGTCTGTGTCCTCTGCACAGTGTTCACCTAAAGCTACGTAAAGCTGGTGTTTCTCATATTAATTCCTACAGGCAGAGATCTGCTCATATTAATACCACTGGCAGGGATAAGCAGGTATTGTCAGTATTTGTACAGCTACATCTCCCTGCAGGCCATTAGTATGTCTGGAAGGACAACAAAGAGAGGCAGAGAGTCACGAGCAACCATAGACAGATCACCATGCAATTAAATTCATAATTACTAAAAATGCCCCCTCAAAAAAAACAATAGAACGGGTGACAACACACTGGACTAGATCTCAGAAGAAGCTCCACTCGGAACTCTTCAAAACTACATTAGGGAACAAAATAAAAACAATCCAACAACATCAAACAGCCACAGAAACACTTTACACCATCAACAAGGCTCTACTACAGTCAGCCGACTTAGTAGCGCCAAAACGCAAAACATGCATCCCGGAAAAACAACTCCAGCTGGTTTAACGACCAGCTGTCATTGTTGAAGCAAGAGCGCAGAAGAGCACAAGCAGCTTGGAAAAGAAGCTCTTCAGAGGAAAACCACACCACTTATAAGATAATAACTAAGAAATACCATAAAGAAATCTTTATAGCCCAAAAAAATAATTTTTCCAATATCATCGCTAATGCCCTAAACTGCCCCCGCGAACTCTTCAATCTAGTCCCCCAGACCATAAACCCAGTCTGTCTAGAGGCCCCCAATTCTGATTCTCAAGAATTTTGCAACAAATTATCGGATTATTTCATTAACAAAATTGAAAAAATCTGTGAAAGTATTCAGCAAAATAGAACCTTCATCAACCCCCCCCTCCCCTAAATCACAAACCTAATACCCACATAAAACCGCCGCAATTAACTAATTTCACTCTAAAACCATTTCCATCGATGCCACTAAAAATATCATCGGGACTCTGCGAAATAGCACAGCGCCTAATGATATGATCCCCACTAAACTGCTAAAAGAATGTGCCGATATTTTGGCATCGGCTATCACACAGCTCATAAACCAGTCATTCAAGGAGGGCATGGTGCCAACCTTGCTGAAACAAGGCATAATCAAACCAATTCTAAAAAAAAACACCCTCGACCCCAAAGACCCAAACCACCGTCGACCCATAACAGCCCTAAATGTCTTCTCCAAGGTAATGGAGAAAGAAGTTGTACAACAGCTACAACATCATTTACACACCCACAAATTACTCGATCCATTCCAATCGTGTTTTCGTCCTGGTCACGGGACAGAAACAGCACTGCTGAAAATATGGGATGACGCTCTCGAGGCAGCAGACGAAGGAGAATCTTGTCTTCTGGTACTGCTGGACCTAAGCGCATCTTTTGACACGGTAGACCACAAATTATTACTGACTAGGCTAGCTGAAGTAGCCAGAGTCGCGGAATGTGATTGATCTTGTTTCTCCTCCTTTCTGGAAAACCGATCACAAACAGTGAAACTGGGGCCTTTCACTTCTGAAAAACGCACGGTGTCATGCGGAGTCCCTCAGGGATCCCCTTTGTCGCCTGTTCTGTTCAACATCTATCTCCGCCCTCTTTTTGAAATCATCAGTAACCAGAAGTTACTTTACCACTCTTATGCAGATGACACACATCTGTATTTTCGCATCTGCAACAAAAGGGATCATTATCTCGGACTAGAGAAATGCCTTACTTTGATAGAAAACTGGATGACAAAGAGTTATCTTAAACTCAACGGCTAAAAAACAGAACTTCTCCTGTTTCACGTGAACCGAAAAAATCATCCCGCAACAACATGGACACCCCCGCCCATTCTGGGTAAAACCATCACCCCTAGCACCAAAGTCAAAAGTCTCTGAGTCATTTTCGACACCTACATGACAATGGATGCACAAATAGGGTCAGTGGTCAGCGGATCACACCATCTGCTACGCCTACTATGCAGACTCATTCCCTTTATCCCAAAAGAAGACATAGCAGTTGTGGTGGGAACACTTATCAACTCCAGACTTGACTAGGCAAATGCCCTCTTTCTCGGACTCCCTAAATACCAAATCACTCGTCTGTAAGTCGTTCAAAATACGGCCGCTCGACTTGTGACTGGGAAAAAAACATGGGAATCAATCTCACCTTCACTGAGATGCCTTCATTGGTTGCCAGTAAAAGACAGAATCACTTTCAAGGCACTCTGTCTAAGGCATAAGCGTATTCAAGGAAATGCCCCCCAATATCTATGCGAAAAACTAAAAGCTCACAACCCCAATCGTGTTCTGCGATCCACCAACCAAAATCTACCCCAGATACCCAAAGCCAGATACAAGTCCAAAGGAGAACGAAGATTTGTAGTCCAAGGACCTAGACTGTGGAACGCCCTACCAACCAGCATCCGACTGCAGGTGAACCACTTGGCCTTCAGAAGAAAGATCAAAATCCTTCTCTTCTGAGGGAAAAAAAGTTTACTCACGGAATGGATACTAAGCGCCCAGAGGCGATTCAGTTTGCATGTGTTGCGCTATATCATTTTTACTCACTCACTGACGAGCCGATAAAAGAGGGCAAGCAGGCTCTGCATCTAGAGGCAACAGTGCTGGTCGTGGACACGGTGCATCCTCATCAGCACGTGCCTGTGGGACACGCTCGTCCTTTTTTTCGGCAGCTGGCAAACATGGCGAAGACTTGGTAGAGTGGATGACCAAGCCGTCCTCATCCTCCTCATCCTCTCTCACCCAGGCTCAGGGTACTTTGTCTGGCAAAGCTGCTGCCAACGCGGCCTCTTCCCTCTACTCAATGGCATCAGTCACTCCTTCCCTAGCCCCACCATGTCCTCCTGAGGAGTCCTCCGAACTGTTTGACCACAGTGTTGGGTCCAAGCTGCAGGAGGATGCGCAGCGTTTTGAAGGCTCTGATGATGGTACACAGCTAGAGGAAGGCAGTAACGTTAGCCCAGAGAGAGGGGGTGCCCAAGAAGGACAGCAATCTGGCAGTCATGTTCCCTCAGCTGCAGCATACTGCCAGGTTTTCTACAGTGATAAGGAGGGAGGGGATGATGAGGTCACTGACCCCACGTGGGTGCCTGATAGGAGAGAGGATGAGGAGGCACATCTCCAACGAGGCAGGATGCCCTCCAGGGGCCAGCTTAAGGGCAGCAGACTGACTGCATCGCACCGCAGAGCTCCGCATGTGCAGGGCACTGCTGTCTCTCAGCGTTATTCCAAAAGTTCTTTGGTGTGGGCCTTTCTTGAGACGAGTGCATCAGATTGCACCGCTGCTATTTGCAACATATTTTGCAAGCGTATCTCGTGTGGCTAAAGCATCACCCGCTTGGGCACCACATGCTTGACCAGACATATGTCGACCTGCCATGCAGTTAGTTGGCAAGCGTACCTCAAAGACCCACACCAAAGAACAAAGCGGACCTCTCCTTGCTCCTCATCAGCTGGGATCTCCAACCCCACTATACCCTCAGTCCTCTCTGAAGCCTGCACTCATAGGACTGAAGGTGTAGAATTTGGTGTATCATAGCCAAGTACTTGCGGGCAATCTTCTATCGGTGTACCAGGCAAATTTCCCTGCCCCAGCTGCAGCAGCACTGAAAGAAGTTCTCTCCCAGCCATACACATGCTTAGCTAAATTTCTAGCACTTCAACGGCTGCCTTTTCAGTTGGTAGATTCTGCCCCCTTCCATGAGTTTGTGGAATGTGCGGTACCTCAGTGGCAAGTTCCCAAACGCCACTTTTTATCACGGAAGGCGATTTCGGCTCTCTACCGGCATGTGGAAGGCAATGTCTATGCCTCGCTGGACAGGGCAGTCAGAGGAAAGGTGCATATTACTGCTGACTCATGGTCCAGCTGGCATGGACAGGGACTTTACCTATCTTTCATGGAGCATTGGGTGACTCTGCTGGCAGCTGGGAAGGATGCAGGACAAGGTACAGTAGTGTTGGAGGTTGTTCCGCCACCATGCCTCCAAAATGCTACTACTGGTTGTGACACACCTCTCTCCTCCACCCCCTCCTCTTCTTCCTCTGTGGCCTCTTCCTGTGCTGATATGTCCTCTGGACCAGCGGTGTTCCGTAGGCATTCAAGGGGCTATGCAGGTACGCAGGCAAAGAGATGCCATGCGGTGCTTGAGCTGGTGTGCTTGGGGGACAGGAGCCACACTGGGGCAGAGGTTCTGTCAGCTCTGCAGGGGCAGGCTCAGAGGTGGTTGACGCCATGACAGCTTAAGCCAGGAATGGTGGTTTGCGACAATGGCACCAACCTCCTCTCCGCCCTGCGACAGGGACAACTGACCCATGTGCCCTGTTTTGCTCATGTCCTTAACTTGGTGGTGCAGTGGTTCTTGGGCAGGTTCCCGGGCTTACAGAATGTCCTGAAACAGGCCAGGAAACTCTGTGTGCATTTCCGACGGTCATATAATGCCAGTGCTCGGCTGGCAGACCTCCAAAGGGAATACAACCTGCCCAAGAACCGCCTAATCTGTGACATGCCCAGCAGGTGGAACTCTACGTTGGTCATGCTGCAGCATCTGCACATGCAGCAGAGGGCCATTAATGAGTATCTGTGCCAATATGGTAGCAGGACAGGGTCAGAGGAGCTTGTTTTTTTTCCTCACGCCAGTGGGCCATGATCAAGGATGCATGCACTGTCCTGTCACCATTTAAGGAGGCCACGAGGATGGTGAGCAGTGAGAGTGCATGCATCAGTGTCACTGTCCCTCTTATCCACCTGTTGTAGCACACGCTGCGTGGAATAATGGGCAGGGTCCTTGAGGCAGAACAGAGAGAGGAAGAAGAGGACTTCCTTACCTCTCAAGGCCCCCTTTATCCAGACAGTGTTCCTGCTTACCCGCCTATCACACAAGAAGAGGACGAGGAGGAGGATTGTGTCAGCATGGAGGTGGAGCCTAGCACTCAGCATCAGCAGCAGTCTTCAAGTGTTCAATTACAGTCCAAAGAAACCCATGAATGTCTCAGCAAACCTACGCTGTATGGCCTCCCTGATCCTGCAAAGCCTGCGGAAGGATCCTCGTATTCGAGCTATCAAGGAGAGGGATCATTACTGGCTGGCAACCCTCCTTGATCCACGTTACAAGAGTAAGGTTGCGTAGCTTATCTTGCCGGCGCAGAGGGAGCAGAAGATGAAACATCATGGGGAGACCTTGCAGAAAGGTCTGTGAACGCGTTCCCAGAGACTGGGAGGTTACAAAACCCTGGTCCTGGACAACGTGTTGCTGAGGCTTCGTTCAGTCACAGAAGGAGCGGTGGAGAAGGTGGCCGTCTGACCGATGCGTTCAGACAATTTTTTAGTCCGCAGCCCAAAGGTATGACCAATTCCAGCAACCATCGCCAGCGTCTGTTTTACATGGTGCGGGAATACCTAGGGGCAAGATCAGACTTGGAGCATGGGAGTTTCCCCCAATGGGGTTTTTTGGCAGCTCAGTTAATGAATTAAGGGACAATGTGTATACCAGAAAGGGTTTTATTTATAAAAGTAAAAAAGATTCTAGTAGTAAAGATATGAGTTACGGTGGTACAAATTCTTAAAATTCCATACATAAAACTAGCAAACACAACAAATTGCCATACAGCTTAGCATGTGTTGTATACAAGCATGTAGCAACTACTAACACATTTCAAAGCCTTTGGAGGGTCTTCTTCAGAGGTTTTGGTATTTGCTGAAAAAAATACATAATTAGTATTTCAAATGTTTTCATATTCCCCCTTCCCCATATGTGAACCGGGGGGGAGAAGAAAAATTAACAAAATTACCAGGTCATTATGTATGGGTATGGAAAAACCAAACCAAACTCTTTTGCCAAAGAAAGAAGGCCCCAGAGAGTGCCGGGCAGGTCTCCGACCTCTCCGCGTCCCAGTGCATAAACACCCCCCAAAAGGCAATTACATGTGACTTACAGGGAATCACAAAGTGGGAAAGGCATCCCTGAAAGCTGGCGGGTACGGGAGAGGGCCAGCACCTGCGGCAAAACATTTAAAAAAAAAAACATAAATACATAATAGCATCTGCGTTTATACAGTGCATGATTCAATAAATTGGTGAGCTGACATAGAATTCCCCATAGGGAAAAAATGGGAGATGCATTTACTGTATACATGCAGTGAATACAGAAAAGAATGTTTGCGAGTATATGAAAGGGCAAAAATAATTGTGTAGTGAAAAGGTGCTAGTGATGGTGTGAGAGAAATAAACAGTGTATAAGTGGTAATGAGCACAGAGTTTTATAAAAGGTGCAAAAATGAAACTGAATGTGTGTTATGTGTGTGTGTGTGATGTATGTTGTGCACATAGTGCATATGTGTTGTATGAAAAATGTGTATGCTGGAGTGATAAATTAAGGAAGTTGACCAAGGCCTCGTACACACGACCGAGAAACTCGACGGGCGAAACACATCGTTTTCCTCGTCGAGTTCCTTGTTAGGCTTGTCAAGGAACTCGACAAGCTTGCTTTGCGTACACACAGTCAAGCCAAAATCTCCTCGTTCTCAAAACGCGGTGACATACAACACATACAACGGCAGGGGAAGTTCGATTCCACTGGCTAAACTCTTGGGGCTGCTTTTGCTAATTTCATGTGTTTGCGTGTTAAATAAAAGTTTGGTAAGAGACGATTTGCACTTTTCAGTCTGTTACAGCTTTAAAAATGTGTTATCTCCATTACAAATGCTATTTTTACTCCCGTCTCATACTTTAATCTGAGCAAGCGCGGGTTTCTTAGCATACAGACGTCCGAGTTTCTCGTCGAGAACCAGCCCGTCGAGGATCTCGACGAGCCAAATCAGACTCTCTTTTTGGCTCAAAGAGGTTCTCCACAGTTTTCGCGACGAAAATGTACACACGACCGGTTTCCTCGGCAAAAAAATATCGTGTGTACAAGGCCTAAGTGTGAACTGGTGAAAAAAGAGTAGTGAAGTTATAATGTGAAAATCTTGAAAATAAAAAGTTTCAATGTAAATAGTGTTGTGAGAAAAAAATATATCAAGAAGTAACTACCTTAGCAGTGAATATATTGTAATATATGCAACGGTTTAAATAGTTGATAAGAGCCAAGGTTTCATGAAAAGAAACACATGGTTCAATACCATGTCCACAATCTACAAATAGAGGAGAGGGATTGCATCAATTGTTCAATAATATGAGTCTAGTGTGATAGTGTGCTTACCCTGAGGAACTGTCAGGTCTCACTGAGATGCCGGGGGTCATCTGAGGGACCGCCTCATACTCAAGAAGATATATATAATCCTTAATTGGATTAATTATGTGCACCTTGGCCGCACGGTCACACCCCCCCCCCCCCCACACCTCATACCTTACCAGGACCAGGTGAATCCTACTGCAATTGCAATTGCGGGTTCCCTAGATCAGACTTGGACACCTTTCCCACCGAAAATCCTCTTGCTTACTGGGTCTTGAGGATGGATCACTGGCCAGAGCTTGCACAGTTTGCAATTGAGCTACTGGCCTGTCCTGCATCCAGCGTTCTTTCGGAACGTACATTCAGTGCTGCTGAAGGCTTTATAACCGATCACAGGGTGCGCCTGTCCCCCGGTCGATCGACTGACCTTCATAAAAATGTTTCAGGCTTGGATCACCACCAGCTACCAAGCACCTGATGCTGATGTAACTGAATATTTTTTTGGGAAATTTCAGATCCCTTCAAGACTGCATATGCTGATGCTAAGTGACTTTCCTGTTATGCTGAGTGACTATCCTTTTCCTCCTCAATGATCATGCTGATAGCTTGTAAGAACATTTTTTGGTTCTGGGCACCGCCACCAGTGGCTAAGGCCCAATTTTCGGCCCCTGTTTAACAGGGGCGTGTAATTAAAATTGTTGATGCAATACTTTGCAGCAGGCTCATTCCTGCGCTCCAACTAGAGTATCTGTGAGGGGTTGCAGTGTTGTGGCACCAGCACCAGTGCCTAAGGCCCAATTTTTCTGCCCCTGTTTAACAGGGGCGTGTAATTACAATTTTTGATGCAATACTTTGCAGCGGGCTCATTCCTGCGCTCCAACTAGAGTATCTGTGAGGGGTTGCTGTGTTGTGGCACCAACACCAGTGCCTAAGGCCTAATTTGTCTGCCCCTGTTTAAACAGGGGCGTGTAATTAAATTTTTTGATGCAATACTTTGCAGCGGGCTCATTCCTGTTCTCCAACTAGAGTATCTGTGAGGGGTTTCAGTGTTGTGGCACCAGCACCAGTGCCTAAGGCCCAATTTTCTGCCCCTGTTTAACAGGAGCGTGTAATTCCAATTTTTGATGCAGTACTTTGCAGCAGGACTTATTACTGCGCTCCAACTAGAGTATCTGTGAGGGGTTGCAGTGTTGTGGCACCAACACCAGTGCCTAAGGCCTAATTTTTCTGCCCCTGTTTAACAGGGGCGTGTAATTACAATTTTTAATGCAATACTTTGCAGCGGGCTCATTCCTGCGCTCCAACTAGAGTATCTGTGAGGGGTTTCAGTGTTGTGGCACCAGCACCAGTGCCTAAGGCCCAATTTTCAGCCCCTGTTTAACAGGAGCGTGTAATTACAATTTTTGATGCAGTACTTTGCAGCAGGACTTATTACTGCGCTCCAACTAGAGTATCTGTGAGGGGTTGCAGTGTTGTGGCACCAACACCAGTGCCTAAGGCCTAATTTTTCTGCCCCTGTTTAACAGGGGCATGTAATTATAATTTTTGATGCAATAATTTGCAGCGGGCTCATTCCTGCGCTCCAACTAGACTATCTGTGAGGGGTTGCAGTGTTGTGGCACCAGCACCACTGCCTAAGGCCCAATTTTTCTGCCCCTGTTGAACAGGGGCATGTAATTACAATTCTTGATCTAATATTTAACAGCAGGGCCCATTTCTGCGCCCACCAAGAGTAACTGTAAGGAATTACAGTGTTGTGGCACCAGCGCCAGCACCAAAGGCCCATTTTTTCTTCCACTGTTCAACAATGGCATGTAATTACATTTCTTGATATAATAGTTCACATCAGTGCATTCCAGCTCCCACCAAGACTAACTGTGAGGGCTTACAGTGCTGTGGCAACACCAACACCTAGGGCCCAAATGTCTGCAGAGTATATACGGTAGGCCCTTACTTTCAAAAACATCCAACTTACAAACGACTCCTTCTTGCAAACGGAAGGAGACAACAGGAAGTGAGAGAAAATCTACCCCTAGGAAGGGAAATTCTCTTCTGTAAGAGGTGTCTCCTGTCCACTGATGCGTTATCACCAATCCAAATTTAAAAAAAAAAAACATTTGTCATTGGGACAGAAGTGAGGCGCAATCTTCTGAACAGATGCGCACAGACAGCAAAACAAATGTTGCAGGGGTGATAACCCTTCTCTATGTTTTCGGAAAAGCTTAGAAATTGATTTTTTTGGCTGGAGCTACACTTTCAGTTAAAAATTACAAACAGATTCTACTTAACAACAAATCTACAGTCCCTGTCAGCCAAAGGTGCTGGTAATGACCTGGGGGGGGGGGGGCGGAACCCATGCTATTTTTCTCAATGATTTCCATCCATATTGCAGGGACCAGACATTACATTAAAGCCGCAGGCAGTTTTAAATTACTTTTTTCTTATAGTAATATCATTTTGTGCAGGGACAGTTCTAAACATGGGAAACATGTGCCACTTCACAGGCATACTATAGACACCTAGCAGGTACGATATTTAAAGGAGTTTTTCAAATTTTGTTTTTCACTTTAACCACTTGCCGACCTATCCACAAGCTCAGCCACTCAGGAAATGGCATATAAGTTCTTGGTTAGATGGTACCGCACCCCTGTGTGATTAGCTCAAATATATCCAACAAGAGATGACCGATGTTGGAGGGGGTGTGGGGAGCAGGGAACATACCTCCACATCTGGTGGGCATGTCCAGGGATAAGAATCTTTTGGGAGGAAGTGGCCCCATGGATCAGGAAAATGTCTGAGGAAACAATAGAGTTTACACCATTACACTTCCTGTTCCATGGAACCACAAGAGCCATAAAAATGTATAAAAATAGCATTGTACCGCATTTATTAAATGCGGCCAAAAGATTAATTCCAAGGTATTGGAAACAAGTAACATGTCCCACCCTTCAAGAATGGAAAAGGGAAGTAGTTATAACAATGGGAGCAGAAAAATGGAAACATGACATCCGGCACAAACAGGAGAAATTTAAAAAAATCTGGGAAATCTGGGAAAAACATAACCAAGAAATAGATAAATGGATAAAAACCAAAAGCCTTCTGAAGTTTGGAAAAAGAGATGGGAACAGAAAAAGGAAAAAAAAAGGGAAAGAAAGATGGGGAAAATCAACAGCTTTCATTTTTTAATCTGTATGTTTTATGTATGTTTTGTTAATATGCCCAAGAAGAGACTGTGGGGTAGATTCAGATACATTGGCGCATATTTACGCCGGCGTAGCGCATCTTTGTTCCGCTACGCCGGACCAGCGCGGAGAGGCATGTACAGTATTCATAAAGATATTACTCACCAAGATGAGCCAGCGGAACGTATTTTCGATGGCGTAAGGCGGCGTAAGGCAGCGTAAGTGTAAGTGTATACGTCGGGCGTATCTTAAACGGCGCATGCGCTGTGACGACGTGGGATTGTTTGGCCCCCTCTGCGCATGCCCACAACTGCACCAGGCGTAACCCCTAAGATACGCCGGCCCACTGCCTACGCCCAGTGCATAAATACGCCCATACATGCGCCCGTCAAGTGCAAAAGTACCCAAGCATTTTTTCTTCCTGCTAGGAATTTTGTTTTATGTTTGTGCCATGTCTGCACCAGGTGAGAAGAAAAAGAGGAAGCTGAATTTCTCCCCTGCTGAGAAGGCTGTCATAATAGAGGGCCTGGAGAAATATGGGGCTTGCCTCTATGGGGCATAGGCTGCCAACACCAGGAAGGTGGAGCGGGATCGCATTGTCCTGGAAATCACAACCCAGGTCAATGCCCTTGGTGTTACGGGTCGGAGCACCAGGGATATCACAAAGAAATTTAATGACTTAAGGCGGCTTGTGAAGGAGGAGCTGGGCAAGATGCGTCGACCTGCCAGTGGCACAGGCGGAGGACCAGCCACCAACCTGACCCTCACTGCCGACGAGATCATCATTTCCAGGTGCCTGGATAGGGAGCTGGTGGAGGGCCTGGAGGGATATGATTCTGTCGATCAGCCCTTGAGGACAGGTAAGTGTGTTTTATCTTCTCTCTGGTGTGTAGCATGTGGGGGGGGGGGGGGAATATGTGACAAGTGTGTGGGTCCACCAACATGTGAATGCTTTGTGTCATCCACAGATGTCCAGGAGGTTGCCGGGCCCTCGTCGGCTGCTGGGGGGCGACCCACCCAATCCCTGGAGGAAAATGACCCCACCTCACCTGGTGAGGAAGTGGAAGAGGAGCAGGTCACTCTGGAGGAATGGTTTTATATTGTGGAGGAGACCCCCAGACCTGTTACCTCCCCAACCTCCTCCCCCATCAGGGATAGCCCCTCAAGGGCCACATCCCCCATCAGGGATAGCCCCTCAAGGGCCACATCCCCCATCAGGGATAGCCCCTCAAGGGTCACATCCCCCATCAGGGATAGCCCCTCAAGGGCCACCCCATCCAGCACGCCCCAAGCCTCCTCTGCCCCAAGGAAGGCGACCCGTAAAACCAGGGGTGTCCCTGAGGAGTTGGAGGCCAATTTGGCGAGGGACCAGGCCCGCCAAACGCACCACATGTCTGCTATAGTGGGGGACCTGCACGAGGTGGCAGAGAGTCTGGCCTCCTCGGCTCAGACCCAGGCTGCCTGTGCACTCTTAGTGCAACAGGCACTCACCCAGCAGGCGGGTCATAATGTAGAGTCCCTTTCTAGCCTGCAGGACGTTAGTGCCAATTGTGCTGGCATAATGACTTTTATGGGGAATCTACAGGCCAGCACATCTGGGCTAGTGACAGAGGTGAGGAGCCTGGCAGGGGCAGTCAAGGCCAATACGGCTGCCATGCAGGTGGAGGGGAGGAGCCTGGCAGCTGGCATACAAGAGGAGGGGAGGCAGGCACAGCACCACCAGTACAATAATACCACCCGCCAGCTGCGGATGCAGGCGGTGACTAATAACTACCTCCGCCGCATTGCCCTGGCAATGGAGGGCAGCCTGGCAGCCAGGGAGAGACCGGGGGATGATCTTCAAGCAGATGACCCCCCCCCCCCCAACCTTAGGCTCCTCCCAGGCGACTGCGGACCAGGAGCCTGGGCACTAGGCGCAGCCCACGCCAGGGAAGATCATTTTTTATTGTTTTTCTTATTGTCTCAAATGTTTATTTTTTATTTTTTTTAACTATACTCAGGTGATGAGTTTTGTTATTATTTGCACTCTGGTAATGAGTTTAATTTAATTTATAATCCCTGCACCCTGGCTTGTTGGGGAGATTTTATCCCCACGGCCGTTTGAATGGTGTTGGAATATACAGCATCATAATTGGAGCCTTGACGTGGCGTTGCTGCTCCCAACTCCTAAATGGTGGACTTGAGCTAATCCAATTTAATGGGGATGTGGGGTGTGTGTGCTAGGGACCACAGTGGTGTGCATGCGTGCATTCTCCTTGTGCCATGATGAATGTGTGTGTTTAACGTGTAAAGAAGCCTACCACGAGGCATCTCCTGACTGCTCTTCCCTCAGCAGACGGGGGACCCTCGGGCAGGGGGAGACTGGGTGGTTGGGGGGTCAGGTCATCACGTAGGTCAATCTCCAGGCCCTTTCTCATGGCGTAGTTGTGCAGAATGCAACATGCCCCGATGATCTGGCACACAAAGTTTGGGGAATACAACAGGGTCCCCCCGGACTTATCCAGGCATCGGAAACGGGACTTCAGGAGGCCAAATGTGCGTTCCACCACTCCACGGGTACGTGCGTGTGCAGCATTGTATCTTCTCTCTCCTGGGGTTTGGGGATTCCGGAATGGAGTCATGAGATGGGGCCCAAGTGCATATGCAGAGTCACCTAGAAGGGAATAGACAGGAGGATGTTAGTCGTGCATGTGCCCCTCGTGATGTTGGCATCATGGGGTAGGACAGTCATGCCTGACACCCATGTCACTCACGAACCAGCCAGCTGTCCCCATACACGTTCTGTTCAAATTCTGTTGGGATGGTGCTTTGACGGTATATGAAGCTGTCGTGGCTGGCCCCTGGGTGTTTGGCACGGACGTGCCATATGAGGCATTGGGCATCGGCTATCACCTGTACGTTGATGGAATGCCAATGCTTCCGATTGCAGTATATGTGCTCCATGTCACGGGGGGGCCGTAGTGCCACATGTGTGCAATCAATGGCCCCCACCGTGTGTGGGAATCCTGCAATTCTGAAGAAATCCACAATTGCCTTCTGCCGCAGATGCTCCTGGGTGGGTTTGATGAAGTGGTGCGACATGCGTCTGAGGATTGCGGGGACAACCTGGTGCACACATTTGCTCATGGTGGATTGTGAAAAACCAGCCACCACTCCACTTGTTCTTTGAAAAGATCCACTGGCAAGGAAATGGAGTGTTGCCAGTACCTTGACCAGTGGCTGCACTGCATGTACGCGGTGTGTCTTGCTGGTGATGTCATCAGCCTGCGCCGGCCAAACAAACGTTTCTGAATCCACATATCTCCCTCATTTGCATATTTAAATACGAAAACAATGGAAGCGGGGAGATGCGCCCAGCGTAAATATGCGCCTACGATACGCCGGAGTAAATAAGTTGCGTCGGTCGGAGGAAGCCTATTTTACGGCGTATCTGGCTTTCTGGGTATGGCGTATAGATACGACGGCACAAATTTACACTTACGCCGCGCATCACGAGACACGCCGTCGTATCTTCTTTCTGAATCCGGGCTTGTGACACTAGAAGAAAATAACAAGGTGGCTAATGACCCTCCACACTCACATTTTTTTTTCTCCTTATTGGGGGGGGGGGGTGAGGGGGAAGAATTATAAATGAGAAGACACATATATATAAATATAACATCTCCAACACAATTTTATACAAAATTAATAAATATTCCCCCTTATCACACCCTATCCCCCCCCCCTTTTTTTTTTGTCTTATATCTTATTTTTGTCTCTTTTCTTCTTTCTTTTTTTTGTTGGAGGATTCGGATAAACCACCATATAGTAAAGGAAGACAGCATGTAGTGAGTTCCCTTTCAAGTGTCAAGGCATGATAAATGTAAAATATTAAATGGTATATGTAAAGAGGAAAATTTTATAAAGAAGAGATTAAACAAAACCACTTGCCGACCTGCCGCCGTCGTTTTACGGCGACAGGTTGGCTCCCCTGCACGAGAGCACGTAATATGACGTCGGCTCTCGCGCAGGCCACTAGTGCGCGTGCCCAGCAGGCGCGATCGCCGCCGGGCACCCGTGATTGCTCGTTACAGAGCGGGGACCGGGAGCTGTGTGTGTAAACACATAGCTCCCGGTCCTGTCAGGGGGAGAAATGCTCATCTTCTGTTGATACAATGTATGAACAGAAGATCAGTTATTTCCCCTAGTGAGACCACCTTCCCTACAGTCAGAACACACCCAGGGAACATACTTAACCCCTTCACTGCCAGTGGCCTTTTTATAGTAATCCAATGCATTTGTATAGCACTGATCGCTATAAAAATGCCAATGGTCCCAAAAATGTGTCAAAAGTGTCCGAAGTTGTCCGCCGCTGATCGCTGATCGCCACCATTACTAGTAAAAAAATAAATATTAATAAAAATGCCATAAAAATACCCCCTATTTTGTAAACGCTATAACTTTTGCGCAAACCAATCAATAAACGCTTATTGCGATTGTTTTTACGAAAAATATGTAGAAGAATATGTATCGGCCTAAACTGAGGAAAAAAAATGTTTTTTTATATATTTTTGGGGGATATTTATTAAAGCAAAAAGTAAAAAATATTCATTTTTTTCAAAATTGTCGCTCTATTTTTGTTTAGAGCGCAAAAACTAAAAACCGCAGAGGTGATCAAATACCACCACTATTTGTGGGGAAAAAAGGACGCCAATTTTGTTTGGGGGCCACGTCGCACGACCGCGCAATTGTCAGTTAAAGCGACGCAGTGCCGAATCGCAAAAAGTGCTCTGGTCTTTGACCAGCAATATGGTCCGGGGGTTAAGTGGTTAAGCATCATTAAAATCACTGCTCCCGAAAAAACGACCGTTTTTAAAACTTTTTTTTCCATTGATATATGTTCCCTGGGGCAAGACCCGGGTCCTCAAACCCGTTTTACGGCAATAACTTGTATATTAGCTTTTAAAATTAGCACTTTTGAATTCGAACGTTCGAGTCCCAGACTTTAACGGGGTTCTAAAAGTTTGCACAAACGTTTGGTCCATTCGAAGGTTCTGGTGCGAACCGAACGGGGGGGTGTTCGGCTCATCCCTACTCCTGACCCTGCTTTCTGTGCATTATGCACATCAGACCCCCTACGTCAGTGGTCTCAAAGTACCGGCCCGCGGGCCATTTGCGGCCCGCGGACCAGTTATAAATGGCCCTCAGGCAGGGTGGAAGTGAGGGGAGCCGATGGACCTGGCGCCATCTGGTGGTGAGCCGTTGGTATTACAAGTTATTACCACCAGATGTGAGCTGGCGCCATCTGGTGGTGAGCCGTTGGTATTACAAGTGAAACATTACAAGTTAAACAGCAATTCTAATGTCATTTTACACTATTTTCACTGCCATATTCTTCCCTCTAATTAGAACCCCCAAACATTATATATATTTTTTATCCTAACACCCTGGAGAATAAAATAGCGATCGTTGCAATACTTTCTGTTACGCCGTATTTGCGCAGCGGTCTTACAAGCGCACTTTTTTGGGAAAAAAATTACACTTTTTTTAATTAAAAAATAAGAAAAGTAAGTAATAAGTAAAGTTATCCCCATTTTTTTTAATATTATGAAAGATAATGTTACGCCGAGTAAATTCATACCCAACATGTCACGCTTCAAAATTGTGTCCGCTTGTGGAATGCCGACAAACTTTTACCCTTTAAAATCTTCATAGGCGACGTTTAAAAAAATCTACAGGTTGCATGTTTTAAGTTACAGAGGAGCTAGAATTATTGCTCTCACTCTACCAATCGCGGCGATACCTCACATGTGTGGTTTGAACACCGTTTACATATGCGGGCGCTGCTCACGTATGTGTTCGCTTCTGCGCGCAAGCTCGTCGGGACGGGGGGGCGTTTTCTGGCTCCTTAACATTTTTAGCTGGCTCCTAGATTCCAAGCAAATTTGTCAAACCCTGACTTACACCAGTGCTGGTGGTAATAATGCGCTCGCTGACACCAGTGCTGGTGGTAATAATGCGCTCGCTGACACCAGTGCTGGGGGTTAATAATGTGTTCGCTGACACCAGTACTGTTGTTTTTGAAGTTTGAAAGTTTGCATGCGGCCCCCCATGGCATATGAAAACTTGTCTTGTGGCCCTCAGGTAATTTGAGTTTGAGACCCCTGCCCTACGTGCTTTGTGTTATGCAAACCTGACCCATGATCTATATGCATTATGCTGTGTATTGTATACTCCTTGCCACTGGATTCTTTATGTTATATTGTACAGCAATTGCTGGTTGCTCAATAGTCAATGACTATGTTAATGTATTTCTTCCTTAAGGTATGCTTTCTTCAAAAAGGCATTTGTAATGTGTTTGATTTTTTACAAATGATTATGTTGAGCGTTATACATTGTGTGTCTGATAGACATCTGTTTGTGGCACAGTAATTAAAGAATGTTTTTGGGGTACAAGGACTCTTGCAAATATTACCATGTACACTGGACTTTCAATAATTTTGTTTTTAAACAGGCAAGCAGAAGTCTATGGTTGGTATAAATACTGTAATATAGTGTTTTCCATCATTTAAGTTTCTTCTCTTTGCCCCTTCTCTCAGATATCTCAGGTGGAACATGTACAAGCTGTGTTCTCTCAGGGAATAGGACACAATTCTTGGTTACATTACATGGCAAGACCTTGTAGTCTCACAGCTTCAAAGAATGCCTCTATGCCCTGGTTCACACTGGGCTGCGAGAGTAAAGCCGTGCGAGTTCAGCTGAACTCGCACAATTTCACTCCCGCTGGCAGTCCAGATTTCGGCCGCGATTTAAGAGACATCTGTGCAGGTTTCTGCACAGATGTCTATGTAAATCGCGGCCCTAAATCGCAAAAAGTGGTACAGGAACTACTTTTTGAAATCGGTGCACCGATTAGGACAGTGTCATTGCCGACAATTGCCGGCAAATGCCGCCGATTTGAGATGCGATTTCACAAGTGAAATCGCATCTCAAATCAAACCAAATTGTACCCAGTGTGAACCTGGGCTTAAAGTGCCTCTGCTGAACCCATTCTCCATCCATCATAGTTCTACTATGTTAAAATTAAAATGATGGAAGGCTGCCAAATCACTGATGGGAGACAGACCTGCTGAGAAACTGACATTAAAGTGTAAGTCCACCCTAACTCTAAAATCCCAGCATCTTCAGACATCTAACCTATCTAGCCCCGTAAAGAAGAAATTAGTACACATACTGTACCTCTTTTAAAGCCGTTCTGGTCCTGTCTCCAGCAGCGGAAGCTCTGGAGAGGATAAAGCCCATTGCCAGACTCGTCCTCTGCCGCCGTCTACACGTTGAAAGCTGCAGTTGACAGCTCAGCATGGGATTGGGTAAGATCGGCTTAAAAAAAGGTATGTATACTGATTTCTTCCTTACAGGGCTAGATAGGTTAGTGTTAGATTGTGGATGTCTGCAGATGCAGGGATTTTAGTGTTAGGGTGGACGTCTTCTACTTTAAAGCTTCTTCTATGAACTTTGAGAACCAATTGTACCACAGTAAACATGGTACTGCCAAAGGTACTTGAGAAATTGAAAAAAGCATTTACACATTATGAATAAACGGTAACTGTTATGAATACCCCTGGAAGTGTTATATTTTGCCCCAACCCATCTGATTGAACAGTGTGTTCTGCATGTGAATGTGGTAAAAATATAAATTAAGGGTTATGAAAAAAGATGATTTCATATACTGTCATTAACAGTATAGTTATTAGACCACAATTTTTTTGTAATAGGGCAATGATGAAAGTTTCCCATGATGACACAACCTCAATTGTGATAAATTAACAGGGATGCTATTTCTTACTTGTCATACTCAAATTCAGAAATCTAAAAATGACTGGCGGCTACTATTTTAATATTAGTTCATCTCTATTCTAATGATGAAAGGACAGCATTTTGCCTCAAAAAAGGATTTCTATAAGGAAATTATTAATACAGTATGTGGATACTAAAGATAAATAATAATGCATTTAATTGTGAACCACCAACTAGGTAAAGTGTTACCTAATATCTCAGCTTACAAATATCCTCTAGGCTAGGGAGAGGGTGGAAAGGTAGAGCAGGGAAATGTGTCTTTTGCCAGTTTATCAGTAGGAAAACAACAGCAATTGAGACAAGTTTCCTAACTGCCTTAAAGTAATTGTAATCCCTTACAGACCACCTTTACCTCCAGGTAAGCCTATAATAAGGCTTACCTGCAGGTCCTGGAAATATCTCCTAAACCTGCACAGTTTAGGAGATATTTACCATATACACTTGCGATAACGTCATCGGTGCATGCGCAAACATGTTTGCCTTTGTTCATCTCTATTACATGGTAACTAATGGGATTAAAGAGCAAAAATAAGATTGTTTTGCTTTCTGTTTAGTTTACACAAGGTGACAAGAACACTCCATTTCAGACAAGATCAACATGTATTTTCTGCACTCTCAGAAAGTATTTTTAACCTGAAAAAACCCACAGGCCAAATATTGGGCGTTATTGACTGATTCAAAAGAAACCGGCTGACATTTGTCCCGTGTGCATGGCAGCCAGTCCGACAGAAGCCATCCGAACATCCGCCTTATGTTAAAACGGCATGACTGCAAAAGGTCTGCTATTCAGTCTGGCATCTTAAGCCTCGTACACACGATAGGTTAACCAGAGGACAGCGGTCTGAAGGACCGTTGTCCTAGGTTAACCTATGAAGCTGACTGATGGTCCGTCGTGCCTACACACCATCAGTTAAAAAAACGATCGTGTTAGAACACGGTGACGTAAAACACAACGACGTGCTGAAAAAAACGAAGTTCAATGCTTCCAAGCATGTGTCGACTTGATTCTGAGCATGCGTGGATTTTTAACCGATGGTTGTGCGTACTAACGATCGGTTTTGACCTATCGGTTAGCAATCCATCGGTTAAATTTTAAAGCAAGTTGCCATTTTTTTAACCTAAGGTTAAATAACCTATGGGGCCTACACACGATTGGTTTGGACCGATGAAAACGGTCCTTCAGATCGTTGTCCTCTGGTTAACCTATCGTGTGTACGAGGCTTCAGTGTGTACTAGGCTTAACCCGGGGCGTATCATGAAATCAGTGAGCCCGTGTGCAAGATAGAAAGTGGCCCCTAGGCATTGATAAAAATAAGTGGTGCATGCAGGCAAAATGTGGGCGTGGTTTAAATTGCACTAAAAAAATTTTTACTAGTAATTTTTACAAGTGGTTAAAGTGGTTGTAAAACCACTGTGACAACTTGTACCTACAGGTAAGCTTAGATTAAGGCTTACCTGTAAGTGCAAGAAATATCTCCTTAACCTACACGGTTAAGGAGATATATGCAGAAAACACTGCATCAATGTCTGCGGCGCATTCGCGCCATACACAATGGCGCAGGCGCAGTGAGCGTGCCATTTTTTGTGAATGGCATAACAGGGTTAATGTCGTATTCTCACGCATGCGCGGGCATCTTCCGGTCCCACACGCATGCGTGGGAGTGACGTCATTGCCGCTCCGGCCAATCACAGCGCCAGAGCGGCGAAAACAGGAAGAAGCTCCAGGGGACATGGCGGCGGCGGTGGACGGGACCGAGGAGGACTTCGATCTCAGGTAAGTGCCACATAATGAGCTAGTATGCTGTGCATACTAGCTCATTATGCCTTTCTCTTGCAGGTGTTTTAAAAAAAAAAATTCTGACGGTTTACTTTCTCTTTAAGCAAGCTTTTATTGGATTGTCAAAAATAACTATTGTTTGTATTGGTATTACAATGCTGATATTATAATGAAAGTGTATGATGAGGATGAGATCAAAGATTTTCTTAAGATTCTAAAGATTTCTAAAGATTAAAGCAGACCTTCACCCTAAAACAAATTCCCGATTGCCCTGCCTCCTCCCTCTTCCCTCTCTTTATATTAGATTTTTCCTTTTTTTTTACATTTATTGTGTTGCAAGGCGGCACTTCCACAATTCTTGCACATGTGAGGATGACACCCGGGCCCCACTCCCCCTACAGTCCTGCAGCACATCTGTGCATGTGCAGGTTTCTCTACACATCTGTGCAAGCACAGAGTTTTCCTGCACATGCGCAAAGACAAGTAGCACAGAACTGACAAAACTTCCACTTATTTGCAGACACGCAGGAAATAACTTGAGCAAAGGGCTCTGCCAGGACCCAACAGCCAGGTAGAGCCCTTTGAAATAGCTGTGCATGTGCCATATTGGTCGCACAAAAAAGGGGGTGGATCCACAAAGAACAGAGTAGAAGTTCATTCAGATGGCCATCTGATTGAGGACATCTAGTGGCAGAAAAGTGTACTGCAGGATAAATCTCTGGACTGAAGGTAAATATTGCAGCAAGAACTGGATTTAAAATGTTATCTTTTGATGGGCTATTCATTTTTACCTTGTTATTTTAGCTGGAGTCCTGCTTTAAGCATTTTGTGTACATCAGATATCTCATTGCCCCAATCAGTTATGTGGTATATATTTTCTACGATACTTTGAAGATTCAATAATTTGTTCTTTTGTAACAAACGGTTGCTTAGACTAGGTTCTTATCTGTGTGAGTGGTTCTACTGTGGGTCCACACCTGTTCCCACAGACGCAACCACCCCCACATAAAAACACACTGGGAACCGCAGTGCACTTGCAGTTCCTGTGCAGCCTGGGATTTCAAAAATGCTGCAGGGACCTTTTCCCTGCATTTCAGAGGGCATTGTAGCCCATTTAAATAAGTCAGCTGCCCTGACTGTGCAAACCACAGCTCGCAAAGCCACATCAACGCGAACCTAGACTTATGCTGCGTACACACAGTCGGAATTTCCAGCAACAAATGTTCGATGTGAGCTTGTTGTCCGAAAATCCAACCGTGTGCATGCTCCATCGGACATTTGGGTCTCAATTTTTCCAACAAAAGTTCTTGTCGGAAATTGTGATCGTCTGTAGCCAATTCCGACGCACAAAAATCCTACGCATGCTTGGAATCAATTTGACGCGTGCTCGGAATCATTGAGCTTAATTTTTCTCGGGTCGTCGTAGTGTTGTACGTCACTCCGTTCTTGACTTTCAGAATTTCTGACAACATTTGTGTGACCGTGTGTATGCAAGACAAGTTTAAGCAAACAGTCCATGGGAAAAAAATCCACGGTTTTGATGTCGGACGGTCCGATAGTGTGTACACAGCATTAGTCTGTTTCTGCTAGCTAGTGATCATCCTTTCTCACCCACAAACTCAGTTCCAAGAAAATATCAGAGCGACAACCCCAGACACTGCTGGACTGAAAAACGAAAACATCAATCTAGTTGAAGCACCATGTCACTTTTATGAGGCATCGACGCTCCATTGCCACCTCCATTGATTTCAATGGTAATGCTCTGTAACCACATCTTAACAGCACCCTATAGTATTTATGGTGTGTTAGTGAAGCATTTATAAAGTGTTAACTGGGCATTGGGGGAGAGGCAGGGGAGGATCTTGTATTCCAGAATACACTGGGAAATAATAGACAACTTGATCATAGTAGCTCTAGCTACTTCCTGTTTGTACAGAGCAGCCTTGTGGTAACACCATTTTCTTATGTGCACAGACAAAAACATCAAACCAGCCAGCAATAATGACAGTGCCAGGTAGGAACTCAAGTACTGAGCATTGTTGCCAGTGCCAAAGATTTTTGATTCAGCATAATTGACCTTGGCCAAGCCAAGTGTGAAAGAGATCAAAGTATACAGATCCATCTGGCAAAGAACTCACAAAAATGCCTGCTATTACACCACAACCTACCCATGCATCAAAGTACGGTAGATCATTTCCTTTACAGCACTTTTCCTTTAAGCACATCCCACTAGAAAAGCAATACTTTCATGGGCATTTATCAATAATTTTTGAAGCTTTGTTAATGGTTCATAAACATAACAAACCCCAAGTACCAGGGTATGGCTGATAGCTTCAGCCATGAACCCAGTAAACCACTTGCAAACCTCAATGTATATATACGTATTGCAATCAGCAAGTGGATAAACACGTCATAAAAGCTATAGGCACGTTATTGAACATGCTACCTTCTTAATAATCGACACATGTGCCTTCTTTAAGGGGTTAAGGATGATGGGAGACAGGGTGGGGTTTATGATTACATGACTGCCGTGATTGGCTGTCACAGCGGTCACATGATCGGTAACACCCGATCGCTACTTTCCGTTAGCCACCGGTAACTATGCCGGGAGTGCACAGGGCACTCGCTCTCGGCACAGCTGTATTTGCACTAATTGACACAAATATGCAGCCGCTATAAACATTGCTATTGGTAACTATACATTACCATTTTACATAGTATTGCTCATTACACTGCCTTACTGAACAGCTTGTAAAGTGTAGCCTCTTTAGCCTCTTTACTACTTTTTATTTTATCATGTGTTATAGTTATTATTACACAATTGTTGCTGATCCTTTTTGTTTTTTTACTAAACACAATAGATCACCTGTTCTAGGATCTTACAAGATATGTACTGCATTAATCTAGGTCTCCACTCTGCAAACAATCTCTCCTTGCACTCAGTGTTTAGTTGTTATCGGGGACAGAAACATAAAATGCTGTCATTAAGAGGCATGTTAGACTGAATTATGGACAAAGCTTGGGTGTTTACTGCCAAGATCATCATAGAAATTGCTGTAAGTTTTTAGTGATCTCATTATTGTAAAATAGTCCAAATACAACAGAATATTAACATTATGTAAGCACCACTCTGCTATTCTTGTCTAGACTGTAGGACTTAAAAAGGAACTGAAACCCCACTGATTTACCTTCTTTCCAAAACAGTTCAATTCAAGTTCAAATGCAGTGAGTGAAAGCTGTTAAGCCCTGTAAACACGATCGGTTTGTCTGATGAAAACGGACCAATGGACCTTTTTCATCGGACAAACCGATCGTGTGTGGGCCCCATCGGTTTGTTTTCCATCGGTGAAAAAAAATAGAACATGTTTTAAATTTTTCCTATGGATGAAAAACCGATAGAAAAAAACGATTGTTTGTGTGGAAGTCCATCGGTCAAAAATCCATGCATGCTCAGAATCAAGTCGACGCAAACCATGCTCGGAAGCATTGAACTTCATTTTTCTCAGCACGTCGTAGTGTTTTACGTCACCGCGCTTGGACACGGTCGGATTTTTGACCGATGGTGTGTAGGCAAAACTGATGAAAGTCAGCTTCATCGGATATCCAACGAAAAAATCCATCGGATTAGATTCCATCAGATATCCGATCGTGTGTACAGGGCTAGAGAGTTACTAGTGCGGGCTTAATGTGTGTTGAAGCCAAAGCAAGTGTAAATGAGCCCTTACTCTCAACTGATCTGTCAAGCAATCAAATGGCTTGTGTTGTAACTGATCACTGACCCTGGCATCTGCATATTAATCAGAGGCTAAGGCCCCATACACACGAGAGAATTTATCCGCGGATACGGTCCAGCGGACCGTTTCCACGGATAAATCCTCTCAAAGACTTCCGCAGATTTCTATGCGATGGAGTGTACTCACCATCGCATTGAAATCCGCGCGGAAATCCTCTGGCGATGACGTGTCGCGCCGTCGCCGCGATTATGATGCGGAGATGGGCGTGACGCTGTCATATAAGGAATTCCACGCATGCGTCAAATCATTACGACGCGTGCGGGGAATCCCTTTGGACGGATGGATCCGGTGAGTCTGTACAGACGAGCGGATCCATCCGTTGGGATGGATTCCAGCAGATGGATTTGTTCAGCATGTCAGCGAATATCCGATCTGCTGGAATCCATCCCAGGGGAGATATATCCGCGGATAAAGATCCGCTGGCGTGTACACACCATAGAATCTATCCGCTCAAACCCATTTGATGGGATTTATCTGCGGATAGATTCTATGGTGTGTATGGGGCCTGAGATTACAGCTTCCTTGGCTGTAAAGGAGAGGAGAGTTTAGTTCTACTTTAAAGCTGTTATGTTACCTATCAACAAACATATCCATTTCATGTAGGTATTCTGAATAATAGTTGTGTAATTTTTTGCTTTACTGTTTAGTGACCATTTACATTGTGCTTGAAGGGAAAAGCAACAGGGTCGCCAATTTTCCCCATCCCCTACAACATTTAATCATCTTTACTTCTCTACCATAGTAAGGAAAAATAGAAATACCTGACACTTCTAGTTATGAGGGGCTTGCACCTTCTTCATTCTCCTATTTGACAGCTATGTGATATTGGGATGGCAATACAGGGGTTGATCTACTAAAGGCTGTTCACTTTTCAGAGGAAGTTGCACTTTAAAGGGGAAATTGCCCCGGAGCTTAGTAAATGTAGTGAATGTGGTGAAGAATATGTAATACCATGCAAAGAAAATACAAAATGCAGTTTTGCTTGTGCATAATTGGATGATGAAAGTCAGCAGAGCTTAACCTCATTCACTAAACAATGTGAAAAACTCCCTTGCAAAGGGAACAGTTTTTTTGCCTTTACTAAATCAACCCCAGGGTAGCCAGCCCCATATAAGGTCCAACAGGTTGGCTTGAAGCTCATACAGGACTGTCCTTCTTTGCAGCTGGTAGCTGAACAGAACAGCAGGTAAGCATGTGGTGCTGGGGCTGGGGTAAATGAAAGTCGATGTAAACCAGATTCCTGACATTTTAGCTGGGCACATATACAGTATCTGAAGTGTTTTGTTATCTCTCTTCAAAGCACTATGTTCCATAGCTTTCTCCTGCTCAGTAGCTCTGTTATCAGTCTGATAACTTCTGATAAGTTCTCCAAGACAGCAGCCTGAAGTGTGTGTCGTGGGAGGTTGCAATTAATAGATTAGCAGTCAGCTTGCCATCTCACAGTAGAGCTCTGCACATTCCTTCTTTTGCCAATGTGGAGTGGGGGTATGTGCCTTTCCTCCAATCAGCTGTCTTGGCTGTATGCCAATAATCCACTCCCAGTGCTGACCAGGAAGTGAAAATCTGTTACACAAAGAACACTTTTTAAAGGATATATACAGCTGAAGACAGCAGATAAAACTTCTGTAGGGAGATTTGTTTCATCCCAGTGTATCATCTGAGGCTGTTCACTTCAATGGGTTTATGTGAGGGTTTACATTCACTTCAAGTTACTTTGCACTGCATGGGTAAGATAAATCGTCTATTTTATATAGTACAGTTTCATGTATGATGTAGCCATTGAAGTGCACACAGTTAGCTAAAAATCTTCAGATCTTTTAGTGCACCATTGGGTTTTGTAAATAAGCTCTAATATTTGACTTTAATCAAGTTCTCACACAAGATATGACATGTGGCTACAAGCACTAAGTTTACCCAAAGCCTTGGTTTATTATATAATTACATCTGTCTGATGAGCAGCAGACCCTTCTAAGCATTTTGCCATATGTCAGCATTTTTATTTACTCTAAATATAGTTGGGTATTTGTAATTCCTGAGAAATGATTTATGTGCTATTTACTCATATCCGTATGCTCCGAGTGTTTCAGAATCAGTTCTCATGATCCATGCCAAGAGCAGTAGCAACTACGATTTAAGCAATATGTTATACTTTGTTTTTCTAGTACTCTTTCCTATCTATATTTTTTTTTGGTATGAAGGTAGAAAAAATATGTATGCCAAAATGCGGTCACTGCAATAATACAGTTTAGCTGATATAAAAAAAATAAACAAAAATGGAAAATATGGCTCTTTACCATAACAGCCATTTAAGTATAGATTTTAACATGCCTTAGAAAATGACAGGTGGACTTCTTTCTGCAGTTATATACATGACATAATGAAAGGATGGCACATCATTTGATGGACATGAAAATTATCCACCTACAGAGGGCTGAATTCAAAGACACCCCGAAAATCAAAGTGAAAAAACTATGCAGAAAGCTAGTCCATTTTGCTGAGATTTCATTGCAACAACTCAAAATGGTCCTCAGTAGTTTGTATGGCCCCCAAGTGCTTGAGAACATCAGGGCATGCTCCTAATGAGACGACAGATGGTGTCCTGGGGTATTTCCTCCCAGATCTGGACCAGAGCATCACTGAGCTCCTGAACAGACTGAGGTGCAACCTCGTGGCACCAGATCGAAACATAATGTCCCAGAGGTGTTCTTTTGGATTTAGGTCAGGTGAGCATGGGGGCCATTCAATGGTATCAATTTCTTTATCCTCCGGGAACTGGCTGCATGCTCTCGCCACATGAGGAACAAACATTTTCTCTGGACAGCCGCCCTCTGAACAAATTGTAGCCTTTATTAAAAGAAGGACAGCACTACAAGTCACAGCAAAATGAAAAAAAAATTATCCTGACACGTTTCGCACTGAAAATAGTGCTTAGTCATAGCTCATAGCTGTGACTAAGCACTAGTTTCAGTGCGAAACGCGCCAGGGGTTGGGTTTTATTTCATTTTGCTGTGACTTGTAGTGCTGTCCTTATTTTAATAAAGGCTACAATTTGTTTAGAGTGCGGCTGTCCAGAGACAATTTGTGTTCCTGCTTTGCTAAGTGCATTGCCTGCACCTGAGTTATCTGCAGCAGAGGATAATCATCTGGGTTCCCACCTGGAGCAGCTATTCCCTTTTCTCTCGCCACATGAGGCCGGGCATTGTCGTGCACCAGGAGGAACCCAGGACCCACTGCACCAGCGTAGGGTCTGACAATGGGTCCAAGGATTTCATCCCGATACCTAATGGCAGTCAGGGTGCCATTGTGTAGCCTGTAGAGGTCTGTGCGTCCCTCCATGGATATGCCCCCCCAGACCATCACTGACCCACCACCAAACCGGTCATGCTGAACGATGGTACAGGCAGCATAAAGTTCTCTACAGCTTCTCCAGACCCTTTCACGTCTGTCACATATGCTCAGGGTGAACCTGCTCTCATCTGTGAAAAGCATGGGGCACCAGTGGCGGACCTGCCAATTCTGGTGTTCAATGGAAAATGCCAATCGAGCTCCAGTGTCTGGCAGAGAGCACAGAGCACACTAGAGGATGTCGGGCCACCCCCATGAAGTCTGTTTCTGATTGTTTGGTCAGAGAAATTCACACCAGTGGCCTGCTGGAGGTCATTTTGTAGGGCTCTGGCAGTGCTCATCCTGTTCCTCCTTGCACAAAGAAGCAGATACCAGTCCTGCTGATGGGTTAAGGACCTTCTACGGCTCTGTCAAGCTCTCCTAGAGTAACTGCCTATCTCCTGGAATCTCCTCCATGTTCTTGAGACTGTGCTCGGAGACACGTCAAACTTTCTGGTAATGACACATATTGATGTGCCACCCTGGAGGAGTTGGACTGCCTGTGCAACTTTTATAGGGTCCAAGTATCGCCTTGTGCTACCAATAGTGACACTGACCCTAGCCAAATGCAAAACCAGTGAAAAACAGTCAGAAAAATGTGTAGAGAAAAAAAATGTCGGACACCTCCACCTGAAAAAAACATTCCTGTTTTAGAGGTTGTCTCGTTGTTGCCCATCTAGTGCGCCTGTTGTTAATTTCAATTAACAGCAAAGCAGTTGAAACTCTGTATACACCCTCCCCCTCTGCTATTTAACTGACCAGATCAATATCATATATATATATATATATATATATATATATATATATATATATATATATATATATATATATATATCAGCAATTGTTTGTCTGAATTATTGCTGATACCTGAATCCAGGCTCTGGGTAGACAGCAGAGCCTTGACTCAGAAGGGCTGAATACAAATGCACGAAACACATTTCACATATTTATTTGTAAAAAAAAATTGAAACCCATTTATTATTTTCCTTCCTCTTCACAATTATGTGCTACTTTGTGTTGGTCTATCACATAAAAACCCAATAAAATACATTTATGTTTTTGGTTGTAACATGACAAAATGTGAAAAATTTCAAGGGTATATGAATACTTTTTCAAGGCACTGTATATCTCTCTCAGGTCCTCTCTGGAAGAAGCGTTAAATCTTTTCAAGGACTCAAGACTGTTTTCTGATTACCCAACTATGTTTTTTCACTACCTCCAATTATGCCACACCTTACACTCTCAGTTTGGTGCTTCCATCCCCAGTCTTGACCGTCCATATCTGTTATATGTGTTTAAAAGATTCCGACTCCAAGAAACTGACATCCATATTCTATAACTGCCTTCTACTACCAGTAGCCACTAAAAAAGCGTACAATGTGAAATTTAGATGGGGAGGATGTTAGAGAACTGGAGGATGATGATTGGGACCAGGTTTTGGAATCTTGTAACTGAATGCAGGACAGGGACAAGGGTGATACAGAACAGGTGCCCAGCGTTCAGTGTAGTCATGGGCGGTAGGGGGTGCATGGTAGGCTGCACCCTCTGTGGTCTCCATTTTTTCCCTGGTGACCAGTTGTTGATGCTCCTACTGCATGATCTCCCTTGTAAATGCCTGTCGTATAGTCTAGTAAGCTGGGAGGTATTACAGCCGGATGGGTGCTTCAGCTTAATATTGCAATAAAGGTAAGACACGTGGCAAATATTAAAACTTTTAAGAAGGGGGGAGAAGATGAGGGCAGTGGAGGGAGGGGTTGTATCCAGAAGGAAGAGCTACTATTTGATGCCATTTGGCAGGTATGTGTGTGTGGTGGGCATGGTTGGGTTCCTGCACCTATTCTCTGAGAAAAAAAAGCCCTGATAAACAGGTATTATCAACAAAGGGCCTGATAGAAGTCTTGGTGGAATTGTGCACATACTGTATACATGGGTATATATAGTTATTACTAGAGATACCTTCAGATGAATATTACATCAAAGTCCAGTTGCAAACGCCTCTCAGGATGATGCAGTGTCTGGCTTTGTGTCGAAGACACTCTAGCCTTTGTCCATCCAGCCTGGAACTGAGCTTCTAACGGCGGAAACTGTGGTGTGGCACTGGAACTGAGTCAGGCTATCTATTTTACACTTTAGTCCCTCCCTCTATAATGCCACGTACACAGGATCTGTTCATCCGATGAAAATGGACCGATCGATTTTTTCATCAGATATCCGATGAAGCTGACTTTCATCAGTCTTACCTACACACCATCAGTTAAAAATCCATTTGTGTCAGAACGCGGTGACGTAAAACACTACGACGTGCTGACAAAAATGAAGTTCAATGCTTCCAAGCATGCGTCGACTTGATTCTGAGCATGCGTAGATTTTTAACCAATGGACTTGCCCACAGACGATCATTTTTTTTCTATCGTTTTTTTTACCATCAGATATTTTTAAAACAGGTTCTAAGTTTTTTCACCGATGGGAAAAAAAACGATGGGGCCCACACACGATCGGTTCGTCCGATGAAAGCGATCATGTGTACAGGGCATAATAGTTTCTAATCTGACATGCAGCCAAACTTCTAAATTAATGATGTGGCCATGGGATGCCTAAATTTCCTCTAGCATAAGCAGGTTATCAAGCTCTAAGCTAAAATTGACTATAGAATTCCAGACCAGAAGGGACAGGATTAAGAATATAAGGAACTGCATCTATACTATATTGCAATACACAGGTTCAGCTACCAATTTACTGAACGGTGACCACTACACATACAGTAGCACCATATGTGTGCACAGGGGGTGTGCCAGGTGTGCCTGGGCACACCCTAATCACCCCTGTGCAGCGTAGATTCCCCTATGCTGCCCAGGCCTGTGTCATTTACCGGCCGCTTCCTTTTCTGATTGAGCACAGTGAGTGATTGATACAGATTACTCACTGTGTTCATTCATAGCTGAAGTCTAGTAAAAGCTGCCCAGTACAGAGCATTTCCCATTCATTCACTGTCCAGTGCAGCTGATGCTGCAGAGAAAGGGGCTGGGGAATCTCTGTCCTCAGCCCCTTTCTCTGTCACAAAAGTGAGACATCAGGAGTCCGTTTAGACCCCTGATATTTCACCAAAGCCCCCCAGTGGGGCTTCTAAAAGAATTGTAAATGATTGGTGCCCTACTGACACCATCCACTGCCGTGCTGACACCGTCCACATTTTAATATACCGTATTTTAAAATGTTGTTTACATTTATAAGTGTGTGTGTATATATATATATATATATATATATACATACACATGCATGTGTGTTTGGGCTTTAGGGTGCACACCCTAATGCAATAGTGTGTGCACACCAATGAGTAGCACAGACCTAGTTATCTGGTACTGTGCATGTGAAATAATAAAAAAGGACAGGGCAGAGATACTATGCCTGTCACAAGGATTTAGATATACATTAAGCAGCTGCAGTTGAAGAATTAAGTCATAGGAATAATTGCATAATAGTCCCTTCTGTTTAGCAGCATGAACAGGGCATGTGAGACTTTCTCTCTCTCTCTTTCCACTTCTTCCTTCCAGAGTTTCAAAGCCAACAACCCAAGGATAGGAAGTGCATACATATTTACAGGCATTTACACATTCAGACAGTAGAAGGCACCAGTTCCCTATAATATAGAATATAAAAATTTGACAACATTGTCGTGTGGTAGAGCTTTGGTAAAAAATGGCCATCTCTATCACAGGGATATGTTACACATATAAGTTGTTGTACAATACTTCTTTACTTCTTCATACTTGTCATTCCATGGTTTACCAGGTTATGTAGATCCTTAGCATTACTATAGGTTGGTTTTGTCCCAACCAACAAAATAGAACAGAGTCTAAGAAACATCCAGGCCCAGATTCTCAAAGGGCTTACGACGGCGCAACGCAATGTGCACCGTCGTAAGTCCTAATCTGGGCCGTCGTATCTATGCGACTGATTCTTAGAATCAGTTACGCATAGATAACCATTAGATCCGACAGGCATAAGGCTCTTACGCTGTCGGATCTTAAATGCAATTTTTTTTTCCGCCGCTAGGTGTCGCCTCCGTCGTTTTCCCGGTCGAGTATGCAAATTAGCAAAATACGCGAATTTCCGAACGTACGTGCAGTCGACGCAGTGAAGATACGACGTTTACGTTAGATTTGCGACGTGTAAAGTTGCCCCTGCTATATGAGGGGCAACCAATGTTAAGTATGGCAGTCGTTCCCGCGTCGAAATTTAAAAATTTACGTTGTTTGCGTAAGTCGTCCGTGAATGGGGCTGGACGCCATTTACGTTCACTTCTAAACCAATGACGTCCTTGCGACGTCATTTAGCGCAATGCACGTCTGGAAATTTTAGGGACGACGCATGCGCAGTACGTTCGGCGCGGGGACGCGCCTAATTTAAATGATCCACGCCCCCTACCCGGATCATTTGAATTAGGCGGGCTTGCGCCGGGGGATTTACGCTATGCCGCCGCAACTTTACAGGCAAGTTCTTTGTGAATAAAGCACTTGCCTGTAAAACTTGCGGCGGCGTAACGTAAATGACATACGTTACGCCGCCGCAGTTTTGCGCCCAGATACAGGAAACTGGGCCCCAGTCTTTACATGAATGCAGTTAGTTTGCTTTCTACTGTCAGGCTTGCCCCACAGCAACTGGTGAGTATGTATTAGCAATTCCAATTAGCAAGAGTGAAAACAGAACTAAAATCCGCCGCGGAGACCACGGAAAAGATAAATATATCTTGGTTGTGGCAGCAGCTGCTGCCGTTACCGAGATATCCATCTTTAAAGTGCCGACATATATGTACGTGAGTCGGTCCTTAGTGGAACTTTGGGCCAGATTCACAGAAAAAGTACGCCGGAGTATCTGCTGATACTCCGGCGTACTTTCAAATTTGCCGCGTCATATCTTTATTTGTAATTCACAAACAAAGATACGACGGCTTTTGGCTAAGATCCGACAGGCGTACGGCTTCGTACGCCTTCGGATCTTAGGATGCAATACTTCGGCGACCGCTGGGTGGAGTTTGCGTCATTTTCCGCGTCGGGTATGCAAATTAGCTGTTTACAGCGATCCACGAAAGTATGCCTGTTCGTCGCATTCTCTTAAGTCGTTGCTAGTCGGTTTTTCCCGTCGCAAACTTAAGCCTGCTATTTCATGGCTTAGATTTAGACCAGCCATGTTAAAGTATGGCCGTCGTTCCCGAGTCGAATTTCAATTTTTTTTTTTTGCGTAAGACGTCCGGGAATACGAAAGGACGTAACGCACGTCGCCGTTCAAAAAACACGTTGGGGCGCCGTAATTTCGCGCAAAGCACGGCGGGAAATTTCCTAACGGAGCATGCGCAGAACGTTCGGCGGGGGAACGTGCCTAATTTAAATGGTACACACCCCATTTGAATTAGGCGGGCTTGCGCCGGACGGCTTTACGCTACGCCGCCGCAAGTTTACACGCAAGTGCTTTGTGAATCAAGCACTTACAACGAAAACTTGCGGCGGAGTAACGTAAAGGGGATACGTTACGCCGCCGTAATTGTTCGTGAATCTGGCCCATTATGTGTAATTTTGATTCTCTCCTTCACCTTTGATGTGACCGCCGGTTCCCTTGACGGCCATGGACATCTCCTCTTCAAACTTTTTTTAGATACCAAGACTTTGGCTTCCAGAAGTGGATGACAAGACTCATGCACACAGAAGTCATTCATTCTGGCACCACCGCAGAAGTTTGTCTTATTGTAGAAGAAATCTAGCACGTCTTTTCTGGAATAAAGAACTGCTTGCTTTCAGTTTTTAAATGTAGGTTTAGTTCCAATTTAGTTCTTCTTCATTCTGTCAAAAACAAAAATAAAAACATTTTTGCCCAGACTTGCACTTTACGGGGCAGATCCTCGTACAGCGGAGCATTTATGCGCCGGGCATAGCGTATCTAAGATACACTACGCCACCGTAACTTACTTTTTTTTTTAATCCACAAAGAATCCGCTCCGTAAGTAACGGCGGCGTAGTGTATCTTTGGCGGTGTAATGGCGCAGAATTCAAATGGCTGTGATGGGGGCGTGTTTTATGTAAATACGCTGTGACCCAACGTAAACAACGTTTTTTTTTAACTGAGCATGCGCCGTCCAAGGGGGTATCCCAGTGCGCATGCTCGAAATTAACCCGGAACAAGCCAATGCTTCCAACGGTGATGTCGCGAACGACTTACGCAAACGACGTAAAAATTACAAATTTCGACGCGGGAAGGACAGCCATACTTAACATTGAGTATGCCTCATAACAGTAGCTTTAACTATACGCCGGGAAAAAGCCGAACGCAAACGACGTAAAAAAATGTGCCGGCCGGACGTACGTTCGTGGATCGCTGTAACTAGCTAATTTGCATACTCGATGCGGAATTCGACGGAAACGCCACCTAGCGGCCAGCGAAGAGTTGCAGCTTAGATCCGACGGCGTACTAAGACGTACGCCTGTTGGATCTAGCCGAGATGCCGTCGTATCTTGTTCTGAAGATACAAAACAAATACGACGTGCAAAATTTGAAATGACACGGCGTATCAAGAGATACGCCGGCGTAATTCCTCTGTGGATCTGCCCCTAAAACTTTGGGTAGGGGTTGCTGAAGCTGCAGTGTTTCTTATTACACTGATGCCACGTACACACGTTTTTCGGGTTGTAAAAAATGAATTTTTTAATGGTCTAGAAAAAACAAAGTTTTTTCCAACCCGATCGTTAAAACGGCCTTGCCTACTCACGATGGTGAAAAAAAAGCTCTAGCAAAGCACGGTGACGTACAACACGTACGACGACACTAAAAAGGGGACGTTCCATTTGGATGGCGCCACCCTTTGGGCTGCTTTTGCTGATTTTGTGTTAGTAAAAGACGATTCGCACTTTTCAGTCTGTTACAGCTTGATGAATGTCCTTACTCCATTACGAATGCTAGTTTTACCAGAACGAGCGCTCCCGTTTCATAACTTGCTTCTGAGCATGCACGTTTTTTTCACGTCGTTAAAGCCCACACACGGCCATTTTTTACGACGTTAAAAATTACAACGTTAAAAACATAGTAAAAAATGGGCATTAAAAATTTCTACAGAGCAGGAACATGTGAAGATCTGTATTAAAAACCTTGTAAGGTATAGTAACATGAAGTCGATTTTTTAGGTTTTAAAAAATCAAGAAACTCTGTACATATAATAGAACAATTCTTATCCGGCTGACTGTATATTTTATTTTTTGGCAGAACTCCATTTTAAGAGTAGGGCTTTTATTCTCAGAGAATAGGTGCAGGAATTCCCCCCTTCCAAGTAGTCACACTTTGTCTCTGTCCCCTAACCACCTCCAAGCACCGTCCCTTGGTTCCACCTCCTACCCACCTCCCAGTACCACCCCTTTTAGAGGATACAGAACCATGTATCATTTTGTGGTGTTAAGTAATTTGCATGGAATTTGTTGATAACAGGAAAGCAAAAAAATTAGATTTCCTGTAGCCAGAAACAATAGACCCCCCACAGAAAAAAATGCCCCCCCCCCAGCAATAACAGATCCACCCCAGCAGCAATAGAGCCTCCCAGAAGCCAGCAATAATAGGTCCTCCAGCAGCCAGCAAATCTAGACCTCCTGAAACAGTAGATCCCCTCTAGAAACAATTGACCCCCCCACCAGAAACAATATACCTTCAGACCCATCATAACAATATACCCCCCCAACAGCAACAATAGATCCCCTAGCATTCAGCATCTCTCCAGCAAACCTCAGCCACCCTTACCATTGCATGCATTCAGTACTGGAGGTACCGCAACGGCGTTCCCCCGCATTCCTGTTGGTAAAAAGACCTGCTCGAGTGCATGCATTGTTTCACTGCACATGTTCCCTCTTTATTTTAGTGCATTTAGTTGCTTACATGTCAAATAAGATAGGAAGGGTATGCAACATTCATTACATCAGTAAATTAACAATACATTTTTAAAGTCCACCTGTCAAGGAAGTATGTAGGCTGCCACTGTTGTCCTCCTTCTAAAAATGCTAGTTGCCCGATTGCTTTAATAATTTTGAGTTGCAGAATGTCAGCAATCCTGCAGTTATTGAAAGTTGTAGAAACATCTATAAGTATTGAAACCATTGAAACAAAAGACAGGCAACTGGTATTTTCAGAAGTAAAAGTGTTGGCAAATTCCCTTCTGCTAAAAACTCTACCTCCTGGCAATTTTTTCTATTTTGGGGACTTTAGTTCTATTTTTGTAGGCAAACTTATTTTATTTATTTTTTTACTTTAAGACATACGAGGTAATGGTTACAAGCCCTGGGGCTTCTTTTTTGCTTTGAAGAAACCTCTCCAAGTAAAGAAAAATCCCCTTTTAAACAGTTTTCATTTAAACAGGTAAGCCCATTGAAAGAATTCTCTTTGCTACCTGTTCCAGTGACAAACGAAAATATTTGGATTTCCTATAACTCTTAGGCCTCGTGCACACGGCCGAGGAACTCGACGTGCCAAACACATCGAGTTCCTCGGCCAGTTCAGCACTGAAGCCGCCAAGGAGCTCGGCGGGGTGAGAGCTCCCATAGAACAACGAGGAAATAGAGAACATGTTCTCTATTTCCTCGCCGAGCTCCTCGTCGGCTTCCTCGGCCGAAAGTGTACAGACGGCCGGGTTTCTCGGCAGAATTCAGCCAGAAACTGGAAGCTGAATTCTGCCGAGGAAACTGGTCGTGTGTACGGGGCCTCACAAAAAGGTGATGCTCTTCCGTGGAAATAGAAACATAAAAGCCTCACAGGGGTTGTAAATGTCCCCTACTCTGACCTAACTGCAAGAAAAAACAACAAAGGTTTGGCTTTAGGGCTGATGTAGATCTGAAACAGAATTACACAGACGTGACAAATGTGACTGAGAAATGTCTGCAAAAACCACAAACATTATGACTATATAGTCAGTACAGACTGAAATGCTAGGAGGGGAAAATTCATACCACAAGAGAGAACAGTCTAACAAACTATTGTTAAATGTGACATTAAAAATTACATATATGACTTGGACAGACTAAGTAAATATTACCTGACTTGGTCGGGCAGAACAGCCTCATTTAAAATGCTAGTACTGCCAAAAAAATGTATGGGACAGATTCTGGTAGATCGCCGCATCTTTGCGGCGGCGTAAGGTATCTCATTTACGTTACGCCGCCGCAAGTTTTACGGGCAAGTGCTTGATTCACAAAGCACTTGCCTGTAAAGCTGCAGCGGCGTAACGTAAATCCTCCGGCACAAGCCCGCCTAATTCAAATGATCCGGGTAGGGGGCGGGATCATTTAAATTAGGCGCGTTCCCGCGCTGAACGTACTGCGCATGCGCCGTCCCTAAAATTTCCTGACGTGCATTGCGCTAAATGACGTCGCAAGGACGTCATTGGTTTCGACGTTAACGTAAATGGCGTCCAGCGCCATTCACGGACGACTTACGCAAACAACGTAAATTTTCAAATTTCAACGCGGGAACGACGGCCATACTTAACATTGACTGCGCCTCATATACCCAAGGGCAACTTTACGCGTCGCAAATCTTACGTAAACGTTGTAACTTCACTGCCTCGGTCGGGCGTACGTTCGGGAAATTCGCGTATTTTGCTAATTTGCATACTCAATCGAGAAAACGACGTCGGCGGAAAAAAAAGTGCATTTAAGATCCGACAGCGTAAGAGCCTTACGCCTGTCGGATCTAATGGTTATCTATGCGTAACTGATTCTATGAATCAGGCGCATAGATACGACGGGCGGACTCAGAGATACGACTGCGTATCAGGCGAAACGCCGGCGTATCTCTTTTGAGAATCTGGCCCTATATCTTTAGAGGCCTACTGATTCAAGTGTCCGCCTTCTTGTTTGAGTCACTAAAGAAAATCATCTGTCAATTCATATGGCAAGGTAAAAGATCAGATGCCCCTATTTCACCCTATTTTTTGCAGACAAAAAACAGCAGGCGAAATGATCTTTCCCGATCTGAACGACTACTATTCGGCTGTCATATAAGATCAAAACAAACATTGGTTAACTTTGGATGGAGATTGAACAACATGTTGTGCCCATTGGCGATCTGAGAACTCTTCTCCTAGCTCAATCGTTTCCCAAACATCCTGATAAATTACAACATTTTACAATTACAGCGTCCTTAATGGCCTGGCACTACCTCAACTGTTACATCAACAGCCCTAATTAAAATTCCAATTTCCTTGGAAATATTTCAGTTCTTGTTGCTGCAATTGTCCCTTAAACATTGGCATCTAGCGAGCTCCACCCCGGGTTTCAGACTTGACTGTTAATAATCAACCCTCCAAAAAAGGTTTGACATTCACCTACTACGCTTATGCTAAAATTGATTTCTACCTGTGTTGTAAACTGACTGTCTCCATACCAAAGCATGCTTAGTCCTACTGGTCCTCTTAAACCACCCATGTTAAAGGGATTGCCTTCATGTACGCCTTTCTAAAGGAAAATTTCTTAAAAGCTTCTCCCTAGTGAAATGGGAACAAGACTTACTGGTAGGTACCGCCTTTTCAGATAAACAGTGGTTGTAAATATACTACGACTCCAAAACCAGCAAATGCATTAACTACCGTATTTATCGGCGTATAACACGCACAGGCGTATAACACGCACCCTAACTTCAAGAGGGAAGTTTCAGGAAAAAAACTTTCCACAGCCCCCTGCGTATAACACGCAGGCACAGTTTATCCTCTATTTTCAGGGTAAAAAAGTAAGTGTTATACGCCAATAAATACAGTATTGGGAATTATCCTAAAAAATCACAGGTTGTTTCTAACTCCGGCTCATCTGGCCAAATTCTTTGAGGTCAATGCTCCATGTTCTCTGGGAATGGCCACATATCAAAAGCTATTGGAACAGAGTTTCATGCTTATTTCAGATACCACTGGGTGCATAACATCACAGACCCCAGCCCTCCTTAGCATAGGAGTAGCCGATTTTCTGACTCATTGCAGAGCATTGGTTATGCAACTACACTTTGCAGCCAGACTATTAATCCTTAGGAAATGGAGAGGCACCCAAGCTCCCAATGTTTCAGATGTCAAACTTTAACTAAATTTGTCAGTGATTTATGAATATTGTCTATCCCTCCAATCAAACAGTTCCATGATATAGGGGACACATGGATAAGCAGTCAAGGTCTTACAATATAATATACACAGCTAGTCTATCTTTATACATACTGGGCCGCATTCTGCAAGAATTTACGCCGGCGTATCTATAGATACGCCGCGTAAATTCAAAGCTGCGCTGGCGTATCTTCTTTCTGTATTCAGAAAGCAAGATACGCCGAAATTAGGCTAAGATCCGACTGGCATAAGTCTCTTACGCCGTCGTATATTAGGGTGCATATTTACGCTGTCTGCTAGGTGGCGCTTCCGTTGTTTCCGGCGTAGAATATGCAAATGACCTAGATACGCCGATTCACAAACGTACGTCGTTTGCGTAAGGCTTTTCCGGGGGAACGTTGCTCCTGCTTCTATGAGGCGTACACAATGTTAAGTATGGACGTCGTTCCCGCGTTGAATTTTTTACGTCGTTTGCGAATAGGGCTGGACGTAATTTACGTTCACGTCGAAAGCAATGATGATTTGCCAACGTCATTTGGAGCATGCGCACTGGAATACGTCCACGGACGGCGCATGTGCCGTTCGTTAAAAACGTCAAAAACGTGGGGTCACTACTGTTTTACATAGTACACGTCCCCGACTAGCCTATTTTGAATTAGGCGGGCTTACGCCGGCCCAGTTACACTGCGCCGCCGTAAGTTTCAGCGCAAGTTCTATGTGAATACACAACTTGCTGCTCAAACTTACGACGCCGTAGTGTATCTGAGATACGCTACACCCGCCTAAAGATAGGCGATTCTCTCTGAATCTACCCCCCTGTATTGCAGCTTTAGTGCTCTATGGTTATGCACATACTGGGGGTTATTTACTAAAGGCAAATCCACTTTGCACTACAAGTGCAAACTACAAGTGCAAAGCGCACTTGAAAGTGCACTTGTAAGTGCAGGCGCTGTAAATCTGAGGGGTAGATCTGAAATGAGGGGAAGCTCTGCTGATTTTATCATGTGCAAGCTAAAATGCTGTTTTTTTTATTTTCCTTGCCCCCCTCGGATCTACAGCGACTGCACTTCCAAGTGCACTTTCCTTGCAATTTCAGGTGCACTTTGCATTTGTAGTTTGCACTTGTAGTGCAAAGTGGATTTGCCTTTAGTAAATAACCCCCACTGTTTCTAATATACTCAGTGAGCTTGTAACCTAGGTATTATTCTAATGTACTGAATGTCAACCGTGCAATTTCGGTTGGATGTATTGTTTCTATTTCCATTGTTTGCACTGTTTTGGACAAAAGTATATCTCTTCTTTGTTCTGCTGCATACTGTAGCTTGGAAAATCTCAATAAAAATCTATACTATAAAAAAATTACATATATGACACAGTCTGTCAGTAACAATAATACAGTCTTTGTTGTAACATTGTTGATCCTGCCAGTAAGGGGACATTCACATGGGCAATCAGCCCCATATACCATGAAGCAAGATCTTAAAACATCAAGCTACATCTCTTTTTATATTATTATTTGAATAGAGCAAGGAACAATTTACAAAGGCAGAATAAAACACTGTCTATACCATTACTGAGGAGATTGACATGTCTTGATGACTTTATAAGAGACTGTCCTGAAACATTGGCTCAATGGTGTCATACATTGACAATAGGTTTTCCTGAAGAAAGGATAGTTTGCTGGTAATTACCATTTCCCTTTAAGAATAGTGGTGATATATGTGATTTAATTTCAGCACCCATAAATATATACAATTGTGCTCAAAAGTTTGCATACCCTGGCAAAAATTGTGACATTTTGGCATTAATATTGAAAATATGACTGATCATGCCAAAAAACTGTCTCTTATCTAAAGGGGTTGTAAAGATAATTTTTTTCCCTAAATAGCTTCCTTTACCTTAGTGCAGTCCTCCTTCACTTACCTCATCCTTCCATTTTGCTTTTAAATGTCCTTATTTCTTCTAAGAAATTCTAACTTCCTGTTCTTCTGTCTGTAACTACACACCGTAATGTGAGGCTTTCTCTCTGGTGTGCAGAAAGCCTCTTGAGGGGGCGAGCAGGAGTGTCAGGACGGTTTGAGACTTTACAAAGATGGAAAAGGATATAAAAAGATATCCAAAGCCATGAATATGGCAGTCAGTACTGTTCAATCACTTAATAAGATGTGGAAAATGTGGGGATCTCTTGATACCAAGCCAAGGTCAGGTAGATCAAGAAATATTTCAGCTACAACTGCCACAGGAACTGTTCAGGATACAAAGAAAAACCCACAGGTAATCTCAGGAGAAATACAGGCTGTTCTGGAAAAAGATGGTGTGGTTGTTTTTTAGGAGCAATATAAATACAATGATACTTAAACAAAAAAAGAGTTGTATGGTCAAGTTGCCCGAAAGAAACTTTTACTGTACATGTTCCACAAAAATGCCTGGTTAAAATATGCCCAACAACACATTGACATGCCTCATTGGCTTTTTTGTGGCATTAGTGCAGTAAAGCCTTCCTTCTGACAGCTCAACCATGCAGCTCTTTTTTGTTCAAGTATTGTTGCATTGTGCTCCTTAAAAACAACCATGCTGTCTTTTTGGAGAGCAGCCTGTATTTCTCTTGCGGTTACCTGTGGGGTTTTCTTTGTATACTGAGCAATTTTTCCACCAGTTGTGGCTGCAATATTTCTTGGTCTACCTGACTTCGGCTTGATATCAAAAGAGCCCCTAATTTTCCACTTCTTAATAAGTGATTAAACAGTACTGGCTGGCATAATCAAGGATTTGGATGTCGTCTTATATCCTTTTCCATCTTTGTAAAGTCTCATTACCTTGTTACACAGGTCTTTTGACTGTTCTTTTCTATCTCCCCATGGCTCAGTGTCTAGCCTGCTTAGGGCATCCATGTGAGAGCAAACAAACTCATTGATTATTTATACACAGACACTAATTGCGATTTAAAAAGCCACAAATGTGGGAAATTAACCTTTAATAGCTATTTTACCCAGTGTGTGCCACCTTCTGTGTCTGTACTAAAGCCAAACATTCCAGGGTATGTAAACTTTTTTATCAGGGCCACTTGGGTGATTTCTGTTATCATTATGGTTTAAAAAGCATCCAAAGAAACTATGTAATAAAAAATTGCTTCATGGGGTTGCTATCTTTAAATAAAAGACATGATCAGTCATATTTTCAATATTAATGCCAAAATTTCACAATTTCTGTCAGGGAATGCAAACTTTTGAGCACGACTGTACGTTTTTTAAGTGGCAATGATACACAATATGTCCCTTGAGGTAATACAGACAGAAACAAAATCCTGATAGATGTACTTACCCTAGAAAATGTGTTATTGCTGCCGTGCCCCCATTGGGAGGAATTCCCCTCTGTTGAGTTTGATACCCATCAAATAGACAGAAATGGGAAGAAATCAGCCTAATAGAAATACCAACAGCAATAAAAAGTTGATTAAAGTTCCAGCCCTTCCTCAATCTATTTAAAACTAAAAAAAATGGGGTTGAAATTGGGCATTAATAGACTTAGTCATATACACGTACGTTCAAAGGCATTGAATGCTGGATGTTTAAATCCAGCTTGTAGAGGCAAGACAGAAGGTAACACAAAAGACAGCATGTACTGACACATGTTCAAAATATAAGACTCTCCACTATATCGCAGTCTAATATATTTTTGCTCAGCAAAAAAGGCAAATAAGGTCTATACAATAAAAGCCACAGCCACAATAATCATACAGTTTATAGACATTTTTACTTCTTCCTTAGGTAAGGAATGTTACAATTACTAGTTGAAGAAATATTTATGAATTTTCCAAGAACAGACAAAGGTGAACCTATATGAAGAGCTTTTACAAGTAATATCACTTAAAAAAAGATCGATAACAGCTCAGACCAAAAGAGAAACGTATAAGCTAATGCTTTAAGACTATGGAAATATATTGTCTGTACTATATCAAAGTACAGGAAAATATATCTCTGCATTGATTATACAAGGACATCTTATCTGTTTAACAGAAAAAGCATGGAAACAGATCCATAAAAGAACAATGTGCTTTACATATTTAATATATGGAAATCTTCACCAGTTTTGATGTAAATGTCAGACGAGCTAGAGTGCACAAAAGGGATAAGTCAAGCATACCTGGATGCAGTTCTAGGCAGGTTCAATAAACATGAATAAAGTTTGGTTGCCGAATCTAAACACCATTTAAGTCAATGGGAGCTGAAGTTAAAAAAACGTTTTTGGACATTTTCGAAGCTAATATGCAAGGGATTGTCAAACAACTGACATGGGGACATGTACCAAACCGAAAACATTTAAAACAAGTTACATGTGGCAGGAAGCACCTATTTTAATAATAATTAAATAACAAGCCTTGGTGATGCCTGTGAAGTGGTGCATCTGTGTGATGTATGTAACCTACTACAGCAAAACTGATATTTACAAATGAAACAAAAATGTGGTTTAAATTGCAAGCAATTGACAGATTCAGACATTTATTTCTATTTGTACACAAAGGGCCAGATCCACAGTGAGAGTATGCCGGCGTATCTACTGATACGCCGGCATACTTTCAAATTTCCCGCGTCGTATCTTTAGTTTGAATCCTCAAACCAAGATACGACGGCATCTGGGTTTGATCCGACAGGCGTACGGCTTCGTACGCCTTCGGATCGTAGATGCAATACTTCGGCGTTCGCTGGGTGGAGTTTGCGTCGTTTTCCGCGTCGGGTATGCAAATGAGCTTTTTCCGACAATCCACGAACGTACGCGCGGCCGTCGCATTCTCTTACGTCGTCTCTAGTCGGCTTTTTCCGGCGTATAGTTAAAGCTGGTATTTTGCGGCGTATAGATAGACTTGGCATGTTAAGTATGGCCGTCGTTCCCGCGTAGAAATTTGAATTTTTAAATTTTTTTGCATAAGTCGTCTATGAATCGGGATGGACGTAAGTCACGTCTAAGTTTAAAAAATGACGTCGTTGCGACGTCATTTCGCGCAATGCACGGCGGGAAATTTCGAAACAGAGCATGCGCAATTCATTCGGCGCGGGGACGCGCTTCATTTAAATGAATCACGCCCCCTAATCGTCGATTTGAATTCCGCCACCAGAAATACACTACGCCGCCGTAACTGATTCCAGGATTCGATTTAAAGCCAGGTAAGATACGGCGGCGTAGCGTATTTCTGATACGCTGCGCCTATCCATTTCTATGTGGATCTGGCCCAAAGTCGCCAGAGATTCCCATCTTCTAAGCTGGATCTTTTTTATAGTTGATAGTCTAATATAGATGGAGACATACACACACACAAAAAAAGAGAAGGCAATGGATTCCTCCCAAACGTACATACCAAACCTATATCTTTGATGGGTCTCGTATCGATATCAAGGGGGACTGCCATGCAGAAAAAAAACACACAATTTTCTTTTTTTGGATCATGTCAATATTTGGTCAAAGACATTACCCGGTAGATAGTTTAAAAAGCAACCCACCATGGGAGAATTGAATAAGCTGCTAATGATGGCTTCTCTCTGTAAATACAAATTTCCCAGCTGTTTTTCAGACTCATTGGCATCAATATTTTCTGTCACCGACCCAGAATAAATATATGGAAAATCAGGAAACTTGAAAAATGCACACTAAAGCAGCCCATCGATGATTTGGTGTGGTGGAAGGAAAGAAATTCGCTCAATTCCCCCCATAAACACAGTCAGCATTGATATGAGAATTCTTCCCTCAGCGCTATTTTGCTCTGCTGATGGGGGGGGGGGAGGCATGGGGAGCCTTCCCAATCAGCAGAACACAATGATTAAAATAAAATTAAGGTGGCCTTAACTGTCGCTTATACACGAAAAACACAATGATTACTTAGCCACTGGCAGTAATTGCATGTAAAAAATCAAACCCCTGGACGATGGATTGACTTGGATTCAATCAGCCTGCCCATGGATCTCGGCTGGTCCTTGCTGAAACGGCCGAACTTCAATTCATGTGTGGCCGGCTTTAGGCTCCGTTCACATCTATCTTGAAAGCCTGCTATGTCCTGCCAGGAGTGCTATGGTGCCATTCATTCCTAATGGCACCCCAAATGCACCAGCTAATGCATGTGTGCTAAATTGCTAAAAATAGCTTCTTGCCGTGCAGTGTAGTGTAATGTAAATTTAGAAAACAAGTGCCTGCACTTCTTTTGTGCGTTTGTTGTGCATAGGGCAGGCCATTGATATGGATGGGCTGCCCTAAACAAAATCATGCAAAAACGTGTGCACACCATCGCAACTGCATACTGGTGTATATTCATTCAAAACCATAGGATTGGCTTGACAATTGGTTCATTTAATACTTTCAGAAGAAGATATCACCAATGCCAGCTTGCGTGTGTCTCCCATGACAAGTTTCTATGTGAATATTGGTCCAGATGGAAGGCAGTGACGAGTTCAGCTTTTACAGTAAAATAAATCCAGACTTGTCTGGAGCTGCACCATCAATTTTGACATTTGGATTTTGTCATTTGGATATTGCAAAATGTCACCCAGCTTCGTAATTTCCTTCATCATATGCTCCATTTGAATTGCTCAGGTTTGTGATTACTTTAGGTTCAGCAATGGTTCCACCTCCATTCAGTTTGGACTTATCTGTTAGTAACACAATACAAAGTAACACTAACATAGGCAGAAAAACTACTAAAGCACAAAGCACAGAAAAGCATTGCATTCCATTAGACCTCACTGAATTTATACCAGTACAAGATAGATTCTGATTGGTTGGTATGGGTACTGTACTTTGTTTCTGTGTAATTTAAGATATTAGAAATGTGTGGGTTTTGTGACAGCGAGAGGGAGAAGTGATTATAATTGCTGAAAAAGTTCATCAGATTATCTGGGAAACTCAATAAAGCCCTAACAACACTTTTTTGGCAGTATGTATGGGCATTGTAAATGGCCTGCATTAGATTAAAAAATCCTTGCCACCAGTTTCGGTAGCTTTCCCGACACATGCCGCAGACTCAGGTAGTTCTTAATAGTGTCACTCTTACAAAGTGGCTCTATTACTGTACCAAATTCAAAAATAGGTCCGCTCCCTCCTTGTAACTAAGAGCAGACAATGAGATTCTATAGCCAATAGCAGGATGTCTATTGACTATGGACCTGCCCACTGCCTGCTGTCAATCAAAGTGAAGAACACCTTATGGGGAACTGTCATCTCAGCCTCCCCATCAGGCTCCACCCACCCAGCCACAAAACGCTGTTGCTGCTCTGTCTGTGTTTCAGCTGCAATGGCAGAAGCGAGCTCAGCTTCACCAAGGACAGAATGATCATATGTGGTGTGTGTGTGCTCCAGATTCATGTACATGTCTACAGCAGACACTTCTTAGACACTCCTCGTGAATTCCCCTGCATGTGGCTGCATTAAAACTTTGCAAAACCCGCCAAGGCTGCCCGCTATCCTAGCTAATTTTTGCTCTAATAATGGAACCCCTTGCGGCAAAGATTAGAGCGGCAACAAGTGTATCTCAGGCATAAAACACAATGACATAGAGCTTAAAATAAGCCTCTTTGCCAATGATGTCATACTTCTAATCACAAACCCCGCCCACTCCATGCCTGCAATCCAAGACATCATTACTCAATTTAGCTCTGCCTCCTTCTACAAAATTAATTCCCATCAAGTCCCTAAACCTCCCGCTTAATCTAACACATGGACAACAGTCCCTCCTGGAGAGTACTCTCCCTTATTCTTGGACGAGACAGTCTATCCCATACTTAGGGATAAAATTACCCCTCTCACTGTCTCAACGCCATGACCTTAACTATCGCGCCTTCCAAAAACTACTTCCCCAACTATTAAATCAACTGCGCACAACAGGCCTTTCTAAACTACGACAAATTGCCTCCTTTAAAATGCTAATCCTCCCCAAGCTACTCTACCTATTTCGCACAAGTAATCTTACCTATACCCCACTCCTTTTTCACCTCCGTACAAAAACAACTTTCTAGATATATATGGGAAACTAAACCACCCAGATGTGCTCACTACATTTTAACCAGACATCACAAAAAGGGAGGGGTAAATCCCCCCCCACATTCAAAGCTACTATTATGCTTCAATCCTGGACCAGCTGTATTACTGGTGGCACCAAAATCCTAATAAGGCCTGGTCAATCATAGAATCATCGTCCTTTAAAGCAAATACTCGCGATATGCTCCTTGCCACATTGGTGGGCCTCCCTCCTAATACAATGACTAATCCTCCGTCAATCACAGCCTCTCTGACAGTCTGGAAGAAACCCACCCAGACAACCTCAGACCACCCTTTTCACATATTACAAATCCCTATCAGAACACTAATGTCGCAATTACCAAATCTAAACTTACAAAACTGGCAGACACAAAAGATAACTAATATCTCAGATCTCTACAATGCTAACAACACTCTAAAAACATTTACAAATCTCCAAACTGAATACAACCTCCCCCACACGGAAGCCTTTACATACATGGGGATCTCCCACTTTCTTCGAAAATCTAAAATCTCTACTGAAGCCAAAATTCCTGAACCAATAAACAACTTCTACACATACACAACATACCCAAAACATGGTATCTGTACAGTGTACTCTATACGACAATCGGCCCTACTCCCAAATACCATCTCTTTCCAGGTGGGCAGAAGAACTAAACATTGCTGTCACCCCTGACATGTGGATACGTGCCTTTAAGCACAGCTTTACAGCCTCCCATTGCTCCCTGCGCCATCGTAATGCGTTCCGGCGTGGAGTGCATGCCGCGACCATGCGATGACCTCATTGCGCGGTGCCGCGTGCATTCCACAGTGGAACGTGGAAGTGCGCCGCATCTTACGGCGGTTTTCTTTGAATCAGTGCTTATGCACTGCACCTGCCCCTATCCTATAACCAGAGCGGTGTGCTGACTGCACACCATTCTATTATTGTCAGCCGTAGCTCGGTCACGCTACAATCAATGGTGCCATCGCTCCCCATGCTGCAAAACTTCACCAAGCTGCATCTCCGGCATTTCTGCTGTTACCTTGGCTACTTCACATTGCCATTGTTGGGGACAACCTTCAAGACCTTCCTTGCTGACACCTTACACTACGGAATCCCTTGTCACTACACTCAAGCCCTGCAAATGGATAAGTAGCAATTGTTTCACTTGTAGTACTATAGGAAGATCTGCTGCACATATTCCATCCAAAACAATTGCTGTTATTTATTATGGCTTGTAGCTATTAACATACTACTTAGGACTAACTGTTGTGCCTGTGGCTGTTTTTAGAGGAATATCTTAAAGGAACATCTACTCTCAAAATTACCTGAGCTATATCCGCCTCTCATATGCAACTATTAGTTGTCTTAACAACTCCTATTTACTACGTGTTTGACATAAGTGTTATTTGCTTTTGGGCCTTGCCCTAACTTGCTGAAAATGTTCGCTCTAACTTTTCTATGCTAAGGGTTGATGGTATTTCATACCAACTCCCTTAGTGCCCTAATCAGTGCCGATCCTGACCTCCCTGGGGCCCTAAGCAAAATGACATGGCACATTAAAAATGAAAAGCGGGGGGGCGCTGACAACAGTGACATTTCACATTAAAGAAAGTTTTGAAGCGGGGGTAGGGGGTGTTCTGCTGTCGGAAATGACATCTTACATTAAATTGAGAAGCAGGGGGTGCTGACTTCTTACCTATTCTCCCATGCAGCCAGCGAGTTGAGAAGCGGGGTGAGGGGGCAAAAATGACTTCTCACCAGGCGGGACCTCTAGTAATTTGGGGGGCCCTTCGCAGCTTTGTGGGGCCCTAATCGGCTTGCATAGTGAGCCTATAGGGCGGATCGGCCCTGGCCCTAATGCATCTCTATATGTTTAAGTGATATGATGTAGAGAACCCTCAAACTCTTGTTTTCTTGGAGTGACGCCTGGGGTCCTGTACTGTTAATCACTTGCATATAGAGGTGCATTGGAATCTTCAAGAGCATGCTATAATTTTAAACGCTAAGCTCTGGTCGCATGTTGTAATGCGTCCATCCTTAGTAACTCAACGCCTTTCTTTATGTGAGAGAGAGATGATGTAGAGAATCCCCAAACTCCTGTTTGTGTGGAGTGACGCCTGGGGTCCAATATTGAATTCTCACATAGAGAAGTGCATTGAAATCCTTGCTAACCGCAGTTGTGGTTCACTCCCGTTCACCAGAGCTGTTACACAACGACCACTAATCCCTCACTAGCATTACTACACCTTGGAATAGAAAAATTCCCGCCCAGGTCACGAGTAGTAATAGTCCATCTACTACTCTAGGCAAAAATGAACATTACTAAACTCTGGAAAACCACTGAGTCCCCGTCTATTGCCAACACAATTACAGATTTAAACCTACAATGTGAAACGGAGAGACTAGTTGCTAGGAAAAATCTGAGTATGGAAACGTTTTTGTATACATGGCATGTCTGGCTCACACATCCAAAATGTACTGTAACCATCTGATGTACTATTCCTATTGCAACACTCTCTCATTCTTATACTTCCTCTTTATCCTCCTATCTACCCCCTTTCTACGATATAGCTAATTGCCTACTTAGCTGGTGTTTCTTCACCCACAAACCCCCCCCCCCTGTCTGGAATTATTGAGTTGTTATGTTACTATGTTAAAACGCTAAGCATGATCCACCACTGTTTAGACCGACTTGTGTAACTATCTCTATATTACTTAACTCTACTTTGTAATTTTTTATTTCACTTGCAAAACATCCGACATATTGTAACAAATGTATATCTTGTTCACTTTACTGAAAATAATAAAGAAATATTGAAACTAAAACTTTGCAAGAACTTTATCATGGCTGTAACTGGCAGTTTCCTTAAAATGTAGCATGAACCTAAAAATCAAAAGATTTATGCCGCGTACACACGATAATTTTTCGGCATGAAAAAAACGTAGTTTTTAAAAAATGTCATGTTAAATGATCGTGTGTGGGCTTCACATCATTTTTCGGGTTCTGAAAAACGACAAAAAAAATATTCGAACATGCTGCATTTTTTAACGTAGTTTTAAACAATGACGTTTTTCAGGTTGTAAAAAATGATAGTGTGTGGGCAAAAACTTATTTTACTAACACGGAAGCAGCTAAAGCAGTCCCAAGGTGAATGGAACTTCCCCCTTATAGTGCCGTCATACATGTTGTACGTCACCGTGCTTTGCTAGAGCATTTTTTAAAAACAATGGTGTGTGGGCAACGTCGTTTTAATGATGAAGTTGGAAATCGTTGTTTTTTCTAATTGCCGTAAAACGTCCTTTTCTTTTAATGCCGAAAAATGATCGTGTGTACACGCCATTAGAAACTGTAAAAGGTACATAACATAATGATAATATATGAAAAAGAGAGCACTCCCCACTAAGAGTTGTGGGGAAAACAAATGGCCATAAGAGTGACAGTGTTTGGTTCATAAAGGTTATTACTTTATTAATGATAAAAAAGATCATACAGATCTACCACAATGGGGAAACTCAATAATAAATACTAGACCTTGGTATGTGCGTATCTGCACCTTATCAAAGTAGCCCTTCACATACAGCTACCAAAACTGTGTGCAAGATTCAACAAACAAAAAAGACACAAAACTAGTGACATACACCACATAACATAGAACATAAACAATTGTCCTGACGCCAGATGGTCAATGTACAGGCGGTCAAACCACGGCAAAAGAGCCGTATATTAGTGTTGACTAAACCAACTTATATTGGATTGTCCTCGTGTAAAGAGGTCCCTAGGTGCTCGAGCCACTGGAGGGTGAAAAAGGAGAGAAAGAATGGGATATAGATAGGCAGTAATGGAGAAATTCGTTCAATCTCTAGACCATATTGCAATAAGGAAAATGCAAATGTCTTCAGATGCAATCCAAGTCAAACAGGCTGTGATCGCCTAAATGGACAATTGTTGCAACTCCACAGTAGCAATTCAATAAAGTAGTAGCACACAAAGCCCAGACGAAGCTACACGATCTCAAAGCGAAACGCGTTAACGTCAGAAAACAAATGTTTGTTACATTTTGCCCACAGTTGCAGTAGCTGTACGTGCAGGGCTACTTTGATAAGTGCCAGATTCACACATAGCAAGGTCTAGTATTTAGTATTGAATTTCCCCATTGTAGTAGATCTATATGATATTTTGTATCATTATTAAAGTAATAATCTTATTTTTTATTTTATTTTTTTTCAAAAGTAATAATCTTAATGAACCAAACACTGCACTCCGTGTCACTCTTATGGCCATCTGTTTTCCCCACAACTCTTAGTGGGGAGTGCTCTCTTTTTCATAGGGTTTATAGGGGCCAGAGTGACTCCACCTTAATTGGTAAACAGTGTTGATATAAGGCAGGGGTGCCCAACCAGTGGCCCGGGGGCCACATGTGGCCCGCGGAGCCCTCTGATGTGGCCCGCGACCTCCTGCTCTGGGATGGAATAAAATAGAATATTGTTATTAAAGGTAAGTTTATTATTAAAATCACAGTGTATATATGGACATATCTGTTCTGCAGTGGTTACTGGGCTGCTTTGAAACTGATCCACAGGTGCAGAGAAGTGAACCTGTGGGTTACCTGCACTGAGCCATAGACTGTTATTATTTGCGAGTTTGGTGTGCTGAGAGTAGAGTGGTCTCTATAGAGCCGAGTGGGCTGCCATCCACCCGCTCTACACATTGTGGCCCGCGACCAGTTACCAAGTCGCTTAAGTGGCCCTTGCTTTTCAAAAGGTTGGGCACCCCTGATATAAGGTATTATCTATATGCGTAATAGCAATTTCCCCCTCAACTGGTTTCTTTTGGTAATGATAATATATAACTTTTAGCAACATAATAAATATCAAGCACCACATATGGGGGGTTCTGTAAGCTACACACAAATGCATCTAAAGTGTACAATTATAAGGGGTCTATATCTCAATGTTTTCACTCAAGATTCACACAACATTATTTTTTTTTTTCTAATTGAATCTGGTTAGTAATGGGTAATTATTGAGTGAAAACATTGATAAATAGACATAAGAAATGCAAAAAATTGCATCTAGTATAGATCCCCATCATACTTCAGATTACAGTTGTTTTATGCTGTTGTTGCCTTACATCAAATAAGGAGCATGTCAGTGGTGATGGCTTATAAAAAATATTAGTTTGGAGTTTGTTTTCAAAGCATCTCACATTGTGAATTGCCATCCTACATGGAACAGGAAGAAATCATTTCCGTCACAAGTTTGGACTGATTAGTAGCCACACCATGGCTATTATACAGAAAAAAGGAAGTGTTAAACCCGATGAACCCAAAAGAATAGGCATAATGTTAACCCACATGGCATTACTTCATGTGTGCAACAAAATAAAGCACAGGGGGTAAATTTCATATAAATGGACATTTTTTTGTGTTAGGGAATTTCTTTAAAAAAAAAACACTATACAGTAGTTCCAAGCCTTGAAAGCAACGTGGCGCACTTAAGAATCATGAGAAAATAACTGGGCACTGAGGAGTTGTTAATTATCTTTCATTCATTAGCCTCCACATGGTTCAGTGATCAGCAGCAACATAGAGTTCTGTTGTACAACGTGTGATAGTCAGGCTGGACAGTGCTTAATAACTGGGTGATGACAAACACTTTCAAGCCTGAGTGCAAGCAAATGCTTATAGAGATGTACAACCACAGTATAAAAGATTTGAATGTAGACTTGTTTGAAATTATAATATGATTGATCACCTTACCATCTTAATAGACAGACAGCAGGAAATTATTTTACTCACCTTTAACATTAGCAGTAACTTAATATACACTATATTACCAAAAGTATTGGGACATCTGCCTTTACACACACAATGGGGTTGATTTACGAAAGGCAACTCCACTTTGCACTACAAGTGCACTCGGAAGTGCAGTCACTGTAGATCTGAGGGGGACAATAAAAAACAGAATTTTAGCTTGCACATGATTGGATGATAAAATCAGCAGAGCATCCCCTAATTTCAGAGCTTCCCCTCAGATCTACAGCGATCTACAGCGACTGCACTTACAAGCGCACTTTCAAGTGCACTTGCAGTGCACTTGTAGTGCCAAGTGGATTTGCCTTTCGTAAATAACCCCCCATGAACTTTAATGGCATCCCAGTCTTAGTCCGTAGAGTTCAATATTGAGTTGGTCCACCCTTTGCAGCTATAACAGCTTCAACTCTTCTGAGAAGGCTGTCCACAAGGTTTAGGAGTGTGTCTATGGGAATGTTTGACCATTCTTCCAGAAGCGCATTTGTGAGGTCAGGCACTGATGTGAATGAGAAGGCCTGGCTCACAGTCGCCACTCTAATTCATCCCAAAGGTGTTCTATTGGGTTGAGATCAGAACTCTGTGCAGACCAGTCAAGTTCCTCCACCCCAAACTCGCTCATCCATGTCTTTATGGACCTTGCTCTGTGCACTGGTCCACATCATTTGGTGGAGGGGGGATTATGGTGTGCAGTTGTTTTTCGGGGGTTGGGCTTGACCCCTTAGTTCCAGTGAAGGAAACTCTTAAGGAGCCAGCATGCCAAGACATTTTGGACAATTTTATGCTCCCAACTTTGTGGGAACAGTTTGGGGTTGGCCCTTCCTTTTCCAACATGACTGTGCACCTATGCACAGAGCAAGGCCCATAAAGACATGAATTAGCGAGTTTGTGGTGGAGGAACTTGACTGGCCTGCACAGAGTCCTGACCTTAACCTGATAGAACACCTTTGGGATGAATTAGAGCTTAGACTGCGACCCATGCCTTCTCTCCAACATCAGTGACTGACCTCACAAATGTGCTTCTGGAAGAATGGTCAAACATTCCTATAGACACACTCCTAAACCTTGTGGACAGCCTTCCCAGAAGAGTTGAAGCTGTTATAGCTGCAAAGGGTGGGTCAACTCAAAATTGAACCCTACGAACTAAAGCTGGCCATACATTACATCATTTTCTTGTACAACTTACAACCATATAATATGAGATCAAACCTAAACACTTTTAATTGAGTTCCCCTTCACACTGGAAAATCTGATCTAAAGAATGCTGTGGACTCTGGCGTCATCTTTATATACACTGTAAGGGGGGGACTCTGACACAAAGGGAATCTCTGCGGACTGGGATGTAGGGGGTATCTGGTTATCACAGAGTCCAGAGATCCTACTTACATCAGCATTCCCCTTTACCCCAGATTCTGGAAATTGCCCCTTAAAGCAGTGTGCCAGACAATAAGTACTGTAATTCCAGACAGGGGTCAGGTCAGCCATGGCAGCCCTGTAACAGCACAGAGCATTTTACTTTATATGACCAGCCCTCTCTCCACAGTATGTGTGAGCATTTCCCCACCTCAATGGGGCTACAAATTCCAGCATAGTTGGCTGTGCTCTTATTTCTCTGCTGCTCCCCAGTCCCCCACACACAGTGTGACTGAGAATGATGACTGCACCAATATACAAGAGGACACCCTCTCTCCCTGCCTGCTGCAGTGCTGCACAGACCCAGCCACTGCCAGAGTCTGTGCCCCCACTACCCCCTTACCAGAGACCAGGGCCGCTGTTAGATATCATGGGGGCCCCTACAGCCTACCTGATGGGGCCCATGACCCCATCCCTAGGCCCATCTATGGCCCTGCCCTAACCTCAAAAAAGAATTCAGCTGTCTTCAAGTGATATTTATCATCCCTTGTGATACCTTGGGTAGTGACATACCCTCTTTATGGAGAAATCTAGGTTTATTAGACCCCTGGTCCCTCCTCTGCCCTCCAAAGCTTATTGGCTGCTTTCTTAGCTGGTACCAGCCAGGTAAATGCAGAACCGATACTGGATGTGATGAAATCTTCATAACTTATGGCCTCAGTTGTCACAGAGGAGAGGAAGAAACTGATGTTGCTCCTCCTTCTTTGTGCGCTGCCAATCCGACCAGATGGAATGGGAGAGCCTTTATTGCCATTAACTACATACAAGTGTGGAGGAGTTGATATTCCAGCAAGCCGAATTAGAAAAAATAATCCCTCCATTTTACAGCCTTCTGGGCCCCTGTGTTTGATCTCATGGGGCCCAAAAAAATATGATTTAGACTTCAAAGGAGCCATGGCCTGCAGGGAGAGGGGAAAGCATGAAAAATGTGCCTGTATCTTAATCAAGAGGATCAGTCTCAGCATAAGGCACTGGCAGTACAGCGTCCCTCCTGCTGGGCAGGTAGCTGGGATCTGCTTTTGCACTAATAGGACCCCGAGCCAGAAGGCCTGTGAGGAGACACCTCCTGACTGGGTCCACAGTCCAGGTGTCCTGACGAGAAATACACCGGCCCGATGCCACCGCTATAGTCCTGGCTATAGCATCCCTGACAGCTGGTGGAGGAGTGATATTCAGCTGTCAGTGCTGCTGTAGCCAGAACTATAGAGGTAGTTCCCACTTGCAGCGCTGTCATTGTCCATTAGCAAAGGTGCTGAAAAGGAAATCCAGCCTATGCTTGGGAGCATGGAGGGAAGAAGAGACCATCAGACCCTGGTAAGTGCATTTCTGCCCAGCCACTCACCAACGCCCCCTTGATATGGCGCCCATGGCACTTTCCATGGCTGCCATACCCTAGATACGTCCCTGCTTGCACTACATAGTTGAAGGTAAATCTAAAGAATATTGAATAATTGTATGGTGTATGGCAGCCCTCAAAAATTCCACTCGCTTGCTCGCATTTTGCGAGTGGATTTTGAGGGCTGGCGAGGAAGGGTTGCCTGGGAGCGGGGGGCGAACACCGCTGACAGCATGGGTGGAATGTGAGTCCTTCTCCCAGCGATCGTGGAGGAGAAGAGAGAGTAAGAGAGCCACACGGATGATCAGAGCGCAGCGCAGTGAACACAATGATAACAACTTTTATTTCACATTGCATGAATGGTGGGCACAAGGCTGCATGGTGGGCACAAGGCTGCATGGTGGGCACAAGGCTGCATTGGTGGACACAAGGCTGCATTGGTGAGCACAAGGCTGCATGGTGGGCACAAGGCTGCATTGGTTGACACAAGGCTGCATTGGTGAGCACAAGGCTGCATTGGTGGGCACAAGACTGCATTGGTGGACACAAGCCTGCATTGGTGGGCACGGATAAAGTTGTTGTTGTTAATATTTATGTTTATAACTTAATTCTGCATAAAACATTTGAGTGTCATTTCATGAGATTTATGAGGGCGTGTTTAGGGGCGGGGCGGGTTGGGTGGGGCAACTGGTGGCGAGTAAACCTTGAGGCCTGGCTAGTAGCTCAGGACTTGAAATTTTGAGCCCTGGTGTATGGTCAGCTTTAGACTGGGATGCCATTAAAGTTCATGTGCGTGTAAAGGCAGGTGTCCCAATACTTTTGGTAATATAGTGTAGGCATGGTCTTACAATGCCTGTTTATATTAAATCTGCTCTACTCTCATACCATATTAACAACCTATCTGACAATACTGGCTATTGGAAGACTTTAATCTGATTAATAATCTTGCTTAGTTGAGTTGGTCACAGGAGCAGGACAGCAGATGAATAATGTTTGAAGATTAAACAATAGATAAAGCTGGAAACTCTTTAAAACTACAGCTACGTTTAGAAGAGGAGAAAAGTTTCATATGTAATAAGGGTTGTTTTAAATTGAGGCCGTCAAGTTTTACAGATGTCTCATGTTATTTACTGTTGCGTTCTGTACATTACAGAAAGCTTGTTGTTTAGATCCAAGTCTTTAAATAGCGAGTAACTTAAAGCAGACCTTCAGTAATTTTTACAACTTTCCATCTATTAAATCTTCTGCCCTTGTTGTTTTAACTTTGAATAGTAAAACATTTTTTTTCAGCCACTAAATACCTTATACACCCACTTCCTGTTTCTTGTCTGGTCATTAGCCTAGGCTTATGACATCATGCACATCTCTCGCTCTCAATCTTGTGAAAGTTTGCCAGGAAGGGAGGGGGGGAGGGGGTTGAGTCATAAGAGGGCCAATGAGAGCTGCAGAGCTGGGGGTGTGCCTTAAAGCAGAACCCTAGGAAGATACTAAAAACAACACAACTGAACTTAGTTAAGTATTTATTTAAAAAGTTGCACATCTTTTAAAATGCAACTAGTATAAGTACCTGAATATAAGTTGGCACAAACCACTTGTAATCTCCTGAACAGAAGACCTCATACTGGGAGAGGGAGGAGGAGCTTTTGGGGCAGATATGAGGTGCTGCAGAGCAGAATAACATCTCTTGCTCTCAATCTTGTGAAAGTTTGCCAGGAAGAGAGGGGGGATGAGTCATAAGAGAGCCAATGAGAGCTGCAGAGCTGAGGTGTGCCTTAAAGCAGAACCCTAGGAAGATACTAAAAACAACACAACTGAACCTAGATAAGTATTTATTTAAAAAGTTGCACATCTTTTAAAATGTAGCTAGTATAAGTACCTGAATATAAGTTGGCATGAACCACTTGTTATCCCCTGAACAGAAGACCTCATACTGGGATAGGGAGGCGGAGCTTTTGGGGGAGATATGAGGTGCTGCAGAGAAGAGTAATGCGGTCGTTTTTCGGCATGAAAAAATACAACGTTTTAAAAAAAGTAATTTAAAATCATCGTGTGTGGGCTTCACATCGTTTTCCGACTTCTGAAAATTCGAACATGCTGCATTTTTTAACGTTGTTTTTTAAAATGTAGTTTTTCAAGTTAAAAAAAATTATCGTGTGTGGGCTAAAACGACGTTTTAAACCCGCGCATGCCCAGAAGCGAGTTATGAGACGGGAGCGCTCGTTCTGGTAAAACTACCATTCATAATGGAGTAAGCACATTCATCACGCTGTAACAGACAGAAAAGCGCGAATCGTCTTTTACTAACACGGAATCAGCTAAAAGCAGCCCAAAGGCGAATAGAACTTCCCCTTCAGAGTGCCGTCGTACGTGTTGTACATCACCGCGCTTTGTTCATCATTTTTCAAAAACGATGGTGTGTAGGCAACATCGTTTTTAATGATGAAGTTGGAAAAACTTAGTTTTTTGGACATGCTGAAAATCGTTGTTTTTTTTTTAATGCTGAAAAACGATCGTGTGTACGCGGCATAACAATCTCCTTAAAATGCTGCTGCTCAAATATTGACCAATAGTGACGGGTCCCGACAATACAGATAAAAGTCATCGAAAAAAATGGCATGCCCCCCCCAGTCCATTATCAGGCCCTTTGGGTCTGGTATGAATATTAAGGTGAACCCTGAATCAAAAAAACAAATGCGTGGGGGACCCCCAAATTCCAGTACCAGGTCCTTCAGGTCTGGTATGGATGTTAAGGGGAACCCTGCGCCAAATTGAAAAAAAATGGCGTGGGGTTCCCCCCAAAAGTCCATACCAGACCCTTCAGGTCCATGTTGATGGGGACAAGGGCCTCATCCCCACATCCCCACAACCTCCAGATCCTGCCCCCCCATGTGAATTGGTAACGGGTTACATTGTACCCCTACCATTTCACCCAAAAAAGTGAGAAAAAGGGGAAAAAACACACACACACAAAGTTCTTTAATAAAAAAAAAATATTCCAGCCTCGTAATCTTTCTACGAGTCCGACCCACCGCTACAAATATATAACCGAGGGCGGGGCCACCCGTAACATGGACAGGTGACCCCGCCCCCTCTGATGCAACAGGGTTTCCAGCTGTTTCCCCGTGGCATCACAGGTGACCATGCCCCCCTCTGACGCAACACGGGTTTCAGCGGGTGCCTCCCATGGAGGCAGGATCGAGTCGGATTCTTTTTTTTTTCCTCTGTATCGCTCGAGAATGGATTACATCGTAATTTTTGATTTCCGATAAGCCACCCACCCGCAGAACCCCACAACTAGACAATAAAATAGAATATAAAACTATAAAGCAATAGAATCAAAAATAATAGAATAGAAGTTAATAGAATGTAATAAAATAGAACATGACAGTCTTCCGAAATTCGAATAGTATAAATTTGAATTCTAGAATAGATTGGAAAATAATTAAAATGTATGGAAACTAAAATATAAAAGAATAGAAAAACAATAGAACAGAATAGAATCAATTATAATATATATTATATTTTATTCTATTCTCTTGTTTTTCTTTTCTATTCCATTCTAATCTTTTCTATTCGAATTTGAATTCATTTTATACGAAATTCGAATTTCTTATTGAATGAAATCGAATTTGAATAGAAAAGATTATAAAAGATTAGTTTCATATTAGAATTTGAAAAAATTTTGACCGAATTCCTAAAAAGTCGATCAAATTTGAAAAATGTAATTAGATTAGAAAAAATCTACTGCATTCGAAAAAATTCTACCACATTTGAAAAAAATCTACCGAATTAGAAAAAAATACCACATCCAAATTTTTATTACATATAATCATTTTTCCAAAATTTGAATTTCATATAGAATGAAATCGAATTGGAATAGTAAAGATTAGAATAGAATAGAAAATAATAGAAAAGTTAATAAACTAGAAAAACAATAGAACAGAAAAGAATCAATTATAATATATATTATATTTTATTCTATTCTCTTGTTTTTCTTTTCTATTCCATTCTAATCTTTTCTATTCGAATTTGAATTCATTTTATACAAAATTCGAATTTCATATAGAATGAAATCGAATTGGAATAGAAAAGATTAGAATAGAATAGAAAATAATAGAAAAGTTAATAAACTAGAAAAACAATAGAACAGAATAGAATAAAATATAATATTTTATTTGCTTTTGATCTATTGTTTTTCTAGTCTATTCTTTTGTACTCATCTAATCTTCTCTATTCAAATTAATTGTATATGAAATTTGAATTGCGGAAGATGTTTTTATAAGTTCTGTTCTATTGTTTTTCTATTATTTTAGATTCTATCCTAATCTTTTCTATCCAAATTCGTTCTACAGTATATGAAATTCGAATTTTGGAAAATGTTAGAAAAAAATGTAATATATATATATATGACATCTTCCAAAATTCGAATTTTGCATATAATGATTTTGAATATGAATACAAAAGATTAGTATAGAAAATAATAGAAAAGAATAAACTAGAAAAACAAATAAAATGTTATTCTATTCTGTTCTATTGTTTTTCTATTCTATATCTTATATAAATTTAAAAAACGAAATTCGAATTTCGTATAGAATGAATCTGAATAGAAAATATTAGGATAGAAAAAAATAGAAAAGAATAGACTAGAAAAACAATAGAACAGAATAGTATGAAATATAATATATGTTATATTTTATTCTATTCTGTTCTATTGTCTTTCTATTCTATTTTTTTCTATTTTCTATTCTAATCTTTTCTTTTTCAATTCAAAATCATTCTATACGAAATTCGAATTTTTGAATAATGGATATATATGTTTATATGGTTATATGTTTTTTTTTCCTCTCTCCCCTTTTTGGGAGGGGTGAGGAAAAGGAGAGGGCAGAGGTAGAAGTGAAATGAAAAATCAGGAGGATGTAGGATTGACCCATATTGTTGTTATTGTTGTTATTTATGTTCATGCAATGTCGAATTCATTTTAAAAAGTGATTCCTTTTGTACGCTTATTGGAAATGAAATAAAACAAAATTGAATAAAAAAATTGAATAAAACAAATTTAAACACTAATGGATATATATGTAAATATTAGGGTTAGGATTAAACCTAACCCTAACCCTATTATATATATATATATAATCATTTTCCGAAATTCGAATTTTGTATAGAATGAATTTGAATTTGAATAGAAAAGATTAGAATAGAGTAGAAAATAATGGACTAGAAAAACAATAGAACAGAATAAAATATAATATATAAATAATATTTTATTCTTTTCTGTTCTACTGTTTTTTCTAGTCTATTCTTTTCTACTCTATTCTAATCTTTTCTATTTGAATTCTAATTCATTATATACGAAATTTGATTTTCGGAAGATGTATATATATATATATATATATATATATATATATATATATATATATAATTTTTCTGTTCTGTTGTTTTTCTATTATTTTAAATTCTATCATAATCTTTTCTATCCAAATTCGAATTTTGGAAGATGTTTGTATATAACATCTTCCAAAATTCGAATTTCGTATAGAATGAATTTGAATTTGAATACAAAAGATTAGTATAAAAAATAATAGAAAAGAATAAACTAGAAAAACATATATTCGATTTTATTCTATTCTGTGCTATTGTTTTTCTATTCTATTCTATTCTATTCTATTATTTTCTATTTTCTATTCTATTCTAATCTGTTCTATTCTAATTCAAAATTATTCTATACGAATTTCGAATTTCAGGAAATGGTTATATATAGTTTTGTTTAAATGTGGTAGCATTATTTCGAATTTGATAATTTTTTTCGAATTCGGTAGATTTGTTTTCGAATGCGTTAGAATTATTTCGAATGCGGTAGAATTTTTTTCGAATACGAAATGAATCCCGAAAACGAATGTAATGAATGCAACGAACTTAACTAAACTAATTTAATTAAATAACGAATTGAAACGAAACAAAACAAAACACATTTTTTCATCCTGCACATGTCTACCCACAACCACCGGGCAAGGGTTGTGAGGATGAGGCCCTTGTCCCCATCAACATGGGGACATCCCCCCCTTTTTTCCTGTGGTTTGTCAGGTTGCATGCTCGTATATGGGTCTGGTATGTATTTTTGGGGGGAGCCCAAGCCATTTTATTTTAATTTTGGCTCTGGGTTCCCCTTAAAATCCATACCAGACCTAAAGGGTTAAATTTAAAGCAAGTTGGCTTTTTTTTTAACCAATGGTTAAATAACCTATGGGGCCCACACACGATCGGTTTTGACCGATGAAAACGGTCCATCGGTCCTCTGTTTAACCTATCGTGTGTACGAGGCCTTAAAGTTTGACCTCATATTAGATGGTTTTGGTAAACCTGAAGAGAAAAACCTGCACAAAAACTGATAGTGTGTATGGGGCTTGAATCTTTTCAAAACTGAACTTATAATTTTTCCTCCCCCACGTGTCTTTTCCCCCGATCTCTGTCAAAATCTATGGCACAACTATCAGCTCATCACCGCATGACAAAGTCCTAGGTGTAGTTCTGGACTCTGAACTCTCCTTTAAAGCGGAGGTCCACTCAAATTTTTTTTAAAAGCCAGCAGCTACAAATACTGCAGCTGCTGACTTTGAATAAATGGACACTTACCTGTCAATCGCGCCCGCGATGTCAGCAGCCAAAACCGAGCAATCGCTCGTCTCTTGGCTGCCCCCGCCGCCATCCTCGGTGAGGGAATCAGGAAGTAAAGCATTGCGGCTTCACTGCCCGTGCGCGAGTTGTGAGGCGCATCATTACTGGTCACCGCTGTCTCCTGGGACCAGTGTGTTTCCCAGAAGACAGCCCGGGGGGTGACGTTAAGGGGTGTGACTCCCGCGGGATTCTATTCCCGGAAGTGGGTGCAAATACTTGTATTATACAGGTATCTGCACCCCTCCCTCCTGAAAGGGGCCTAATGTGACACCGGGGGGGGGGGAGTTCTGAAAAGCGGAGGTTCACTTTTTGTGTGGACCTCCTCTACCCACACCTAACAAATGTTTTCATTTTCTCCATCTGATCATCCCCCACAGCTATTACCTTTTTATTCCACTTGACCCTCCCTCCTATACTGTAAGCTCTAATGAGCAGGGCCCTCTGATCCCTCCAGTATTGATTTGTATTGTAACTGTACTGTCTGCCCTCATGTTGTAAAGCCCTGCGCAAACTGTTGGCGCTATAGAAATCCTGTATAATAAAAATAATAGTAAATCTACCCCACTGTGCACTGTGTTCTCCCTGTACTGATATCTCCCTGCGCCCCTGACTGTGTTGATGGGGGAAACAAGCGATTATCTGTCTTGCAACATGTGGTTGCAGGAAAGAATTGCATCATCTATGGCTGGCTTAAGTTGCACTCACCGGACATTAGGTATAGACAAAAAAGTTTTACTGCGCTAAAAATGAAACATTAACTAGCATAAAATGAGCTGCAACAAAAAAGTGATATACACACAATAGTACATAGGAAAAAGGATTGTAGTTGCGCTAAAAAGTGAAAATTGAAATTTGAAAATCAATATTAAAAAGACCAAGCTGTATAGTCCATAACAGCTTGAAGTATATGGTGATAAAAAATGCAATGAATCAAGAGTGTAGCCACCACCAGTGAATAGCTGAATAAGATGTACGCTTACCAAAAGGCAAGCAAATTGTGCTTGCGGCTGAACCCCAGCCAGGGTCTTTACATAGGAACCGCCATCGGCATCTAGGATGATGATCCTCCGGTTATGGCAGGATGAAATAGGAGTCCCAGAAAGAAAAATGCTCACATAGTGATGTACCGCAAATAAACAATAAATATGTGACACACTGGAGAAATAAGGACCACCACCGATAGAGACCACCGTATAAAGTGCACGCTTACCAGACAGATAAGCTTTAATGGCTTGTGGCTGAACCCCAGCCAGGGCCTTTATACCGAATTGTCTCCAACTTCACAGCCTCAGAACTCTCCCAGCGTCCACAGCAATGGTAAACCACCAAAAAAGAATTGAATCCACAATAGTGATGTACCGTAAAAATAGTAGTATTTAATAATAAAAGGTTGCACTTACAGGAATAATAATCAGGAAGTATAAAAAGATGAGCCGGCCGGCTTCCACGAACGCCCGTCCACAAGGACCGTAATGCTACACGTCAGAGCGTCTCCTACCCGACGTACGTTTCGTCAAATAATGACGTCGTCTGGGGAACGTCTAGGTACACTTTGCTAGTACCTGTTTGGACCCCCTTTTGCTTTCAAAACTGCCTTAATTCTTCATGGCATAGATTCAGCCCAGGTTCACACTGCCCGCGACCTTGAAGTCGGACCCCATCGCGACTTCGGCACCACTTGCATGCAACTTCTTTAACAGTAAGGTAAATGCAAGTTGTACCAAAGTCAGACCAAAAGTAGTACAGGAACCTTTTTCTAAGTCTGAGCGACTTAAGCCACACCAATTAGAACGGTTCTATTGCACAGAATAGGGTCTGACTTCTAATGTGACAAGTGCTCCAAAGACAGAGTGATTGTCGCATCAGTGTGAACTGGACATTTACAAGGTGTTGAAAACGTTCTTCAGAGATTTTGGTCTATATTGACATGATAGCATCATGCAGTTGCTGCAGATTTGTCGGCTGCACATCCATGATGTAAATCTCCTGTTCCACCACATCCCAAAGTGCTCTATTGGATTGAGATCTGGTGACTTTGGAGGCCATTGGAGTACTGTGACCTCAATGTAATGTTCAAGAAACCAGTGGTGAGATGATTTGAGCATTTCACAAATGGTGCATTATGCTGCTGGAAGACGCCATCAGAAGATGAGTACACTGTAGTCATAAAGGGATGGACATAGTCAGCAACAATACTCAGGTAGGCCCTTGGATTTAACCCTTTCACTGCCAAGTCCATACGCCGTACGGACATACAAAAGGACCTGAAGGTGGCCTGGTCAGTATTGAGTACGGACCTATTTTCTCCTTCTGCTATAAGCTTATGGTCACTTCAATGGATTACAACCGGCTGATCAGAGTTATTAACCCCTAATGTGACCGTCCCCCCCAGGGCCGTCTTTAATATGGTTTGGGCCCTGGGCAAACATTTTTTTTGGGCCCCCCTCCAGCTTATTTTGGGCCTGGCTGGTTCACATGTATGTTTTGGGCGGTCCTCATTTGTGCAGGTACAGCAGCCCATTGATTTGAATGGGCTGCCATGCCTTTGTTTCCTGCAGAAAAAAGGTGCATTCAGCATTTTAAAAATACAGTTGCCTTGAAATCCATTCTACTTTTGCACCATGCTACTTACCTGCAGTTCTTGCACACACAAACACACTGTGTTTTTAAAAGCGTGACCTAAACATCTAAAAATGCAGCAAGTTTGACAGTGCGGGAACTGCAGATAAGTCACAGCAGACAGCAGAATGGACAGACAGTGCTGTATTTCAGTGCTTGATGGGCATAGACGTGCCGTGTGCGCAGCCTATTACATGAGGCATGCGCTTTTCTTTGCAGGAAACGCAGGCATGGTGGCCCATTCAAATGAATGAGCTGCTGTGCCTGTGCAAATGTGGGCCTCCAAAACACATACATGTGAACCAGCCAGGCCCAAAATAAGCCCATCAAGCAGTTAAATACAGACAGTAATGCCATGTGCTCTGAGGCCTTACTCAGCCTGGACTGCAGGTCTGGTCTGTGATTTAAAGAGTTCCTCTATTTTACACATGGCATGGCATGGGGTCCCATGGTGCTAAAGCAGAATGGACAGACGGTGCTGTGACCCCCATGCCATGCCATGTGTAAAATAGAGGAACGTTTTAAAACACTGACCAGACCTGCAGTGAATCATCAAATATTATAAAGACTTTGGGCACACTCTACAGAAAACTTCTATTTACAATATAGATTAGCAAACAGTGACATACCTTGAGGAGCAGGACATGAAGAAGTCAGCCTCGGGAAGAGCAAACTGGGGATGTTATAAAATCACATTCTAATTCACTTTTATATACAAGCAGCACCCAGTGGCAGGAAGGGAGAAGTGCACGTCTAAAGGGAAGCCAGGGGTGCTGTACATTTTAAAACACTGGGAAGGGAAGCAGTACTGTCACTGGCTGCGTGCCGCTGATGATTTTCAGCCTGATTTGTGGGCAGCACAGGGGCTTAACGGGCGGCAGGGCCGCCATCAGGAATTATGGGGCCACTTACACAGCTTCAGGCATGGGCCCCCTGGAGCAGAGAACCGGGATGGGGGGGTACTGCCGCCTGAAATTGAGAAGCAGGGGGGGGGCTGCCGCGAATTTAGAAGCGGGGGGCCCTTTACAAAAAAAGAAATAAAGAAAGAAATAAAGAAAAATATATTTAAAAAAAGGGGTGTAGCCATCCGGGGCCCTGGGGACCTCTGGGCCCTTTAATAAAAAGAAAAAAAGAAATAAAAAATATATATATAAAAAATATATTTTAAAAAGGGGGTTGCCATCTGGGGCCCTGGGGACCTCTGGGCCCTTTAATATTTTTTTTTTAATAAAAATAAATTACAAAAACAAGGGGGTTGCCATCCAGGACCTCTGGGCCCTTTAATAAAAAATAAAAATATATATATAAAAAAGAAACATTTATAAAAAAAGGGGGGTTGCCATCCAGGGCCCTGGGGACCTCTGGGCCCTTTAATAAAAAAAAATAAAAAAAATATATAAACAAAAATAAAAAAATAAACATTTATAAAAAAAAATGTATAAAAATATTTTTTTTATATATATATATATATATATATATATATATATATATATATATATAAAAATATAAAAAAAGGGGGGTTGTCATCCGGGGGCCCTGGGGAACTACGGGACCCTGGGGACCCCCAGACCTCTAAAAAAAAAATTGGCCCTTTAATAAAAAATAAAATAAAAATATATTAAAAAATATTTTTTTTTATTTAAAAATAAATAAAAAAAGGGGGGTTGCCATCTGGGGCCATGGGGGCTTCCGGGCCCCTGGGGGCCTCCGAACCCCTAAAAAAAAAAAAGGGGGTTGCTTTGGGCCCCCAACAGTGACAGGGCCCAGGGCACCTGCCCCATTTGCCCTGCGGTAAAGACGGCCCTGGTCACCCCACCCATCCCTGTCCCCAGCCTCTCTACCTCCCGCAGCTCCCTTCCACCTAAAACTACTCCCCTCACTCTCCTCTCCTATCCCCTTCAAACCCCTTCCTCTAGCACTGACCCCCCCCACACCCGATAGCTCCCCAATACCGGCCCCCACACCCCCGATCCATCCCTGCTCCATCAGCATCCCTCCTTCCCCTCATGCAGCCTGATCTGGAAAACTGACAGGCTGGGGATCGCGGCGGGTGGAAGGAGGGGAGCGGTGTGGGCTTAGTTTGGGCTTAGGGGGGCTTGGTAAACATGGGTTTACCACCCCCCTAAGTGTGGAACCCTGGGCGCATACAGCGATCAATATGATCGCTCCTATATGCCCACTGACATCTGATAATAGTAACCGTGAGAGTTACTATGCATCAGACTGTCAGTTTATGAATGAATGGAATCTCTAAACAGATTCCATTCATTCAAGTAAAGTGATACAGAGAAATGGACTATCTTCAGTTCCTTTCTCTGTCTCAAAAAAAGAGATATGGGGGTCTGTTTAGACCTCTGATATCTCACCAAAGGTACGATCGATTTTCACCATTTTGCAAAAATAACTTCATACAGGTTAAGCTTTTGTATTTAGTAAGTACCGTATTTATCGGGGTATTGCGCGCTCCGGCGTATAGCACGCACCCCTAATTTTGACCCTAAAATCCTGAAAAAAAAATTTTTTAGTACATTTAACTACTTACAGTTTTGGTGTCTTGCCTCGTCCAGTCCGGCGTCCGTCTGCGGCCTCGGTGGTGTCCTCCCGGCTTCTCCCGCGCTGTCTTCATGTCGAATCCCCGCTTCCCGTGCTCAGTTTGAAGCCTCCGCCGACGTATACCGAGCGCAGTACACTCGGGTATACAGTATTCGGCCAGGCTCGGCTTCTCACGCATAAACGTCACAGAGCGTCACTACGAGCAAAGTCGAGCCTTGCCGAATGTACCCGAGCGTACTGCGCTCGGTATATGTCGGCGCAGGCATTCAAACACAGCGCTTTCTATATTTGTGCAGCTTTCATTATTTGTGCAGCTTTCACTATTTGTACAGCTTTCATTATTTGTGCAGCTTTCATTATTTGTTCAGCTTTCATTATTTGTTCAGCTCTCATTATTTGTGCAGCTTTCATTATTTGTGCAGCTTTCATTATTTGTGCAGCTTTCATTATTTGTGCAGCTTTCATTATTTGTGCAGCTTTCATTATTTGTACAGCTTTCATTATTTGTGCAGCTTTCATTATTTGTTCAGCTTTCATTATGCTGCAATGTGTGCATGTTATTGACATCCTTAATGTGTTTTATGCTATTTATTCTAACTTTGCAGCTATTAACCACTTGCCCACCGGGTTAATTCTGGCACTTCTCTCCTTCATGTGAAAATCAAAATTTTTTTGCTAGAAAATTAATCAGAACCCCCAAACATTATATATTTTTTTTTAGCAGACATCCTAGGGAATAAAATGGCAGTCATTGCAATACTTTTTGTCACACCGTATTTGCGCAGCGGTCTTACAAGCGCACTTTTTTTGGATAAAAATCACTTTTTTGAATTAAAAAATAAGACAACAATAAATTTTGCCCAATTTTTTTATATATTGTGAAAGATAATGTTACGCCGAGTAAAATGATACCCAACATGTCACGCTTAAAAATTGCGCCCGCTCGTGGCATGGCGTCAAACTTTTACCCTTAAAAATCTCGATAGGCGACGTTTAAAAAATTCTACAGGTTGCATTTTTTGAGTTGCAGAGTAGGTCTAGGGCTAGAATTAGTGCTCTCACTCTAACGATCGCGGCGATACCTCACTTGTGTGGTTTGAATACCGTTTTCATATGCGGGCGCTACTCGCGTATGCGTTTGCTTCTGCGCGCGAGCTCGTCGGGATGGGGCGCTTTAAAAAAAATTTTTTTCGTTTTCTTATTTATTTTTATTTCGTTTTATAATTTTTTACACTGAAATAAAAAAAAAAAAATTGATCACTTTTATTCCTATTACAAGGAATGTAAACATCCCTTGTAATAGAAAAAAGCATGACAGGTCCTCTTAAATATGAGATCTGGGGTCAAAAAGACCTCAGATCTCATAATTAGACTTAAATGCAAAAAAAAAAAAAAAAAAAAAAAAAAATGTCATTTTTTCAAATGACAAAAAAAAAATGTTTCTTTAAGAGGCTGGGCGGGACTGACGTTTTGACGTCACTTCCGCCCAGCAGAGCTATGAGGACGGGTGAAGGAGATTTCTCCTTCAGTCCCGTCCCCGCTCAGCTGCCGGACACATCCGATCCCCTCCGCCGCTACCGACGGCTCCGGTAAGCGGCGGAGGGCGCGGGAGAGCGGCGGGAGGGGGGGGGGCCCGCCGCGGAGACCTCCGTTATCGTGTACACCACCGCCCCCTATAAAGATGAATATCTCGGTTGTGGCAGCAGCTGCTGCCGTTATCGAGATATTCAACTTTAAAAACAGGACGTCTTTTTGACATGGGGCGGTGGTCAAGAGGTTAAGTAAGTTGCAGTTAGTCCCTGTCAGATCATTTGACCGATCACCAATTAGATGCATACAAAATAATCTATTAACCACTAGAGGCCCGCACTATAGCCGAATGACGTCTACAGCGCGGACCTGAAAATCCAACTGGACGTCAATTGAGGTCCGCCCCTTTCCTCGTTCCCCGAGCGCGCAGCGGGGGAAACTCTGTGTTGGCCGTATCCCTTGGACACAGCCAATCACAGATCGCCGTGAACGGCCAATCGGAGTGGCCGTTTGGTAGGCGATCTGTGCGGCTAATGAGAGATGATCTCATATGGAAATATATGAGATCATTTCTCATTGCCGGCTCTCACAGAGACAGCGTGCTGTCAGGGAGAGAGGAGACCGATCTGTGTCTCTTGTACATAGGGACACAGATCGGTCACCTCCCCAGTCAGTCCCCCTCCCCCACAGTTAGAACACTATGCAGGGTACACATTTAACCCCTTCCTCACCCCCTAGTGTTAACCCCTTCAATGCCAGTCTCATTTATACAGTAATTTGTGCATATTTATAGCGCTGATCGCAGTATAAATGTGACTGGTGCCAAAAATGTTTCAAAAGTGTCCGATGTGTCCGCCATAATGTTGCAGTCCCAATAAAAATCGCAGATCGCCGCCATTACTAGTAAAAAAAAAAAAATTCTGTCCCTTATTTTGTAGGCGCTATAACGTTTGCGCAAACCAGTCACTTATTGCGATTTTTTTTTTTTTTTACCAAAAATATGTAGAAGAATACGTATCGGCCTAGACTGGAAAAAAAATGTTTTTAAAAAAAAATTAGCTATTTATTATAGCAACAAGTAAACAATATTGTATTTTTTTTTCTAAATTTACGTTCTTTTTTGTTTATAGCGCAAAAAATAAAAACCGCAGAGGTGATCAAATACCACCAAAAGAAAGCTCTACTTGTGGGGAAAAAAGGACGTCAATTTTGTTTGGGAGCCACGTCGCACGACCGCGCAATTGTCAGTTAAAGCGACCCAGTGCCGGAAGCTGAAATTTCACCTGGGCAGGAGGGGGGTATATGTGCCCAGTAAGCAAGTGGTTAAAAGAGAACAATTCTTTATGACCTTGTAAAATTTCCCTTCATAATTATGATAAAAATACTACTAAAATACTGTTTTGTTGCTGATCGTTCTTATATCTGCAGCATATTTTTTTCATCACACCTATTTGTTGCCTGATGCTGTACAGTAATGTGGGGTAGAACAACTACATTAAAAGTTTAGCTTTGTGTACTTAAAATGGTGACATATTGTCTAGTTCATTTGTAAATAGAAGAGCTTTAAAGGGTATTTTACATGAGTGCTAGGTTTTAAAAAGGCATGCCCTATGGCAGTGCAGAATTACCATTACAATGTGACTGGGCTGATGTGCATTTCTGCTTGGCTGGGAGCATTATAGAGGAGGCGGGTCTGCAATGCAATTCATAGAGAATAGGGCTGTGCTGCTCTCATTCACATCTTACTGAGCAGCTGTACAACACATCACACTGGAAATCTCTTGTTAACCAAGCAGTGAAATTCACAAAATCTATGAGAAATAATACTATAAGCAACCTCAGGACCTCATCCATTCTATATTACCATTACAGAGGAGCACAGCCTTCTACCCATCACTACATTGCGGAGATGCTTTCATGACACTGGCATCACTTATTTGATACCTCTTCAAGTCCTATCATTGTGAAGAACTGCAACTTTGGGTAAGTGACTGTTTGCTGCAAATCGAAAATTCTCTATCTCTATATAAATTAAAATGCTGTTTTGACTAGCGATTTAGGTTAGGGATGAACCTCATCATAAGTCAAAGTTCTGAAACACACTTTTACACTATTATTGCCTGAACTAGATGAACTTGTGTGTTTTTTCAGACTATGTAACTATTTATTCAAATGTTTCTACTATATATTTGTCACATTTGAAGATCCGGATTATTGTACAGTGGCATCTGTTATATTTTCTCTGAAATCTCATGCCTGGAATAGTTAGTGAAGAAATAGTTAAGTGTATTGTTTGTATAGATGCCAATGTTAATTACTGACTACAACCTCAGTGTAGAATGTCCTTATGCAGCCAGAACCCTAAACCCAGTCATTTGTCTTGTGTTTTATGGTAAATGTTGCTCATCCCATATGTGTTAAGATAACTAGTAGTAAGATACTGCAGAGGGATCTACTACTCTGTCATCACTATGGATTACCAATGTAAATGGGTCACACACCAAAACGATATAACTGTTTTATTGTGTGTGCCAGGGATAACTATATGGGAAGTGAACAGAATATACAAAGTAAAAGACGTTCCTTGGATTATAATAACATAGGCAGAAGTTTCTTGAAAAAAAAAACATATGTAAAATATAGTATTTAGCTGGAATTTTAAATTTGTAGCACCCAATGATTCTATCATTGGCATTTTAATTGCTTTCCTCAGCTTATTTTACTTTTAAAGAATTGTCTATTTCATGAACCGAACTAGATTCATAACTTAAACTTATTGTGAGACTTGTTCCTCTCTTATTACACACATTTTTATTTGTGTCTAGGCAAGACTTTTAAGCGATAAACATCTTTATTTGCTGCATTTATATATCACTTATAAGAGATATATGTTAATTGTCCACAATTCTCCCAGTAAGTACACTGGCAGAGTTATCTTAGGACTGTAATGGTATTGTTGGCATTGACTCTGTGACCCAGGTACAGTAATACCTTGGTTTGAGAGTAAGTTGGTTTAAAAAGTGTTTTGCAAGACAAGCAACATTTCTTTTATAAATTTTGACCTGATATACAAGTAATGTCTTGATATACAAGTAGCGTCATGTCACAACTTGGTATAAAAGAGAAAAGGGGCGCCTCTAAGTGTAGCAACATGGTTACATCTAATGAAGGTACAACATTTAGCAACATATTGCTACACTTAGAGGCGCCTCTCTTCTCTTTAATACTCTGTAGCTCCTGCTGGATTTTGCTTCAAATCCCCTTGTGGAGGCTTCTAATCTGGTCACATTGCTATAATCTTTTTATAGGGACTATAAACTGAATGACCTATGAATAAATGGTTATGGAACTAATTATTTGAGTTTCCATTATTTCTTATGGGGAGATTTGCTTTGATATACAAGTGCTTTGGATTACAAGCTTGTTTCCGGAACGAATTATGCTCGCAATCCAAAGTTTTACTGTACTTGGATTTAGTATGCCTGAAAATATGTACCCCGCATTGGGTGAGTTGTTCATTTTATTCTTCAGAAACACTGAACACAAATAAAATTGAAAAATCTTGATAATTTGAACCACTACCCATTAATTTGTTTGCCGGTATTCATAGACATGTGCGCAGGGAGTGTGCCAGGTGTGCCTGGGCACACCCTAATTACCTCAAGTGTATTAGCATTATCGCTCTGTGTGCTGGCGGGTAGATGGGAAATATGTCCCTCTGACCAGTTTTGTCATTAATGAAGTGCTACCGTATTTCTCTTTCACTGTACCAGCTCTGCCATAAGAGTGTGTGAATCCATATATATATATATATATATATATATATATATATATATACACACACATACACACACATGTGAGTTTTAGCTTTGGGTGCACACCCTAATGCAATAGGCTGCGCACACCTATGCCAGTATTGGAAATATAGCATTGACAGCAATTACATCAATGGCTTATTTGATACCTGTGGGATAAAAGAAAAGATTATCTGCAAATATTAGTGTCCACAATGCACTGTGTTAATGCATTTAAAATGTTGGTAATAAGAGCTTTGTACTGACTCTGCCTAGCAGGGACCTTGTGATTAGCATTACCACCTTCTAGCCTAGGTGCTACCTATCAATTCTTCATAACACGTAAACTGTACTTTCCAAAAATATACAGTATCTATGAGCAGCTGTCATTAGTCAGCAATGATCTATATAATGTGCATGTTCCCTACCTGGACATTTTCTGGTTACATTACAGAAAAATGAGAAGAACATGAAAAAGGATCTTTTATAAACCTGTAGAATGACATTTTTATGAGAACAGACTTGTCAGATACCTGATATCAGTTATGGTGTTGACGCAGTACTAACTAGACAGATGGGTTTTCACTGACTGCCAGGTCAGAGAGTAATACGTAAGATATCCTACCTTAGGTGATATGGCTCTGCCCAATAAGTGTAATGTGTGGAATTCAAGGTGAAAACAATTTTTTTAAGTCTGAGTTTGTGTTAACTAAACATTAGATCAGATGAAGATTAGATGGTATTATCGGCAGGATTGTATTATTTTTGTTGTGGAACTTTTAGACTCCTGCGACTTACGATCCGACTTGTGAGACCCAAAGTCGCAGGACATGTGAAATGTATCTCTATGCGAGCCATTCCAAATAACACTACTGAAGTCGTTGCAACTTTAAAAAGGGTTCCTGCACTACTTTGATGCGGCGTCAGTGCCAGAGAGTGTCAAAGTCGAATCAAAGTTGCAAAAGTTATATAAAAGTCGGACTCCAAAGTTGCACTGAAAATCACATGACTTTGGAGTCGGCTAGTGTGAACCGAGCCTTAGGATTTAGGTTAAGGTTAAGTTAAAATTTTTACTGAGATTAGGGTAGGATTGTTTGGGGTTTAAGCTTCAGTTTGGGTTATGTTTAGGCTAGGTTTACACCTGCAGGTAAGTCTGAGCGCATTTCAGTGCGTTTTCAGCGCGGGCCTGCACGTTGCATGTAGGGCAGCCAGTTTATTGCAATGGGCTCCCTTATGCGTGAGAAATTCGGAAAATGCTCTACACCGAACCGCCTGGTGCCGCAGCACTAAGTAGTTGAATGCAGGCAAAAATGCACACATTAGCAGATTATTATTATTATTATTAGTTACTGTACTTATATAGCGCCGTCAATTTACGCAGCGCTTTACATATACATTGTACATTCACATCAGTGCCTACCCTCAAGGATCTTACAATCTAAGATGCACCGGGGGTGTCATTACCAATTAATGGGCAATTAATATGTAGTAATACATTACTGATTAGCCCTAAGCAACAAACAAATATTTCTTCTAGAAGTCAGTCTGTCAGCTTTGACATTAATATGTTACAGTAAAACCTTTTAGGGCTCCTTCAAACAAGTAGTAAGCTGCTTCTTGAAGATTCAACTTACCACTAAGAACTAGCTACATCAATGTTATGCTCATGATTCCACTCTATGGCTGAAGAAAGATATAAGCTAGACAGACTAGGTAAGTGCTGTTGCTGATACTACTGATAAGCAAGGGAATATGTCCCAATGCATGGGAATGTCAGTTCCTGTACTCACCTGGGATGTGTCTGACAGCTCAAAGCATACATAGAGCAGTCGTTTCTTGTATTAAGAGAGGTATGGACTCCAGAGAGAGATATCATTTGGCCCCTGTACAAATCATTAGTAAGACCTCATCTGGAATGTGCAGTTCAGTTTTGGGCTCCAGTTCTCAAAAAGAATATCAGGGAACTGGAGAAAGTGCAGAGACGGGCAACCAAACTGATAAGAGACATGGAGGAGCTTAGCTATGAGGAAAGATTAGAGGAACAACTGAATTTATTCACTCTTGAGAAGAGGAGAATAAGGGGGCATATGATCAACATGTACAAATATATGAGGGGGCCATATAGTGAACTTGGTCATCACAGAGGACAAAGGGACACTCTTTAATTATGGAGGAAAGGAGAATTAATTTCCAAATACAGAAAGATTTCTTCACTGTAAGATCTGTGAAATTGGTGAATACAGTATACTCCCTCAAGAGCTGGTTCTGGCCAGCTCAGTAGATTGCTTTAAAAAAGGCCTGGATTCTTTCCTAAATGTACATAACATAACAAGATACTAACATTTATAGGTAAAGTTGATCCAGGGAATATCCAATTGCCTCTGGTGGGATCAGGAAGGAATTTGAATCAACCTTTGCTGGGGATTTTTGCCTTCCTCTGGATCAACTGTGGGATTGTGTATATGGGATTGTATGATTTATTTCTTTATTTTTTTTCCCTTTTATTGGTTGAACTAGATGGACTTGTGTCTTTTTTTCAACCTGACTAACTATGTAGCTATGAAAATACAACCCGTCACTAAAAAGGGCAAGAGAGGGATTATTTTATTTTTTTAACATAAGGCTACTGAAAAGATTGTACCAGTACTTGCAATGTGCATGTAGTGATCATCTCAGAGTACAAACCTGCTGTGTCTAAAGATTAATTGCCAGTGCCACATTTAGATCTTTGCAATGTTAAAAAGGGAAAGGAGAAATGTTCTGTAAAGTCGGCAGCAGTCACTATTCGATATGACAATTGACAGAACAAGAATACTCTTATGCGGACATTCCGACATCAAAATCGTGGATTTTTTTCCGACGGATTGTTCGCTCAAACTTGTCTTGCATACACACGGTCACACGAATGTTGTCATAAATTCCAAACGTCAAGAACATGGTCACGTACAACACTACGACGAGCCAAGAAAATGGAAGTTTAATGATTCCGAGCATGCGTCAAATTGATTCCAAGCATGCGTAGGATTTTTGTGCGTCGGAATCGGCTACAGACGATCGTAATTTTCATCAAGATCTTTTGTTGTCGGAAAAATTGAGAACCAGCTCTCAAACATTTGTTGTCGAAAATTCTGACAGCAAATGTCCGATGGACCATACACACGGTCGGATTTTCCGACAACAAGCTCACATCGAACATTTTTTGTCGGAAATTCCGACCGTGTGTACGCGGCATTAGATGGATGAAAGAGATCTCCGACATACAGCAGTACTAGGGTACATGATAAGTCAGTGATCAGTAACACCAGGCAATGAGGGTAAAGATGATTTTTACGTTTAAATCAAAATGATACCAAGATTAACTCTGTGAATAAGCCCCGGGGACATTCAGAACATGCATTCATTAAATTCATTTATTCTAAATAAAAGTAAATCTGTCATTTGCTCATAGTAGGTAAAATAAGGAGTTTGCTGCATAGAGGGCATTTATTTTACCTATACTCCACCAAGACACCACCACAACCTGGAGAAATGGCCAGTACGTCTGAGCATAGAATATGATAAGCTACCCTTGCCTTCCACAATGAAGTGCTTGGTACCCGAGCAGTCAGATCTAAGAGCTGTCACTTCAGGGTGGGGGGAATCTGGATACTACTAAGTTTCAAGTTTTGAAAGTAAACGTTCTCAAGCAGTCTGATGGCTGAGATAGCGAAAGTAGAAACAGCTTGCCTATGTTGCTTTCTACAGAGGGAACCTCTCACTTTACATATTATGGACGAAGTACAGACTTGATTTAAGTGTAAAAGAAAAATACTATTCTAATGCTTGACGTGTCTAAATATTTAATAAAAATCGCTAATGGTGGCAAGTTTTTTCTTGCCCTTTCTTAAGCAAAACATGAATCCAAAGATCAGTTCTTGAATTACTCGAGGGATTAGAGGAGTTTCAGTAAGGGTTGTTAAGACTGGAATTTTCTCCAAAGGAAGTAGTTAATGTGAATTCACCAAGGGAATTCAGGATGAAATAGGATAGGTTGTCTGAGAAAAATCTCAGAGCTATAGGAATCTGTAGGTCATGTTAGGGTTCTCTATCAATAAACATATTATCTCCAGGGCCCATTAAAACAGTCAGAATTGTCTACACATTGAAAGTGAAAAGAGAACGTGCATTTGGTTTTTGTCTCAAAAAACTATCCAGCTGTATTCATTATTACATGTAAGACATTAATATCTTACAGAAAGAGATAATAGTTTAGTCAGACCATTACTTAACTACTTGCCGTCGCCGCACCGTCATAATACGTCCACAAGGTGGCTCTCCTAGGCGAGATCACGTATTATGACGTCCTACCCTTTAGCCGCCACTAGGGGCGCACGCGCGCCGCCGGAGGCGCGCGCACGCGCCCCCCGCTCGCCCCCGACTCCCGTGCGTGTGCCCGGCGGGCGCGATCGCCGCCGGGCACACGCGATCGCTCGGTACAGAGCGGGGAACGGGAGCTGTGTGTGTAAACACACAGCTCTCGTTCCTGTCAGCAGGGGAAATGCTTTTCTTCGGTTCATACACTGTATGAACCGAGGATCAGTGTTTCCCCTAGTGAGGCCACCCCCCCCCCCACAGTAAGAACACACCCAGGCATACTTAACCCCTTCCCCGCCCCCTAGTGTTAACCCCTTCACTGCCAGTGGCATTTTTATAGTAATCTAATGCATTTTTATAGCACTGATCGCTATAAAAATGCCAATGGTCCCAAAAATGTGTCAAAAATGTCCGAAGTGTCCGCCATAATGTCGCAATACCAAAAAAAAAATCGCTGATCGCCGCCATTACTAGTAAAAAAAATATTAATAAAAATGCCATAAAAATACCCCCTATTTTGTAAACGCTATAACTTTTGCGCAAACCAATCAATAAACGCTTATTGCGATTTTTTTTTACGAAAAATATGTAGAAGAATACGTATCGGCCTAAACTGAGGAAAAAAAATGTTTTTTTATATATTTTTGGGGGATATTTATTACAGCAAAAAGTAAAAAATATTCATTTTTTTCAAAATTGTCGTTCTATTTTTGTTTATAGCGCAAAAAATAAAAACCGCAGAGGTGATCAAATACCACCAAAAGAAAGCTCTATTTGTGGGAAAAAAAGGACGCCAATTTTGTTTGGGAGCCACGTCGCACGACCGCGCAATTGTCTGTTAAAGCGACGCAGTCCCGAATCGCAAAAAGTACTCTGGTCTTTGGGCAGCAATATGGTCCGGGGGGTAAGTGGTTAAACGTGTCCTTAGATAGCCAGTAGGCCTTGACTTGACATGCGAGGGGGCACTAGTTATAAACTCTTGGATTGGTTTACTGTAAAACATAGATACATGGGTTTATGATTCAGTATTAGTACTATTAGTACTAGTTGGATATTTATGTCATCATCGTTAACAAAGTACCACAGTGGTAATTTGAGCTTTCAAACAATTAGAAACATTAAAAAGTGATGGCAGAAAAGAGACTGGTTCATTGAGTCTGCCACATTTATATATATATATATATATTTTTGGTAGTTTTTTTGTCTTTTGTAGCACTACAGTGACTCGGGAACTGTATGTACCAGTGCAAGGATGGAAATACTTTATTTAAAGCACATGAGTTATTTTGTATGTCGCATTTCATTCACCTATATAAATTGGCTTAAAGATCTTCTTGAATCAAGCAAGCCAATTATGATTATTTTTTATATTATGTTGTTACAGTAGTATGTACGTATGTTATTGAGTTTAGCATTCCCATTGTACCAAAAAGGTTACAAGGTTAAAAAATGTAATTTGCACACATGCAATAAAAGAAACCGCAACAGATATTTTCATATTAGTCTCATCCTATAAGCACTTTCAAATAAAAAAAACGTGACATCAGTAGATCAGTGTTGTAGGTAAATTCACTACATTATGTTATCACTAGATAAAAGATATACCATATGCAGAGAAGAGATCTAGATTTTAAAATACAGTTTAATCACAAGGTGATACCAATAACCTAGGCTAGTGATCTTCAAACAGTACTTCAACTCTTCAACTGGATGCAGCCCTTTCTAGCCTTTATCCATCCCTTGGGGCACTATTTCTTTCTCTGATTTTGAGGCACTATAGCTAACACTGACACTATCAGTGGGGCATAATTCCCCCAACATACCAATTATGGAGCACTATTCCTCCCAATATAGGGGGCACAATGTTTCCCACTGATGGTAATGATGGGGAACTATTCCTCCTACTGATCACAGGCACTATGCAACTGAACACCACACCTGAGGCATTGTTTACTCTTACTAATGCAGAGCCTGGGACATTTTCTACGCCCACTGGCTACAGTAAATTGGCCCTTTGTTTGAAAGTTTGCAGACCCCTGCCTTTATGTACATGAAATGTAATTCACTAATATTTTACTTGGCACAGACATTTTGACAGCCATTAGATCAATATATAAGGACTTTTTCACACTCGCAGTGGAGTGGAGTGCTCTTTTAGGAGCTATACGCATTCAGATTGCTTTTCAGAGGGCATTTAAGAGGCAGGGAGGAGGCATTATAATTGGCCTTCTTCACTGCCTGCTTTAACCCTATAATGCCACATTACCACGCGGCACAATCGCATGCATTGCATGCGGTTGCAGTGTGGCCCCACTAAAATCAAGGGGTGCATTTGACAAGCAGAACCGCCTGTCAAACTCTGCAAACCAAGTTAAACATGCTGCTGCAAAGTGAAGCTTTATGGCTGTGGCCTCCATACTGCCCAAAATAAAATAACATCAGTAGATCAGTGTTGTAGGTACATTCACTACATTATGTTATCACTATGTAAAAGATATACCATATGCATACCATCTGGTTATATTGGGACAGTTCAGGTAGGCGGCCGAGTAGCAGTAAAACCATGGCTCAGTCGCCCGTTTGGATGCAGGCTGTAATCAAAACCTTAGCCCCTTGCCAATCTATGCAAATTGCAAAAAAAATGCCTTTAGATTCACTTTAAAGTGGTAGTATACTCTGTACTACCACTTTAACCTACAGGTAAGCCTATAATAAGGCTTACCTGTAGGTATAAAGAATATCTCCTAAACCTGTCAGGTTTAGGAGATATTCCCCCCGCAATGTGTCGCTGACTGCAGCAGCGCATGCGCAGTGGAGATCCTCGGCTAAAGACCCAGCAGCTGCCGGACCTTGCCGGGGAGTGACGACATCGCCGCTCCAGCCAATCACAGCGCTGGAGCGGCGATACCCGGAAGACACGCCGAGGAAAGATGACATCTCGGCGTGGACCAGGTAAGTTCCTCTCACCTCGTTCCGAGGTAAGTATTTCATATTGAGCTAGTATGCGGTGCATACTAGCTCATTATGGCTTTTGCTTTTCTGGTTTAACAGTGGGTTTACCACCACTTTAAGAAAATTAGAAGAAAACATATAAATGTGCTATGGTTTTCTACCAATAGGATGATATTTTGTAGCAATATCTCCTGTAACTGTATGGATTTGCACCCCTTTTTTTCTGTCAGTAGGAACATCAGTATCACTCCCTATCTATATTATTATTATTATTATTATTATTATTTTTATTATACAGGATTATACAGGATTTATATAGCGCCAACAGTTTACGCAGCGCTTTACAATATAAAAGGGAGACAATACAGTTATAATACAATAAAATACAAGAGGATTAAGAGGGTCCTGCTCAGAAGAGCTTACAATCTAATATGGTGGGGCATGTGGTACAAAAGGTTGTAACTGTGGGGAATGAGCTGATGGAAGTGGTAAAAGATTAGTTGGAGACGTGTTAGGTTTCCCTGAAAAGAATGAGCTTTCAGGGATCGCCTAAAGGTAACAAGAGTAGGGGATAGCCGGACAGGTTGAGGTAGCGAGTTCCAGAGGATGGGAGAGGCTCTGGAGAAATCGTGAGACGAGCATGGGAGGAGGAGACGAGTGGGCTTGACAGTAGGAGGTCTTGGGAAGAACGGAGAGAACAGTGTGGGTGATGTTTGGAGACAAGATTGGTGATGTAGCTTGGGGCAGAGTTGTGGATGGCTTTGTAAGTTTTGGTTAGTATAGAGAAGTGTGTGTGGGGGGGGGGGGGGGAGACATGTATGGTATGGTGCTCGCAATCCACCACACTGGTTAAATACAGCTCAACATTTCCAATGTACCCAGCAGTGTAGGGGCAATACTGCAACCACTGGCTATTGTAGAGGACCCTAGAAGAGCTCTGTTATGAGGCCTCTCATGGTCTATAACATTGGAAAAGCCCTGAGTAAATGCAAGAGAGTTGGATTATCCACTAAAAAGTCCTGTTATATCTGTCTTAAGAAATGAAAGATGGAAGTCATGGTATGATATACTATTGTGTTGTCATTATACCATATAGTCAGTGCTGTATTGATAGAATACAGAGTCTGCCATTGCTGACCTGGTTTTCAGAAAATGCTAGTGGTGTGGCTCTAATGCTGAGCCAAAGGTTTCAGACACTCCTAAGACAGATCTGAAAAAATATTGAGATGGATAGCTGAGTTGTCAAACTCACTTTCTTCATGCTTATTCCAGGTCAATGACTCAGAATGCATTAAAGGCAGAAATAGCCAGTGAGCCAGTATTCCCAGATGAAAGTCAGCAATGGGATTCCTCATATTTTCTTAGCATTGTTTCTTTTAAGTCAGTAAAGATTTTTTCTCGGATAACCAATGCAAAGACTGGGCAACTCATTTAAAGCTGAAGGCAGGTATGCATTCAATCTATTTTAAATGTAACTAGCAAAACTGTGATGCCCTGTACACACGATCGGTTCGTCTGATGAAAACGGACCGATGGACCGTTTTCATCGGACGAACCGCTCGTGTGTGGGCCCCATCAGTTTTTTTCCCATCGGTGAAAAAAAATAGAACCTGTTTTAAAATTTTCGTATGGTTAAAAAAACGATAGAAAAAAACGATCATCTGTGGGGAAATCCATCGGTTAAAAATCCACGCATGCTTTATCGGATATATGAAAAAATACATTGGTTCGTTTTCATCAGACGAATCGATCGTGTGTGCAGGGCATGAGAATTTAACATGGTGTCAATTTTTTGTTGTCCACTTACAGAGAGAGGACAGCAGTAGGGGGCAGTCAGGCATTGCTGCATGCAATGTTGATAAGTGGAAAGAATAGAGGAATTGTATTTTGCTACTTCTTTACAGTGCAGTCGAAGGCTGTGGGCAGGGAGATGAACAAGTTGTATTGCATAAGTGTAGTGGAGAAAAGTTGTGCTGCCTGACAGAGCTGTGTACATTTCAGGAGTGGATATACATACATACAAATCCTTTGCCTTGGTAGAATTGTTCATAAATATGTATTCTGTGACTGTTTTGCCTGGAATTCAGCTTTATACCTTTCAAGTATTAAAATGTTTACCACATGTTCTGCAGTAATAATTTGGTAATCCATGTGTCCTCTGGTCTGTAGTTAGCAATCTCTCATGCTGTTAATTTCAGAGACTAGAATTCTACAGAAATTATTATGCTATTGTGGGTAAATAGTCATTTCCTTTGAGGAAGAAAGCAGGTATAAATTAGGAGGGGAATTTTTCCTTTACTAGTACATATTTTACCCTTTGTGTGTAACTTTATATATAGCTGAAAAGTGAGAAGTCAAAGAGACCTATTAATACATAAATGGCCTAGATATGAGATACAGAGCCCTCACACATATCTAAGACATGAGAAAATGTCATTATTTATTAAAAACAGGATACTGTAAATTATTTTGTATGCATTAATTAAGCAATGGATTATAGAGCCACCTTCAGGAATAGAACACTAGGTACAAACACTAAAAAACAGCCTAGGGTTGACCAGTGCTAACATTGCCTCAGTTAGTAGCAAGCAGTTAAAGGACACAAACTCCTACTGAAAACCGCAAACAAAACTAGAGGGGCAGCTGCTATGTTCTTCAGTAGTTGCAGAGAAAATGATTTTACGATGAGTACAAATATTCTATTTTCTCTTCCGTTCACTGAAGGACACAATGACGATCTGTAAATGTTGACCACTTGACAAGGCAATATCCACAAAAGATAAGAACAACAAAACGGGATCAGAAAGCAAGAGATATCACACTGAAAGACCTTACACCTTGGGTGCTCAACCTGTGACCCTACAGCTGTTGCGGTCCCATGAGGCATCACAAAGCTGATAGTTACAAGCATGACTCCCAAAGGAAGAGGCATGATGGGAAATGTAGCTCAGCAACAGCTGGAAGGCTACAGGTTGAGCACCCTTGGCCTTGCACCCAAAACTGGTACCTGAGGAAGCAAGAATGACCACTTAATAAAATGTACTGGCACTGTATGAACCAAAGACCAAGTGGCCAGTTTACAAACCTGAGACACCTTAGGCCTCGTACACACGACCGGACATGTCCGCTGAAACTGGTCCGCGGACCAGTGTCAGCGGACAGATCCGATCGTGTGTACAGGCTAGCAGACAGATTTCCAGCGGACAAATGTTTCTTAGCATGCGAAGAAACATGTCCGCTGGAAAGCTGTCCGGCGATTGTCGCCAAAGTGGTGGCCTGACCCTTATGGGGCTGTCCATGCTGACGAAGAGAGCACCAAGCATTTAAATACACCCAGATTACATGAACCCCATCCAGACAATATAAAGCTCTCTCTTTGAGATGCACAGTCGTGAGACAAAGTGAAGGCAAATCAATATCCTTGTGTAAAGGAAAGGACAACGCGGCTTTCAGAAGAAAATAGGTTCTAGCTCAGATAACAACCTTGTTCCTGTGCAACATCAGAAAGGGGGAATTACAAGACAATGTCACCAACTCTAAAACCAAGGAGATGGCCACTAAGAAGGCCACCTTCTGAAAGAGTGATCCTGCAATAAAGATAGGGCAAGAAAAGGGAACCGAGTCAAAGAAGGTGAAAGTCCTCCAGGTGAACGATCCACTCTTCCTAATCCAATAACTGACAGCTGAGGTAGCCTGATTCCAATTCAACAGCCACACATTTATGTAACACACATTTATGGTGCAGTGCTGAAAAGGCAGATGGATCACTTGAAGTTTCAACAAATTGATTGGCAGTGGCGATTCCTACAGCATCCAGCTAGCTTAGGTCAATAGGTGACCAGAACTCCTCCTGGACCATAAGGGCTGGAATATGTCATCACAACTGTCCATGAAAGAAACAATTTGTCCCATTTGTAGAGAATTTCATGTTAAAGGATCCAGGTGTGATTTTGCACACAATGGACCACTTTAAAAGGAGGCCAGCATTAGAACCAGAACTTACATACCTGCAAAGTGACGTCCATCTGCAAGAGCACAGAAGATGGGAAGATGGAAATTAAATTGGAGTTTCTCTGGCAGAGGAAACACCACAATAAGACTGGTGTCCAGAAATAGACCCTGGTACTCCAGGTTGAAGGAAGGAATAATGAATGATTTCTTTGGATTTAAAATCCAACCAAATTCCTGAAGAGTGCTCACAATTTGAGAGAGATTAGTCTCCATCTTGGAAAAAACACTCAAAAGTATAGCACCCCATTTAGTCCACAATCGAGATTCCCTGAAATCATAACAGAACCAACAGTGGGAACAACATCTTGGTGAACACCCAGTGGCTGATGCCATCACAAATGGACGTGCCACAAATAAGTGATGTTACTCTCCTATCCCCTAGGAAACCTATGATGAATGCTACAATGAGGTTTACAATGCAGTTTGTGTGCATATGGTCCCATCGTAAGCAGGATGAGTGGAGGTTCTTCCTAGCTGTTATGCCGCGTACAGACGGTCGTTTTATGCGATGTAAAAAAACGACGTTTTTAAAAACGTCAATTTCATTGACCGTGTGTGGGGGAAAACGTCGCTTTATGTCTTGTAAAAAACGACAAAAAAAAATTGAAGCATGCTTCAATTTTATGTGTCGTTTTTCAAAACGTCGTTTTTTACTTCACAGAAATTGACCGTGTGTAGCAAAAAACGACGTTTCAAACAACGTTTTTGAACCCGCGCATGCCCAGAAGCTAGTTATGAAGCGAGCTTCAATGGAAAAAATGTGGTACACGTAACCTCGCTTTGCTAGAGCATTGTGAAAAAACTATGGTGTGTAGGCAACGTTGTTTTTGAAAATTGAAGTTTCAAAAACGTCGTTTTTTACTTCACAGAAAACGTAGTTTTTTTACATTGCATAAAACGACCGTCTGTACGCGGCAATACATTCTGCTGTGTTCTGGCTGACTGCATAGGGGAGAGCTGCTTTTGGATAACAATATATTATCACATACCATTGAATCACAATTATTTATTGACCTGTTTTGCATTTATTGAGCACTGAGGTCGCTATTGTGTGATATTTACTTTGTTGAGATATACTGGTATGTTTTAGTCACTTATTAGTTTTATGTCACATATGATTTAAGATTCTGATAGGCGCAGCAAATACTGGGGTTGATTTACCAAAACCAGAGAGTGTAAAATCTGACGCAGCTGTGCATAGTAGCTTCTAACTTCAGCTTTTTCAATTAAGCTTTGGCGGAAACAAAACTGAAGCTGATTGGTTTCTATGCAGAGCTGCACCACATTTTACACTGTCCAGTTTTAATATATCAGCCCCATTGTGTTACTGTTCATTTAAGGTTTGTATTGTATGGTAATGCTTTTTTAATGGCCTGCTAATTTAGCACTGCCTTTCAAGTGGACCTACACTGCATCTGAGCATCACAAACCAAAAAAAACTATTTAATTCATTTTTGATATTCAAAGCAAACTTACATATCCCTCCATGTCCCTGTGCTTTATTTTGCTGAGAAATAACTTTTAAAAATATTCCTAGCATTTCTGGTCTTGGTCATCTTGAGTAAGGGAAGATGATTTAGGTAGCATTTACTTCCTGGAATCCATCTGCTCCTATCTCAAGCATGCGTTTCCTCAGATTAGGCAGCCTGTCAGATTTTGTTTAGCGACACGCTCCGTCGCTGCCTTCTTGCTACACCCCACATAGTAAGGATACAGTGAGAAGGTGGCAAGCCGACATCTTGTTACACCTATCAGAAATTTGCATTTCACTCTTATTTTAAACAGTAAACTCAGCTTATATAGTGAAATTCAGTATTTTGAAATCCCTCAGACTGTTTTGATGTTGCTTTTTCAAAGCAGGGGTGTTCTGTCATATTAACAAACCTGTGAGATCAGCAGGCTTGCTGCTGCTTTCAAAATTCAACATTTAAACAGTCAGACGGATTTATAAATTCTGTATTTCACTATATAAGTTTGTCGCCTTCTCACTGTATCCTCACTGTGGGCGCCTGCGAGGTGTAGCAAGATGGCTGTGACAGAACATCACTTCCGTTACAAAATCTGACAAGTCGTCTAATCTGACGAAACACGTGTATGCAGGAGACGAAAACCCTCCTGAGATGTATGACATCATTTGCATAGGCAGGAAACCAAGAAGTAACTGAAAAAACGTAAAAAAAAAAAATGTAAAACAGGTAAATATCATATACTTTCCTATCTATTTACTAGTTGTAGCAGCATGAGGATTAAAAATTGTCAATGTTGATTGGGAGAGTAAAGTTCCACTTTATTCAGACTTGCCTCTGTATACAATGACAATAAAGTAGATCTATCTATCTATCTATCTATCTATCTATCTATCTATCTATCTATCTATCTATCTATCTATCTATCTATCTATCTATCTATCTATCTATTTATCTAACAAATGAGAATTAAAAGAAAAATTACAACCAGGCCAATGTAGAAGGAAAGAAAGGTGATGTACCATGTTATCCAGGTATGACTACTGTCATATGATGGACTTTCTGTACCACACACATTTGTACGATATGATGAACAAAATATAATCTCCAATTTATAAGTCTTGCTTTTACCTGCCATGTGCATTTCAACACTGACATTGAGTGCAGCAGCTTGTTGTTTAGGTCTGTAAGAAATCAATTAAAGGTGGACTAGCTCTGAGTAGTTGTAACTAAATGTAAGCACTGACAAGCTATTCACAAGTATGCGCGGCACACACCCTCTCACTGTAAACCTTTTGTACTTTGTGAATTGCTTGCACATTGCTTTGTTAAGTTAATATGATCTCTCTTGTAATGGAAAATAGAAATCTTTAGACTTGCTGTAGTCTTTTGCTTTGAGTCCAAAACAGAGATTTTGAATACCCCAACGTACACATAACTATGCCCCAGTGGAACATAAACACTGCCCTGCCAAAAAAGTAGTTGGAAAGTTCACAAAAGGGCAGCCAAAGATCATTTTCAGATGTTGTCACAAGAGATGGTCTTTGACCTGCAATTTAGTCACAAGTGTGGTGGAGCAAATTCCAATATTAGTAATATTTCTGCAGCAGTACCTTTTGGTTAAACACATGCTTTTATGTCTAACAGGGACATTTAGATGTATTCTGTACTGCCAATACAATCATACTGAGAAATGATGAGACGGTTTATTTTGAATTTTGCAAATAATTGTGAATGCAATATTATTTATTTGTATATACTTTACTGTATGGGCATCATTTTAGAATTGTTTTTGTTATTTATTTATTTTTATTTGCTACTTTTTTAGTCTGTTATACACAATAAGAGCCCATTCACACAGGTCTGACTTGGGATCCGACGCCCCTAGTCGCCTCAAGTCGCGCTGCATAAGGAAATCAATGTAAGTGAATGGAGCCGTCTTAATGCACACTACTGCAGTCGCTCCGACTTGAAGAAGGTTCCTGTTCTACTTCAATCCGACTTGTAGGCGACTTGTACCCATTGATTTCAATGGAAGTCACCTCCAAGTCGGATCCCCGTTCACAGTGAGGCAACTTTACAGGAAGTCGCCCCAGTGTGAACCTGTTTTAAGGCAAGGACCTCCCCCCCACAGGGGAACTCCTCCAAGAGCATACCAGGCCCTTAGGTCTGGTATGGATTTCAAGGGGAACCCGCTATGCCGAAAAAACAGTGTGGGAGTCCCCCCGAAAACCATACCAGACCCTTATCCGAGCACGCAGACCGGCCAGTCAGGAAAGGGGGTGGGGACGAGCAAACGCCCCCCCCCTACTGAACCGTACCAGGCGGCATGCCCTCAACATGGGGGGGTGGGTGCTTTGGGGCAGGGGGGCGCCTTGCGGATAAGGCGCGTGCTCGGATAAGGGTCTGGTATGCATTTGGGGGGGACCCCCACACAGTTTTTTCGGCATGGGGGTTACCCTTGAAATCCATACCAGACCTAAGGGCCTGGTATGCTCTTGGAGGGGAAACCCATGCCGTTTTTTAATTTAAAATTTGGCCTGAAGTTCCCCCTTCTGGAGGCGACTTCAAGTCGCGTTGTAAGTCGCGCTGAAGTCACCCCAAGTCGTGGTGTGATTCATACTTAAGTCATGTTCAAGTTGCCTCCCAAAGTCGCGCTGAAAGTCGTGTTGCCCCTGTGTGAATGGGCTCTAAAGTGTTGATCTTGCCTGAAAACCAGATAATAAGATAGATAAAAAGTGCATTTTATATGCATCTATATAGATCAGACCAGAATGAGGGACAAATGAGGAGGAAAGAGGGACAGAGGGACATTGCTCCAAATGAGGGACAGTCCCTCGAAATCAGGGACAGTTGGGAGCTATACCCATGAACTACAAAATCAACCCCCCCCCCCCCACAAGACAAAATAGAGGTATTTTCAGGTGAATTTATTGTGTAACTTGCACTCAGTGGTGGCTGGTGCTCAAAATGTTTTGGGGGGGCGCAAACAAACTGAAAAAAAAAACATCAATTGCAGCCACTGTGCCCATAAAACGCAGCTACGGTGCACATCAATTGCCGCCACTGTGCCCATCAAACGCAGCCACGGTGCCCATGCAGCCAGTTTGCCCCATCAATTGCCGGAAGTTTGCCCCATCAAATGCCGCCAGTTTGCCCCATCAAATGCCACCAATTTGCCCCATCAAATGATGCCAGTTTGCCCCATCAAATGCAGCCAGTTTGCCCTCCCCCCCCCCACATCCGACACTTAACTTTCTCGGGTCAGCACCATCCTCCACGCTGTCCTCAATGTCTTCTCCTGTCCTCTTCATGTCATCTCTGCTATGATTGGACACCTGATAGGCATCCAATCACATCGCCTGTTGAATCAGCCAATCAGGTGACCGGTAACCAGACCTGGTGCACCTGATTGGCTGAGAGGCGGGTCAGTGTTAGGGAAGCAATTTCCTAACACAGCACTGTTTAAACAGGAAACGCACAGCAGTGCGCCCGCTGTTTAACAATTTGGAAGCTGTTTAGAGCCCACAGGCTCTAATCAGTAAGCCTGTTAGAGCCTATGGCTCTAATCAGGCACTTCCAAAACACCCCTGCCACTGTAATTCAGATGGCCGGCGCTCGACAAGGGGACGGACACCTGAATAATAGGCGGCAGCGGCGACAATAGATAGATTCATGCAATGCATGAATCTATCTATTGCTAATTAAAGAGTGCAGGAGAGAGGGGGTGGCGCTCCAGTGCCCACTATGGAAGACCGCCGCTGCTTGCACTGGTTGCACTTCAAAAAAGAAAATAAAAAAACACAGGTTTTCCAGATGCAACAGTAAGCCACCATTCACTCTGAATGCAGCTGTAAAATCGTGGTACTTCAGTGCGACTTCAAAGTAGCCGGTCAGTGCGATTTCACATCTGTGTGATTTCATGCACCGGTGTGAATGGGGCTAAATCCACAATTGTGATGTGCTAAATGGAATTCAGTTTCTTCAACTTCTTGCTTACCAAACATTGCAGTTATACTGCGGCAGGTTGGCTCAGCTGCGCAAATCGCTGTAGGTGTAGAATGGGCTTGTATACGGCGATTTGTTGGTTTGCGCTCCCATTAGACCAGCAGGGGAGCCAATGAGCAGGTCCAGCAGGCTCGATGTCTGCCGGCCACCTGCGATTGTTCCCCCGCAGTGACAGAATGGGGATCTGCCTGTGTAAACAAGACAAATCTTCGTTCTGACAGGTGAGATTACACAGATCCTGGTTTTCTGCTATGCAGGAAGATGGATCTGTGTGTTTCCCATGTCACACAGTCCCCCATACATTTAGAACACAGTTAACCTTTTGATCGCCCCTGATGTTAACCCCTTCCCTGCCAGTGTCATTAGTACAATAACAGTGCATATTTTTAGCACTGTTTACTGTAATAATGTTACTGGTTCCCAAACAAGTGTAAAAAATGTCAGTTAGGTGACCGATCTGTCTGCCGCAATGTCGCAGTCCTGCTAAAACTCACTGATCGCCGCCATTATTAGTAAAAAATAAATAAATAATAAAAATGACATAAATCTATCCCCTATTTTGTAGACGCAGTAACTTTTGCACAAACCAATCAATATATGCTTATTGGGATTTTATTTACCAAAAATATGTAGCAGAATACAAATTGGCCTAAATTGATGAATAAATTATTTTAAAAAAAAAAAAAAATTATAGCAGAAAGTAAAAAAAAGTATTTAAAAAAAAAATGTATTCCTTTTTTGTTTATAGCGTTAAAAAAACGCAGAGGTGAGCAAATGCCACCAAAAGAAAGCTATTTGTGGGGGAAAAAATGACATCAGTTTTGTTTGGTGTACAACATCGCACGACCGTGCAATTGTCAGTTAAAGCAATACAGTGCCGTATCGCAAAAAATGGCCTGGTCATTAAGGTGGTAAATCCTTCCGGGGGGCTGAAGTGGAAAAACTATAGAGAAACTATAATGGTTCTTGATTAATTATTTTTTTTATTTCTTAACACATATTTGGTTAATCAATGTGAATACAGTTTCACCTTATTTACTAACATTCACTTTCGCAAAATAAACACAATGAACATCCTCCATTCCTTTACTAAAGCAAAGGAATAGAGCAATGGTGTTGCGTTCAGACATTACATCAAAGAAGCAAACTGTAACTAAAATTAAATATGATATCCAGGCAAACCTGCATTGGTAGCTTGTATATTTCTCTAAGTATAGGTTTCTATTAAAGTGAATCTATCACAAAAAAGTAATATTACAACATTACAGAACTCACTAAAACCATGCCAGATTTGTAGCACTAGAACAACAATAATGACTTGTATTTAAAAGTTTAACGCTATAAGTGAGGAGCTTTCAATACTAACAGTGAGTGTAAATTTTGTACTAATTTTGTACTAATACAACAACTGTAACATTAATCTGTAGACTGATCAAATTAGCTGTATGCCCATGGGATACTAAGCCTTGTACACGCTATCAGTTATTTTTTTGTTCAGCTCGTTGGGTTGACTGAAAATAAAACTGACGGCTCAGGTTGGAGCTGTTGTACTAACAATCTGATGTTAGTACATCAATCTCCCCCCCCCCCCCCCGCTGAGCTATTATTTTGTGTTAAATGTTGTGTTCATTGGCTGAGAGTGCTGATCGGGAGACAGTTGACTGCTGTTTTTCAGCATGCTCGTCCAATAGAAACCGGCCGAACGGCCCGTCTGTACTGGGCTTTACCCAACCCTCTACTACTCTGCACTGCTAGACTGGTCCCTGTAGAGTAGGGTTTCTCAACTACGGTTCCTCCAGAGGTTGCTAGGGGTTCCTTGAGCAAAGAGCAGTTTCTGCCTCTCAGATAAGTTCTCGCAGACACTATTGATCTTTTTAATTATCTGTAAGGCCCCTTTCACACGGGGCGGATCAGTAATTATTCGCCCCGTAAACCGCCGCTTGCTCAACAGGGATCGCTCCGTTGATCCCCGCTGAGCCGGCGGATGACAGGGCGGTACGCGCACACTGTGCAGGGACCGCCCTGTCTTTTCTCTGCTCTCCCCTATGGGGGGATCGGATGAACACTGACCGTGTGTCTGTGTTCATCCGATCCGATCTGCAGACGGAAGGAAAAATAGGGTTTTCTCCCGTCTGCAGAATCGGATCATTGCGGAGGCGGACGAGATCAGGTGTCAGCGGATGTTCATCCGCTGACATCCGCGATCTCATAGGGACCAATGAATGTCCCTTTTTTATCTGCAAACGGATGGATGAAAAAGCGGACATACGGTCCGCGGTTGTGAAAGGGGCCTAAGCGGGTAATTCTTCCCAATGACCGCAAATGCAAGGAGCATTTTTCCTAACACTAATGTATCATGAGTTGTAGATATAGTAATTAATATAACATTGGTTCCTTGAAACTAGAAAATTATTTCAAGGGTTTGTCTGCGTTGAAGTGGTTAAAGGGGTTGTAAAGGTACAATTTTTTTTTTCCTAAATAGCTTCCTTTACCTTAGTGCAGTCCTCCTTCACTTACCTCATCCTTCCATTTTGCTTTTAAATGTCCTTATTTCTTCTGAGAAATCCTCACTTCCTGTTCTTCTGTCTGTAACTACACACCGTAATGCAAGGCTTTCTCCCTGGTGTGGAGTGTCGTGCTCGCCCCCTCCCTTGAACTACAGGAGAGTCAGGACGCTCTCTATTATTATTATTATTATATAGGATTTATATAGCTCTCTCTACGTTTCAGATAGAGAAAGGAGCTGTGTGTTAGTGGGCATCCTGACTCTCCTGTAGTCCAAGGGAGGGGACGAGCACGACACTCCACATCAGGGAGAAAGCCTCGCATTACGGTGTGTAGTTACAGACAGAAGAACAGGAAGTGAGGATTTCTCAGAAGAAATGAGGACATTTAAAAGCAAAATGGAAGGATGAGGTAAGTGAAGGAGGACTGCACTAAGGTAAAGGAAGCTATTTAGGAAAAAATAATTGTACCTTTACAACCCCTTTAAGAAAGGCTGCAATAGAGTCTTCTTCCCCATTCTCCAATGGTTTCAGGATACTGCCGCCCATAGCCCTGCATTGGATATGATGACGCAAAGGGACAGTCCACTGCTGGAGCATGGGGAAATGCTGTCTGCCAGTGGAACGGAGAATTGGAGAATTAGAATCCTAGAATTAAAGAAAAGCAGTTAATCCTTCTAGTGTGGGAGCAGCCCCACTGCAAGGGAAAATGTTACGATTGGACTTTAGGCTCTGTTCACACCTAGGCGTTTTTGGGTGTTTTTCTGCTGTGAACCTCAGCTGTAAAAATGCCCAACAAGACAAATCCCATTCATTTCAATTGCCCCTTGTTCACATCTGAGCGTTCTGTCAGGTGAAGCAAATACGCCCATTGCTCAAGCTCCGTTCACATCTGAGTGTATTGTTTTCAGGCAGAAAGTCGTGCGATTTATTAATAAATATTCGCTACTACAGTGCTTGATGATGTCTTCCAGGTCCCGTGCCGAGCAGTTGCCCTGCTGCTTAGTGGACACAGGAGATCCCTCACTTGGAAAAAGTGCCTTTCAGTGTACACTTTACAATTTCACAATGAATAAAGAGTATTCTCTGATTGAATGAGGTGGAGAGATGGGGTAGTGACATCTCATCCAATCAGAGAACATGTTGCATTCACTGGAATAATGCAGTGTTCCCTGAATTGCACCCATGCCAAGCAAGCAACTTCCTGTGTTCACTAAGCAGCAGGGCAGCCGCTTGGCATGAGACCCAGAAGCTAGCAGCAATCATTGTAGTAGAGGTGTTATTACAGTGGTTTCCCACTTCTACAGTGTTCCCACAGGTATGCATGCTTACAACGGTGTATGCTGTAAATCTTCTAAAAAACATGCATACCTGGAATTCAGCTTCAATAAAATGTCCCAAATTTACTTAGTTCCTCTGCCAGTCCACAAATGAACTGAGCATGGATACCTGGACTGGGAGGAATTTGTATTTATCATGCTTAGCTCTAACAAGCAGAGCCATCTGATTCCTCCTGTATTGAATTGTATTGTAACCGTGCTGTTTGCGCTCATATTGTAAAGCGCTGCTCAAACTGCTATATAAATACTGTATAATACTAACATACAAAAATTAGCGTTCAGATCAATTCCAATTGTAAAACAAAGTTCACAAGGGGCGCTTGCATTTTTAATCTGCAGTGGCCAGGCACACTTTCATTTTCAGTACTAAATATTAATAAAAAGTATAAAAATTAAGGATTTTTTTTTTTTTTTTTTTTACTGCTGGTCATGTATGTAAGGTGTTTGAAAGCATCATATCTCAAGTTTGTACAAAACAAGTTAGATTTATATTTAATATGTATTTCTTTTGTTTTGTAGGAACTTCTGCTTTGCCCTGGACTATAGAATGCAAGACTCAATTCCGCCAAACGTTCACAGCAAAATGAGGTTTCAGAAGATGTTGGTGCAGTGCCATCTAGTGGATTATATTTAGATGACAGCTTGGAAGATCGGTTCAGCGGATTCTACTTTTGGAACTATGGCTGCAAGTTCATTAACTGCTACAAAACTTATCCAAGCAACTCAGAGATGTGACATTACCATCAAGCTTCACTACAACTACACAGGAAAATCTTTAAAATGCAATGGCGATCAAATGGATAAAACCAGTATGCTGTTTCTTATCATATGCAGCTTTATAGTGCTGGAAAATCTGATGGTACTTATTGCTATATGGAAAAATAACCGATTCCATAACAGGATGTACTTCTTTATTGGCAACCTTGCACTTTGCGATTTACTTGCGGGAATTGCTTATATAGTCAATATCCTTATGTCTGGAGCGAATACATGTACTATTTCACTGACAGCATGGTTTGTCAGGGAGGGCAGTATGTTTGTTGCCCTGGGAGCATCTACATTCAGTTTGTTGGCTATTGCTATTGAAAGACACTTGACAATGATAAAAATGAGGCCTTATGACGCCAATAAGAAATATCGTGTATTTCTGCTCATCGGGACCTGTTGGCTTATTTCCTTTTCATTAGGGGCCTTACCAATTCTTGGCTGGAACTGCATTAACAACTTAGATGACTGTTCTACTATACTACCTCTGTATTCCAAAAAGTATGTTGGGTTTTGCATTAGCATTTTCATAGCCATCCTCATAGCCATAGTCATCCTCTATGCAAGGATCTATATCTTGGTGAAGTCAAGCAGCAGGAGAGTCACAAACCACAGCAATTCAGAGAGATCAATGGCACTCCTTAGGACTGTTGTCATTGTCGTGGGGGTGTTTATTGCCTGCTGGTCACCTTTATTCATCCTCCTTTTAATCGACGTAGCCTGTAAAGTTATGGAGTGCCAGATACTGTATCGAGTTCAATGGTTTATTGCCCTGGCTGTCCTCAATTCAGCCTTGAACCCTCTTATTTACACTCTGGCCAGCAAGGAGATGCGACGGGCTTTTTTCCGCCTGGTGTGCGGCTGCTTGGCCAAGTCCAGTACCTCAAGGTCTCTACCGATTCAGCCAACACCTGACCAAAGCAGGAGCAAATCCAGCAGCGGCAGTAATTCCCCAAAACACAAAGGAATTATACAAATCCATTCTCAAAGCAAAGAGGACAAAAGTGAATCTTCATTTCAGAATGGAACCATCATCAAATGACTTTCCGCTACGCATGAGTAGTCCACAGTCTGCTCTGTATTAGGGATAAAGAGACTAAAAAAGACATTAGAAACTGTAAATATATATATATTTTTTTTTTGTTTGTTTTAGTTTTCCTGCACTTAAATTATAACAACTGACATAGTAACATGATGCTCTATATTTAATGCATGGATTTCTACATTTTTATACAATGCTGTAACTCAGGTAATAGATTGCATGTTACAATCAGTTACATTTCCGATGCTTGTATGCAGAAATCCCAGAATCTCGTCTATACAATTTAAAGTTATACTCAGTGAGTGTATATCTTATATCAGTAGACTTTTTCTAAATTAAATAGATAACACTATTATGCAGCAGTCTTATTGAAAGGTCAACAAATAAAAATATGTTTTTTACATTAAGTATTTTGGGGTATTTAGTTTGGTTGCTACTCAAAAAAAATATTTCTAATTCCATAACAGATACTGATACTGCAGGCTTGGAGCGGTGCAGGTCTGCTATAGTACTTATCAGAACACAGAGAACCATGTACATTACAAAAGCTGGGTGTTACATATTTAAAGCGGTTGTATACCCCCCCCCCAAAAAAAAAACCTGTAAGGCAAAGGCATAATGAGCTAGTATGACTAGCATACTAGCTCATTATCAATTATTTACATTAGATTGAAGCCCCCGCAGCGGTCCTCGGACACGTCCTCCGTCGCCGCCATGATACCCGGAGTGACTTCCGGGTATCGCCGCTCTGACGCTGTGACTGGCCGGAGTGGTGATGACGTCACTCCCATGCATACGCGCGGAATGGCACGATCCCCGCACCTGCGCACATTTCCGGCAGGTTCCCATTCAAGAGCCTCCACGCTTAATGTAGGCTTAGGCCTCGTACACACGATAGGATAGCCAGAGGACAATGGTCTGAAGGACCGTTGTCTTAGGTTAACCTATGAGGCTGACTGATGGTCCGTCGTGCGTACACACCATCAGTTAAAAAACCGATCGTGTCAGAACGCGGTGACGTAAAACACAACGACGTGCTGAAAAAAACGACGTTCAATGCTTCCAAGCATGCGTCGACTTGATTCTGAGCATGCGCGGGTTTTTAACCGATGCTTTTGCATACTAACGATCGGTTTTGACTTATCGGTTACCAGTCCATAGGTTAAATTTTAAAGCAAGTTCTCATTTTTTTAACCTAAGGTTAAATAACCTATGGGGCCTACACACGATCGGTTTGGACTGATGAAAACGGTCCTTCAGACCGTTGTCCTCTGGCTATCCTATCGTGTGTATGAGGCCTTACCTGTAGATGCAAGTACTAGTAGAGGGTATACAACCGATTTAACAATATCATTCTGAAAGGTAACAATTTTTTTTCTTACAGATTATTAGGCACAGGAGGAAGGATCTCCCATTATATGAACCCTCATATAAGCCAGCTGTCAACTGCACACATTGCATTACAAAAAATGCAGTAATTTTCTAGAAATGCCATGTCAGGTACTGTTTTAGAAAAGAAGATGCCCTGTCATTTCTAGTATATTGGGATGGGTGTGACTGCCCCTTATGCCGCGTACACACGATCTGATTTTCCGGTGGAAAAACCTTGGGTGTTTTTTCCGACGGAATTCCGCTCAAGCTTGGCTTGCATACACACGGTGACACAAAAGTTCTCTGAACTTTCGACCATCAAGAACGCGGTGACGTACAACACTACGACGATGCGTTGTTTCCGAGCATGCGTCAGAATTTTGCGCGTCGGAATTGCTACAGATGATCGGATTTTCCGATAGGAATTTTTTCCATCTGAAAATTTGAGAACCAGCTCTCAATCTTTTGTTGGCAGAAATTCCGGCAGCAAAAGTCAGATGGAGCATACACATGGTCGGAATTTCTGTTCAAAAGCTCACATTGGATTTTTGCTGTCGGAATTTCCGATCGTGTGTACGGGGCATTAAAGTTTAACTAATGATAGATGTATCCTGATTTGCTGCTATAGGTCACAGAATCCTGCGTATTGTTCTTTTAAAATTAAAGTGACTCTAAACAATATCCTTATTCTCCAAAATGAATCCATACACATCCACTATTTATTGGCTCTGTAGACTTATTTTCATGAAATTGTTCCTCTTCTTTTTCTTTGTAACATCCTCTGTGAGCTCCCAAACCCTTTCCCTTCATGTAATGCTGTTTGAAATGAGCAAAGCTTGTTAGCTGCAGTCATGTGCACTGCTCTATGTACACAACAAATTCCTTGACCATAAGCCGCAGTCCATCACAGGAGCAAGCAAGAGAGGGTGGCTATGTTTCGACATACAGTGGGACCAGTACCATAGAAAGTACAGGCTGGCAACTCGACAGCTTTTCCATAGAAAATATTTATTGAAGCATTGCAGTAACATCATCCAAAAATACTGACGCGTTTCAGCCTTAGGCCTTAATCAAAGCAAGGGGGCCAGTACTGGGACAAGTAGACTGAAGCTTACTGTTTAGGAATGCTATATGTTATTAGTGGTTCTGTCCATAGCAAGAAGTCATGTTCAAATAATCAGGTTTCTTGTGCAGATGAGAAAATTTAAAAGAGAATGTGGGATTCATGAAAAAACAATTATACTTACCTAGGTGGATGCTGCATCTATCCCCTGCTGGCTCCAGACCAAGAACTGAGCGATCAAACACCACTGATTGCTCATCTCTCAGAGAACTGGTGGCTGTCAGTCACTGGCTCTCTGCACGGTCCAGGCATCTGGGTGAATCCGGACCATATGTGTGAGACTTTTACACAGCCTAGCCACATACAGAGGCCCAACATGCAGAGAGCACCTTCAGGTGCTCTAGGAGCATAAATTACATATCTAATTTCCTGACTACCTATCACACTTTTGAAGGCCCTGGACCACCAGGACAATGGAAATGTCCACAAAATTAGCCCATTTTGGAAAGCAAACACCACAATTTATTTCTATGAAGCATGGGTTGCAGATAGGTACTGAGGTACTCTGATGAGCTGCAGATAGGTACTCAGGTACACTGATGGGCTGTAGACAGGTACTCGGGTACTCTGGTGGGCTGCAGATAGGTACTTGGGTACTCTGGGCTGGAGACAGGTACTCGGGTACTCTGATGGTCTGCAAATAGGTACGCGGGTACTCTGGGCTGAAGACAGGTACTCAGGTACTCTGATGGGCTGGAGACAGGTACTCAGGTACTCCAATGGAGTAGAGACAGGTACGTGGGTGCTCCGATGGCCTGGAGACAGGTACTCTGGTACTCTGATGGGCTGAAGATAGGTACTTGGGTACTCTGATGGGCTGAAATTAGGTACTCGGGTACTCTGGGCTGGATATAGGTACTCGGGTAATCTGAGCTGGAGACAGGTACTCAGGGCTGGATACAAGTACTCAGGTACTCTGATAGGCTGGGGGCAGGTACTCAGGAACTCTAATGGGCTGCAGATAGTTACTTGGGTACTCTGATGGGCTGCAGATAGGTACTCGGGTACTCTGAGCTGGAGATAGATGCTCGGGTACTCTGAGCTGGAGACAGGTACTCAGGTACTCTGATGGTCTGCAGATAGGTACCCAGGTACTCTGGGATGCAGACAGGTACTCGGGTACTCAGATGGGATGGTGACAGGTACTTAGATGGGCTGGGACAATCTGTGACTGTGTTTTACTACTGTAATCGGTAACTATCTGTTACCATAATCTCCTCACACACAGATCCTGATAGTTACCGCTGTTTGTTGACATTTGTGACCAGCTGTGATTAGACACAGCCAGTCATGTGGTAGAGAGCCAATTCCATTGGCTCTTTACCCTGGTCAGAGTGAGACACCTCATCCCCAATCATCATTCTGCGCTCCCCTGGGGACATGCATAAAGACAGTGCATGTGTGAATGTGTGAATGTGTGAATGTGTGAATGATTGGACACAGCCGGTCTCATGGTAAAGAGACATTTATATTGGCTCTTTACCCTGATCAGGGATGGGCTGTGTCCTGATGGACACACCTCATTCCTGATCGCCACAATGATGTCTGCCCGGAGGGAGGAAATGTTCCTGCCGGCGTAATTTTACAATGCACCAAGGGGTTAATGCTGAAATAAGATCATTCACACAGGCGCTTTGCAGCATGCACAGCCAATCATTTTGCTTCCACTTCACAATTATATGCCACTTTGTGTTGGTCTACTACAGAAAATCCCAATAAAATACATTTTCGTTTTTGGACTAACATGACAAAATGTGGAAAATTTCAAGGGTGTGAATACTTTTCAAGGCACTATACCTGACATCATCACATCCATAGACTGTCTCTGGACGTGAAAACATCAGGAACAGTCCATTACTGGACATGGAAGTGGGCTGTTTTATGGAGGATCAAAGGATCCGGTGAGTACAGGCTCTGTGGTCACCACTAGCCAAAACAAGTAGTTAACCCATGCAGTGCAGGCATAGCCTCACTGCATAGGAAAAAAAGAAATCTGCTCGGAATTTGGCTTTAATCACATTGTGATTTTCAAATAAAAATCTCTCACATTAAAGTGGAACTAAAGCTGTAAAGCTGTACCCACCCCTATCCCTCAGTGGCACCGGTATCTTCTGTGTTCTAGTTTTCGCCCATCCTAATTGCCCAGCATGGAATGATGTTACTCCTGCGCATGCAGGGATCAGGCCAGCTGCTGTAAGCTGAGCTGCAAATGTGCAGCTCAGTTTTTATGCCAGACATCGCTGAGAGCGAACAGGTAGGTGAATTTTATTTCACCCTCGAGACACTGCATCTCTCTTCTGCAATAAGAAAACCTGCCTGCTCACAGTGAATACCAGCTGAACTTCCGCTTTAATGGCCTACACTTTTAAAACAACTCAACTGTTTTTATTGCCATGTGCCCCCGGTAAGTAGATTTACCCTATATGTCGTGTCTATTGTCGCAATGATTGAGAAATCCACAATTTTAAAGCCGACACAGAAACAAGGTGAAGGTAAATCTTTAATCAGGGAAACCTTTTCCTGTCACAACTGCCTAAAAGGGGCATTTTCCCTACTTTGTGGAGATTTCATCTCACTTCCTGTTGCATCTGCATGACAGCAAATGGAGGGAAAGCTCCCCTACAGAAACAGACAGCAAAAAAAAAATTGTCCCTACTCTCTCCATGAGTGACTCCATGAACATGACAGCTGACAGACAGGAGGAAGCCTTTACAACAAAAGAGGCTGATAGGATATTTTCTGTCATAGAGAAATCCCTGCCTGTCAGCACATTTTAAATACTGTAAGTGGGTTCAATACCACTTTAAGTTGCTTCTAGCCCCTTCCATAGAATTAGCTGTAGTTTGAAATGCATTGTGGTGCACAGCAAAACATTCAGCATGTTCTAAATTTTGAATAGACAGCCTATGGACAGACTGTCATCAGAAATGAATGGGTCCTTAGAGGTTCAGTCCTTACCCTGTCACTTTAAGAGAGCTACATTATAACTAGAACAACAGCACTGTAGATGACAACATCTAAATGATGATAACATCTAAATTCAAAAAAATTGCTTAAAATAAAAATAGCCCTGAAGTGCAGAGAAGATGGAACTCTTGATTGGCCACGCCAAGTGTGCAGACCCATGTACTCATGCAGAGAATCCCTCCAATGCCATAACAAAGATACAGTACATACAGTAAAACACTTGTAGGCAAGTGGCCTACTATATGTTTAGTTAGCTTTAGCTGCCCAGATGGGGAAAGGGGTTAATTCCTTACTGCCTTCCCTGTGTGTGTTCACAGGCTTTTTGCTGTGGTCCAGCCTCCCTCCCGTGTTGTATAAAACGAAAAGAGGTCCAATTCCCATGGGAGCTGGGACCTAAAGAAAAGACGGAACATCTCTAATGCCCTGTACACACGATAGGTTAGTCTGATGAAAACGGTCTGATCGATTTTCCCATCAGTTATCCGATGAAGCTGACTGATGATCAGTCTTGCCTACACACCATCAGTTAAAAAAACGATCGTGTCAGAACGCGGTGACGTAAAACACGACGACGTGCTGAAAAAAACGAAGTTCAATGCTTCCAAGCATGCGTCGACTTGATTCTGAGCATGCATGGATTTTTAACCGATGGACGTACCCACAGACGATCGTTTTTTTTTTATAGGTTTTTTATCCATCAGATAATTTTAAAAAAAGTTCCTATTTTTTTAACCTATGGATAAATACCCGATGGGGCCCACACACGATCGGTTTGGTCTGCTGAAAACGGTCCATCAGACCGTTTTCATCAGACTTACCTATCGTGTGTACGCAGCATAAGAGTTCTCTGCACTGGATGCCAACTGACCAGGACATCCCAAGGACATGGACTTCCCTGCAAAAGCCTTTCCAAGCACAGACTATTCCCAATATTACTTCACCTAATGAGGTATCTGGGGAAGCTTCAGTTTGATGTAGTTAGGTTGAGAACGTTTATGCATGTTGTACATGTTCTACTGAACTTTTAGTAAAGTTGTTCAACTGCCATAAGCCTGGTTTTAAGTTTTTCTAGGTGTGCATGTTGGATCTAGGTGTATTCCTAAATAACCTGGGTCTGTAAAAGCACTATGGGGTATGTGTAACACCACTACAAAAGGTTAACTCACAAGGCAAAGAAGAGGAGGTAGCTGCAGGTGAAGCGCAACAATAGCAACTAGTCATTTGGCACAGTACCTAGTTAGGTGACGGGTCCTTGGGTTGCGAGGGGGTTAGTGCCCTCACTCCCTCCCTAGCTTTCCGTCCCCTCCGGTCACCAGGAGCAGATTAATGTTGTGGAGATACAAGGCCTGATCACTAGGTATGGGAAGGTGAGGGTTAACAAGTTTGCATGGGGTGCTCTATGTGCTGGACTCCATTCTATTACTAGGAGTGAGGTAACAGAGGAACACTGGACTGGTGAAGTGGGCAATGGCTCTGAATGTCCCTCCACACACATACATAAATTCAAGTGTGTAGTTACTTGGGACAAAACATCTAAGAAGGAACTCCTGCACACAAGTGGCTAATTTCTGAGTCGGGGACTGACATGTTTGATTCTTCACATGACCGCAGCCTCCGCATTGTCCCTGGCATTGGTGAGCACGCCTTCGGGCAAGGTGTTACAGCATGTGCACGGGTGCAGCCAGACCCCACCCACACACTGTTGGTGGTTTAAAGTAGTACTATGGACAAAAAAGTACAAAGGTGGTGCCACGGCCAATCCGCCCTATTTCGGCTATTTTCGGGAAGCGTGACGCGCCATAGCCGGCCGTCAATCATCTTCCCTCTGCATAGGAACGCCCATTCCCCGCGGGGAGTCTGAAACGTAACTACGGGATTAAACTGTGAGTACGGTGCCAAAAAATTTAATAAAGGCATACTGTAGCTCGCGCTAGTATGCTGGATGGCATGGTAGAAAAAAAAACCCTACCTGTGCACTATCCTCTCCCTACTGCTGCCCTCCATGTGCCCCCCTAAAGCACTTCTGCCTTCCATCCTTTCCTCTCGCACCAGCTGCTGCGGGCACACAGGGGTGTTTCAAGATGAAGAGCAGGAAGAAAGGCTGAGAAATATGTCATTTTTACCAGCCCCGGTACCAAACCCTCACTGTGTACATCTATTAATTTGTGAATGAACAGGAGGCCTCTGTGCAGAGCACCTTGCTATTCATTCACTGTCCAGGCTGCAGAGAAATTGAATTTATATCCTCAGTCCTTTTATCTGTCTTAAAAGTGAAACATTAAGGGTCTGTTTAGACTCCTGATATTTCATCAACGCCCCCCAGCAACCTTGTGAAAAAAAATCTATTAAAAATCATTACAAATTGTAAAAAATAATACAATAAATTATTAAAAATTTATAAAAAATATTTAAAAATTAAGCACTCATTCATAGGGGTTCTTTGAATGAGTGTTTTGTTTGTGCAGCTGGAATCACCTGTTATTCTATGGGGATGCAGCGGACACAGAGGAAGACACAGCAGCGGTACAAACACAGCAACAGGTCCAAATTTGACAGGTGGGAATGTGTGGGTGGGTGGCCCTAAATGCATGTTTTTGAGGCCATACACCTGCACCCACGTGCCATCTCAAATTAGGACCTGTGGCTGTATTCATATAGGTCACAGAGTCCCAAGACATCGGTGCAATCTTTTCTGCAAATATCTCCTAAACCGTGTTTAGATATTTCTTGTACCTACAGGTAAGCCTTAATCTAGGCTTAACTGTAGGTAAAAGTGGTCTGTAAGGGTTTACAACCACTTTAATGGCTAAGTTCACCTTTGATCACCTTTACTTTTCTTTCTAAATTCCAGCTCCCCTATGTACCACTGTAGCATTAACCTCCTTAGCGGTAATCCCGAGTCTGGCTCTGGGTGAATTTTTTATACCAAAAGCGGTATACCCGAGCCAGACTCGAGGCCGCCTCGCAGCATCCACAGGCATAGTTTACTTACCTTGTCCCTGGATCTTGCGATGCATCCCCGCTGTGTGAGAGAGAGGCGTCCTCGCTCGATTCACACAGTGCCCGTGTGCCGCCGATCTCCGTTCCCTGCGACGTTACGACGCACGAGGGTGGAGAACGGCGCCAAATTCAAAAAAGTAAACAAACACAATACATACAGTATACTGTAATCTGTAAGATTACAGTACTGTATGTAAAAAATACACACACCCCTTGTCCCTAGATGTCTGCCCAGTGTCCTGCATGTACTTTTATAAAATAAAAACTGTTCTTTCTGCCTGCAAACTGTAGATTGTCCATAGCAACCAAAAGTGTCCCTTTATGTCAAAAGTGATTTTAGAGCAGCTAGAAAACAGCGATAATAAATTAGAATCACTTGCAGAATCGAGAGATAGCGATTTGTGGGGAAATTAGTCATAAAAAAAATAAAAGTAATGACAGCGACAATTCTGCAACTGAGCAAATTTCAGTGATTTTGATTTGATTACATTATTGAATAATTTTTATTATAATTATATTATTATTTGTTATAATTATTTATAGTTATTTATTATATTATAATTTAGGATTTTGTGTTTCAAACTTTATCATACCCGGGATGTCTACTCGACTCTTGTTTGGACAGATTTAACTGAGTTATTCCTAATAATTACAGGCCTACAATGTAAAATGCCAAATTTCCATGCAAAATAATTGTACCGCTTTTGGTACAAAATTCCAGACATAATCATACCGCCAGGGAGGTTAATCCCTTTCCTGACCAGGCCATTTTTTGCGATACGGCACTGTGTTGCTTTAACTGACAATTGTGCAGTCGTGCAACACTGTACCCAAATAAAATTGATGTCCTTTTTTCCCCACAAATAGAGCTTTCTTATAGTGGTATTTGATCACCTCTGCAGTTTTATTTTTTGCGCTATAAACAAAAAAAAAAAAAAAATGTAAAAAAATATGTATTTTTTTACTTTCTGCTATAAAACACATCAAATATTTTTTTTAAACAAATTTTGATTTCTTCATCAGTTTAGGCCAATATGTATTCTGCTGCATGTTTTTGGTAAAAAAAAAAAAAAATCCAAAAAGCAAATATTGATTGGTTTGTGCAAAAGTTATAGCGTCTCCAAATTATGGGATAGATTTATGGACTTTTTTTTTTTTTTACTAGCAGTGGCAGCAATCAGCAATTTTTAGCAGGCGTGTGACATTGCGGTGGACAAATTGAACACCTAACTGACACTTTTGACATGTTTTGGGAAGCAGTGACACTAATACAGTGATGAAGGAGCGAATTGTGCATGCTCCGAACTGCGTTACCGCCCCCTTGACGTCAGCTCCGCTCTATATGTTCCAGGGTGGTTCCGGAAATCCATCAACCATTTTGCTTCCTTGCTTCTCCCTCTCCTGTCACAGCTGCGGGCCAGCTCTCCCTCCCCTAGAGGCGAAAGACTCTACATGATGCCTATTATACTGACTAATATGCTAATTTGATCGACTACATTGTACGTGTTTTTAACCACTTTTTATGAATAAATACTCTTTAAAACTGTACTTAGAAGTGCCTTTTTTTTCCTTTAGTGGCAGAAGCTTAGAATGCTTGTTCAAAAGTCCCATTTTTGTCCCCTGAGCCAATAGGAGACATACACATCTGGTATTTTCTTAAGCTGAACGTTCTAATCACACCATTTAATATATGACTTTATTTGTGCTGAAAATGTTAATGTTTTAATTAATAATTTTAACACTTACTTAGGAGCCAGTGCACTAAAGTCATAGATAGATAGATAGATAGATAGATAGATAGATAGATAGATAGATAGATAGATAGATAGATAGATAGATAGATAGATAGATAGATAGATAGATAGATAGATAGATTTTTGTTTTACATTATCTATGACACTTTATCCAAAACCAGTGATCTACCATGCATTTAGTATTTATGTAACAGACAATGCACTGAGTTTAGTTCACTTTCTGCCATATATGCAGAGACTGGGAATTGAAGTCACAGAGATCACATTGTTCAGACTTTCTCCCGAATTAGATATTTATCATTAGCATATTTTATTAAATATATTCATTTAACAGTGCCCTTAGTGTTCATTGTTAAATTCAAATGCAAGAATGCGTTGATACAGAAAGCATACTAGAAACAGGAATAATAACTTTGATCTGACCAAGTGTTTTATTGTAATACCTGCTCAACAAAATAAAATGTTGAACTACTGTAATTTAAAGCCATAACAGTAACAATTTATTGTTGCGTTAGAATAGAAACCGGAAGCTCTCCAATAACAATACTTAACAAAACAAAGGCTTCTTTGCCAGTTATTTAGACCATTGGCCATGAGATAAAAATACGTGTTCGGTTTGCTATTACATTTGCATGGACAGTTCTAGTGAAAGCAGGTCCGGGGTTCAGTTCCGTAGACTTCAGAAAAAAACTGTACAACACACATACAGTACTTCTTTAGGTACCTATAGGGAAAGAATCCCAAAGCCAGCATAGTAAGCATTCAATTCAAATTGCTGTTTGTCTGTGCTATGCATTAAGGCAATTACTCAGAAAATCTACTAAACAAGACCATGACAAGTGGTCCTTTCACTGTAATTACATTCATATTTGTGTATAATCAAAAACCTTATTGATTTCAATTTACATGGTGCATGTGAGTAACATCATGACTGCAAACCAATCATGACCAAATACCTGCACAACGCTTTGTAAAAACAGCTAAAGTCAGTTAAACTAGACACAATTTTTCACTGTAAATTGTAGTTTAAAGCCGTGATAAATCAAAGTTGAAATCATTTAAAAAAGGGCGAAAGCTCAGGATCTTAAATACAAACAGTCTTGCCCCATTTATAAATATAATAGCTGCAGTGTTGATGTCCCATGTGAGCAATTAGAGATGTTAGTGGTGCTGATAAACTCTTCTGGGACCCCATGTAAAATACAAGCTGAAGCCCCTAGTATTTTCTTATTATTAACACCTACAGCACACAAAAATACCTAACACAATTTATTATATTTGTGAGCACAAAAGCCTTTCCAAAGTTTGTGATGATTTTTCTATTGGTACGGTTAGAGTGGGCAGAAAAAGCATTCTTGAGTCAGGGTAGGAGCTGCCCCCTATCCTTGGCACATGAAGATAAGCAAATAAAAAAAATACACCAGCAATTCACCTAGTCTGCTTCTGTGATCCAGTTGTAAAGTGTTCCGATCCATCAATATTAACATTATCTAATATTTTTCTGTTCTTTTCATTTTTTATTGTTTTTTTCTTCAAAAAACAGAACACCGGGTGTATACACTGGTATCATTGGGAAAGTGGGTGGAGAGGCAGATAAGGGAACACAGAAGATGATTTCTGGCTAATAAAGCTGTTTGCTTTTTGACTTTTACTTAAAAGTTTAAATTTACCTGGTTGAATAATAACCAATGGATCAGCAGTTATTGATAATTGTACCGTACACACGGGCGGGATTTCCGACAGGAAAAGTTCCCATTGGAAATCCTGAGGGGAAAGCCGAGAACCTGCTCGGTCAGTCTTTCCCCCTACACACGGACGTTTTTCCCGACAGGAAAACTGCGATGGAGCTTTGGCCTGGCAAAAGTCCGCCGGTTTTCCTTGTGGGAAAAAAAAGAACTGGTTCTCTTTTTTTGTCCGGCGTTTTTTGGGTGGTTTTCCCATCTAAAAAACTGCTAAGAGCATACACACAGCCGGGATTCCCCAACGGGAAAACTGATCGTGTGTACGAGGCATTAGGGTTAGCGATACGAAATGATTAAGAATTGGCAGGAATATAAATCTAAAATATGAAGGTTTTAGAAATCATTATGTTCACAACAATTTTACAGCACAAGATTGTTCATGCAAGTCTACACAATATTATTTTTATTGTGTTGGAAAATTAATTGTTAATTTAATGTTTTCAAGTTTATCAGTCATTTGAAAAAGTTTTTTGGCCATAAAACAAGTGCAAGTTTGCAATATCTCTTCCCAAAAAATCTAGGCAAAAACAATTCAATCTATTGGCCAACCTAAAGGTTGTGTAGATGGGCTATGTTTCTGAATGCTGTATTTATTCCACATTTGCAAGCAGCACTACTTTCTCAAGCATACAATGTGTGGCCAAATGCTTGTATGTTCCAAAAGTAGTACATGTATTTGAGTAGAATTTCACCTGCTAGTCCCAGGGTAGGTGAAAGCACAGGGTGCTTTTGATCTGTTTTTGCCTTCTTTAAAAGGACAAGATTTCCAAATAATACTTGCTTGCAAAGCAAATTGAATGCAGAAACACAATTCCCATGATCTGCCCAACTGTTGAGTGTGGTGGGTCTGGAAATGATCGCTCAAGTATTACCTTTTACCAAAGAAGCAACTACTATAATTTACAGAGATGTCTCCAGAAGCATGGCCGGTCATGCTGGAACCTAAATTAGGTCCTCTCAAGTGCAAGGGCAACACCAAATATGGTGGGATGATGTCATAAATGGCACAATAATGTCATTTATATAACAAGGTTATATATACAAATGAATTGTTTTAAGTGGTAGGGAACTAGAAGGTCCCATAAGGAATGTATTTAATGATCCGGACATTAGTCTCTAAACCACTGGATGCCTCAAGAATGGAAAGCTTGCATTTACCCAATCATAGATGGAATCCACAAGCAAGTATATTTAAAAGAAACCTCTCATGAGCAAAACATGAAGGCTGCCATTACTGATCATTTGCTATGAAAATGCTAGTTGCTTAGCCATCATATGGATCCTCTGGCTAAGATACATAAATCTATAAGGAAGAACAAATATGCAGATACAAACTTCTCATTTTTCTCTGACTTTTTCTGCTCTGCATGCTTATTTCTGGTAAGTGAATAAACACAAGCTGAAGCCAGTAAGGCACCATGAAAGCACGTCAATTTCAATTGTCAGAGGTTCAGCAATGGCAGCCACCAATATAGCTCTTATAACAGGTTGATGTTAAAAAAAATCAGCATCATGATCTTTTCCAATTCATAAATGATTCTAATAGGCTTATTCTCTACAACAAAAAACAATGGGGTTTATTTACTAAAACTGGAGGGTGCAAAATCTGGTGCAACTCTGCACAGAAACCAATCAGCTTCCAAGTTTTATTGTCAAAGCTTGATTGAACAAAATAAAGTTAGATGCTGATTGGCTACCATACACAGCTGATTCTGAGTGCTCCAGGTTTAGTAAATCTACCCCACTGTCCATAGTGCAATAATGCACAGCAACAAATCAGAAATGTAACTTTCAGTGATGGCACCTCATTGCTATGGGTTACTGTCCATTGTGCATCACTGTTGCTCTTTGCATTGGTTTATTAAATACATTTTGTGTGCCTTTATATCGATTGAACCAAGCATATTGTGCACATTTTGAAAAGTCTCTTACACACCAGGAAATAAATACACCAAATGTATGTATTGTAAAAAAATAATAATAATGTCATAAATAATTGCAGCACAACTGTCGGTTGTACGTTTAAATAGAAACAGTAACAAGAAACAAAATCAGAAGAACACATTTTGCATTACAGGAATACTAAACATAATGTTAACAAGAATTTCACTTTTGTACTATGAAGTCAAAAACATATATAGTATTTACACCTACAAAGTATTAAGGTAAGAAGAAACAGAAATAAATTGTAATACTTTGTACGTAGAGCATGTTTGCTCTCAATATATATATGTAAAAAGTGAAGATCATGTTCGTGTTTGTACAAAGCATTGCACTTGTAGAAATATTTCCCAAGCTGTTCAAGTTTCATGAAGATAATATTCACAAACGTGTAAAATTCAGACTTCTGTCATTACAGTTTTCCAGGCAGGGAACCACCATAAAAAAAGACCTTTTATAAAAAAAAGTCGGGAAACCTGCTACACTTGAAATTGCCCTTATTCACAAAAGTGCCCAGTACATTGAAAAAAGCTGTAAGATAGGCATGTCAATAAAATCGAACTTTCTGGCTCTAGACAAGTGTTGTACCTTATGTTCAAAAAGCATTTTATCACAGACACAACATTAGCAGGTTCATAATACAACTAGAAACGACAAAGATTTGGTTTCAAGCAGATCCTTATCACACAGATCTTTATCATGCGTTTAAGTACAATAGTATTTTATATTTGAAAAAACAACACCAAATACTCAAATTATGAAGCGACTAAAATTAATAACATAGCATGTTGTAGGTATTGGAAATGGATATTGGTGCAGTAAAAAGCAAAATCTGTTGTATAATATACCATATTCTCAAAAAGCAGTTATATCTTTGATTCTGCTTGCCACAGGTCCCGTTTTTGACATCATAACAGTTACTCTAGGCAGTACAGTAGCCAAAAGATGAATGTTTTTTATTGTCTGGACTGGGTCAAAGCCAGTCATCAACCAATGAAACAGAGGACCACAAATATTGAAAGAAAATGTCCCTGTCTATCATTTTAAATGAGTACTGTCAGTGATACTTTTTTATTTGCACGAACATACAATATTTCAGGACAAGCTTACAGGGTATTTCCCCTTCTTCAAGGTCCAAGCTTCAAGATCCAAGTACTGCTTGGACCTTGAAGAAGGGGAAATACCCCGAAAACTTGTCCTGAAAAATTGTATGTTAGTGCAAATAAAAAAAGTATCACGGACAGTACCCAATTTTCTCTGTCACAATTGCACTAATACGGCTACAATCACGTCAAGTATCATTTTAAATGAATCTGTTCCTCAAAGTAGCAGGTTTGTTTTAGAGTTGGGAGGGTAAGTAGCAGATACAGGGATACCCCACTTTTAAGTACACAATGGGGTTTATTTACTAAAGCTGATAAGCTCAAAATCAGGCTCACTTCTGCATAGAAACCAATAAGCTTCTAACCGCTGCTTGTTCAATTAAGCTTTGGTAATAAAACCTGGAAGCTGAAAGCTCATTGGTTTTTATGCAGAAGTGAGCCTGATTTTGCGCTTTCCAGCGATAGTAAATAAACCCCATTGTGTACTTAAAAGTGGGGTATGCCTGTACATACTTGACTCACTCCCCTGTCCACCCTGTTTACCTGCTGCCCCTTGGTGGGTGAAGACACAGAAACTAATTATGGTAGGTGCTCCTTATCCTGCTTGATCTGAACCAAACTTGCTTTTTTGCCCTAAAAGGGCCATTTATAGGTTTAATTTTAAAAATTATATCTGACAAGGAGCACCTTGAGTGCAGGTAAACAATCTGTTCCTCCACTAATAGGTATCACGCCACTTAATTTTGTTGATCCAACTTGTATTCCCTTGGTATTTGTTCTGGGAACGTTGGGAGTCTTAAATACTTTTAGAAACCCATTACCAGGTATCTGTTTATTAATAACTGAAATATTATTAATATTATTGTTCACATGGCCATACTTATGTGCACACCAGTGTGAGGGCTGTGTTTTGCCTGAAGGTATGCAAAGGATTTCTATGCATCTGTGTGCCGGTGTTCTGATGAGAAATGCCCCTTGTCGAATAATGCCCACCCTGTACTGCGCAAGCGCAGCGCTTGCGTGGTACGGAGCCGCAGAACATTGAAATATTGGAATGCTTGTGCAAGTCTGCAAGGGGCGGACTTGTACATGATGGGAGCGTGTGAGGGGCGGATGGCAACAGAAGGGGGAGTATTTTGTAATGATGGGCAGTGCAGTTAAGATGGGGGGCGTAATTTTTCACGAAACTGAAACACATCACCTAAACAAAAATATCTCTGCTATTTTTCGTACACGTGTTAAGGGCCACAAGTGCAGGAAAAATAGCAGAGATATATTTGTTTAGGAGATGTGTTTGAGTTTCTTGACAAATTACCATCTGCCCTTCATTACAAAATATGCCCGCTTCTGTTGCCATCTGCCCCTCACACGCTCCCATCATGAATACATCCGCCCCTTGCAGAGTTGCACGAGCATCGGGAGCGTGCAGGAGCGTTTGGCACAATGTAGTCTTTTGTGCGCAGGCGCCGTGTACAGCTGTTTCAAAATGAAGATGTTCTGACACTTTCGGTGGCTCCATACTGCGCAAACGCTGCGCCTGCGCAGTTCTGGCGTGCATCATTTGACGGGGGGCATTTCTCGCTACAACAACAGCAGACCCATTGATGTCAAAAAGGACATAGCGGCTGCATTGACACAGCTGCTGCTCCCAAATTGACATCCGTGTGGGTGTTGAACTGATGCGTGTCCCTGAATGCAGACAATGTGACTTTGGCACAAAGCAACCACATCCACCCGTGTGAACACGGCCTAAGTGTATATTTCTTTTAGTGTATTACTCTGTATCATAGTAAGAAACTTACTGATTGAGCTGAAGATTGCTTCATTACCTATCTTGGCAGATACAGTAGATTGTAAACAGTAGTCACTGACACTTGATAATACAGCAAATGCAATGGACTCAGAGGAAATTCCTATTGGATTTTTACTGGCTCCTATAATGTCGTTATAGACCCACAATAATCAGCACTAAGAATCCAAAACACTGAACATCACAGTGCAAATACATTCATTCATGCATTGTACCAGTCAAACAAAAAAGCTGAAAAAAGCTGAAAAACAAAAGAGAAATCTAACTTATGACCAACACATAAACAAACCTTATGAATAATATACTGTAATTAATACACTGTACTTTGGCAGCATATATCGTAAATACCATATTGTAGTACTGTGTATTGATAATATACTGTATATAACAGAAAAAAATGCTAATGATAATGCTCTTAAAGTGATTATTGGTATGTTGTAAGTTCTTTATTGGACTCTCCCACGTCACAGCTCTATAACAATCCCTAGATAGCAGCTGTGAAAACCAGGTTTAAAAAGATTTTACCTCGAAGTTCAAGTCTTTTTTTTTCTTCTGTAGTAAGTCTGTCCCGATACAGTGCATCCAGAAAGTATTCAGAGCGCTTCACTTTTTCCATGTTTTGTTACGTTACAGCCTTATTCCAAAATGGATTAAATTCATTATTTTCCTTAAAATTCTACAAACAATACCCCATAATGACAACGTGAAAGAGGTTTGTTTGAAATCTTTGCAAAGTTATTAAAATGAAAGAAATCATATGTACATAAGTATTCACAGCCTTTGCCATGACACTCAAAATTGAGCTCAGGTGCATCCTGTTTCCACTGATCATCCTTGAGATGTTTCAACAACTTGATTAGAGTCCACCTGTGGTAAATTCAGTTGATTGGACATGATTTGGAAAGGCACATGCCTGTCTATATAAGATCCCACACCGCAGTGCATGTCAGAGCGCATACCAAGCCATGAAGTCCAAGGAATTGTCTATAGACCTCCAAGACAGGATTGTATGGAGGCACAGGTCTAGCGAAGGGTACAGAAAAATGTCTGCAGCATTAAAGGTCCCAAAAAGCACAGTGGCCTCTGTAAATGGAAGAACTTTGGAACCATCGGGACTTTTCCTAGAGCGGTTCGCCCAGCTATCGCCTAGCGATTGGGGGAGAAGGGCCTTAGTCAGGGAAGTGACCAAGAACCCGATGGTCACTCAGACAGAGCTCCAGCATATCTCTGTGGAGAGAGAAGAACCTTTCAGAAGAACAGCCAGCTCTACAGCACTCCACCAATTAGGCCTGTATGATAGAGTGGCCAGACGGAAGCCACTCCTAAGTAAAAGGCACATGACAGCCTGCCTGAAGTATAAGTCACCTGAAGGACTCTCAGATCATGAGGAATAAAATTCTCTGGTCTGATGAAACAAAGATTAAACTCTTTGACCTAAATGGCAAATGTCATATCTGGAGGATACCAGGCACCGTTCATCACCTGGCCAATACCATCCCTTCAGTGAAGCATGGTGGTGGCAGCATCATGTTTTTCAGCCACAGGAACTGGGAGTCTAGTCAGGATCGAGAGAAAGATGAATGCAGCAATGTACAGACACATCCCTGATGAAAACTTTGGATGTCAGACTGGGGCGAAGGTTCATCTTCCAACAGGACAACGGCCCAAAGCACACATTCAAGATAACAAGGGAGTGGCTGCGGGACAACACTGTGAATGTCCCTGACTGGCCCAGCCAGAGCCCAGACTTGAACCAGATTGAACACCTCTGGAGAGATCTGAAAATGGCTGTGCACCGATGCTCCCCATCCAACCTGATGGAGCTTGAGAGGTCCTGCAAAGAAGAATAGGAGAAACTTCCCAAAAATAAGTGTGCCAAGCTTGTAGCATCATACTCAAAAAGACTTGAGGCTGTAATTGGTGCCAAAGGCGCTTCAACAAAGTATTGAGGAAAGGCTGTGAATACTTATGTACATGGTATTTTTTTTATTTTTTATAAATTTGCAAAGATTTCAAACAAACGTCTTTCACATTGTCATTATGGGGCATTTTTTGTAGAATTTTGAGGAATTAATGAATTTAATCCATTTTGGAATAAGGCTGTAACATAACAAAATGTAGAAAAAGTGAAGCGATGTGAATGCACTGTACAATGACATCATCTCTTTTTTGAAAATAGGTTGAATTTCTTTTTCATAATATTTTACTTTAATTACATTTATATGGTTTGAATGTGAATAAAGTGACCTTTTATGATACCTTTCATTATTAATATACAGTGCCTTGAAAAAGTATTCCTACCCCTTGAAATTTTCCACATTTTGTCATGTTACAACCAAAAACTTAAATGTTTTTTATTGGGGTTTTATGTGATAGACTAACACAAAGTGGCACAGAATTGTGAAGTGGAATGAAAATAATAAATGATTTTCAAAATTTTTTACAGCTAAAATCGGAAAAGTGTGGCGCGAATTTGTATTCAGCCCCCTTTACTCTAATACCCTTAACTAAAATCTAGTGGAACCAATTGCCTTCAGAAGTCACCTAATTAGTAAATATAATCGACTTGTGTGTCATTTAAACTCAGTATAAATACAGCTGTTCTGTGAAGCTCTCAGAGGTTTGTTAGAGAACCTTAGTAAACAAACAGCATCATGAAGGCCAAGGAACACACCAGATAGGTCAGGGATAAAGTTGTGTAGAAGTTTAAAATAGGGTTAGGTTAGAAAGAAATATCCCAAACTCTCAGATCACTGTTCAATCCATCATCTGAAAATGTAAAGATTATGGCACAACTGCAAACCTATCAAGACATGGCATCCACCTAAACTGACAGGCCGGGTAAGGAAAGCATTAATCAGAGAAGCAGCCAAGAGACCCATAGTAACTCTGGAGAAACTGCAGAGATCCACAGCTCAGGTGGCAGAATCTGTCCACAGCACAACTATTAGTCAGTCGTCCTCTCCACAAATCTGGCCTTTATGGAAGAGTGGCGAGGAAGAAAGCCATTGTTGAAAGAAAGCCACAAGAAGTGCCGTTTTCAGTTTGCAAGAAGCCATGTGGGGGACACAGCAAACATGTGGAAGAAGGTGCTCTGGTCAGATGAGATCAAAATGGAACTTTTTGTCTTAAAAAGTAAAAAGCTATGTGTGGCGGAAATCTAATACTGTACATCCTCCTGAACACACCATCCCCAGCATGAAACATGGTGGTGGCAGCATAATGTTGTGGGGATGCTTTTCTTCACCATGGACAGGGAAGCTGGTCAGAGTTGATAGGAAGATGGATGGAGCCAAATACAGGGCAATCTTAGAAGAAAACCTGTTAGAGTCTGCAAAAGACTTGAGACTGGGGCAGAGGTTCACCTTCCAGCAGAACAACGACCCTAAACATACAGCCAGAGCTACAATGGAATGGTTTAGATCAAAGCATATTCATGTGTTAGAATGGCCCAGTCAAAGTCCAGACCTAAATCCAGTTGAGAATCTGTGGCAAGACTTGAAAATTGCTGTTCACAGACGCTTGAGTTATTTTGCAAAGAAGAATAGGCAAACATGTCACTCTCTAGATGTGCAAATCTGGTAGAGACATATCCAAAAAGACTTGCAGCTGTAATTGCAGCAAAAGGTGCTTCTACAAAGTATTGACTCGGGGAGGCTAAATAAAAATACACACCACACCATTTTTTGTAAAAAAAAATTAAACATTTATTATTTTCCTTCCACTTCACAATTATGTGCCACTTTGTGTTGGTCTATCACATAAAATCCATTTACCTTTTTTGTTGTAACATGACAAAATTTGGAAAATGTCAAGGGGTATGAATACTTTTTCAAGGCACTGTATTTCATACAGACTCCCTTTCTTTCTTCCATTCATTACAAATTTAGCTTTTTCAACAAAGCAGTCAGGGAGGGGGATGAAGGGGCATAAGAACATCTGGAGTTTCATCTCCAATGCCTGCAGGAACCCAACTTTCATAAAACCTATCAGCGTCTTTCTATGCAGATATCCTCTTCAACACAACAGCTTGGTCCTAACCTGGCTTAGAATACTGTGATGCTGCATAAATAACCTTATCTGAAATGACTGTTGCTATTGGTAATGGGGAAAACGTGGCCAATAACTATACAGGGTAAAGCCAGCTCCATCTTCTGGCTGGAAATTAAAATATTAAATGTTTACTGTATAAGCAATATTTCATACTGCATTCAATTATGTATATATTCATTTTTAATCCTGATAATCATTAAAAAATATATATGTATCAAAAATCACTACAAGATATATGTGACACTGTGCTAGACAACAGTGGTATGTAGTTCTCAGCATTGTATTCAATTATACTGTACATTGTTATTGTATAACCAAGTTTCAAATTATAAATCAATTCAGACAGTTTTACAGGTAAACAAAGACTCTATTTCTTTTAGCTCTCAAACTGTGAAACAGGTAATAAGCTCAGGTATAACTCCAGTTGTAAAGTGTCCCTTGAAGGAGGCCTGCTTCCCGATCACCTGATCGCTGTGATTGCCTCTGGTTTGCTATCACAGTGACCAGTCACTGTACATCCCTCACCTGTGTGTGTTTTCTCCTTTTATTGGAGAAAGACATACATTGTAACCCTTTTTCCTTGCCAGAGGAAAAAAGTGTAAACAAATAAGTGTGTAAATAAAAAACAATAGCTAGATCAGGGTTTGATCTAGGTCAGTGTCAGTGTTAGAGTAGTGGCATGGATAGGGGTCAAAGATCGTAGTCTGAGGTCAGGGTCAAAGATCAGTGTGTTTTAGGTAGAATAAAAAAACAAAACAAAATGTGTAATATTGTTTCGGGACCCTACTACAGGTGTAAACAACAAGCATACACATATGTGATATCATTGCGATCGACAAGAGCAGGAGATTTTATTTTGGATTGTTCTTCGGTGGTAGGCTATAGTAATAGCAAGAAAAATACAGCTACATTTTTAAAATGATATTCTTTCTGTTCTGTGCCAGTTTAGTTTGATATAAAAAAAAACAGCAAATTTACCACCAAATGAAAACTCAATTTGTCCTTAAAAAAAAAAAAAAAAAAAAAAAAAAAGGTATAATTCACTTGGATATACTAAGTAATTTTGATAATATGTAAAGTTTTACTAACACATGTCAAACTTGGCAAACTGTGTTCAGGCGTTAAGATTTGTTTTACCCTCCGTCATGAAGGGGTTAACACTATACTCTAAAGCAGTTCTCTCTAAACTGCAGCCCGGGGGCCAGATGTGGCCATTTGCTTGTCTCTACTCTGCCCTTGGGACACTATTCCTCCAACTGACACCAATGATGAGGCACCATTCCTTCCACTGAAAGCATTAATAGGGCACTATTTCTCCCGCTAAAACTAATGATGAGGCACTATTGCTCCCCCTGACGGTATTAAATGGGGCACTCTTCCTCCAACTGACACTTGTGATGAGGGACTATTCTTTCCACTGATACCAACCATGGGGCACTGTTCCCCCTGTTAAAACCAACAATGGGGCACCATTTCTCCTGTTAAATCCAATGCTGGGTCAGTGTTTACTCCCAGTGATGCCGGGACATTTTCTTCTCACACTGATCATGGTCCGGCCCCCCTAAACCCTGAAGGACAGTAAACTGGCCCTTTGTTTAAAAAGTTTAGAGACCTCTGTTCTAAAGTATTGTTGTTCAAACTTCACAGCAAGGCTAAAGAGTGTAAAGGGTTCTATGGCACAAAGCAACACAGCAACACGTGACTATACTAGTCCTAATGACAAATGCTGTCTAAGTATTACTAAAATCATTTTTTTTAAAAAAAAACATGCTACATTATTTGTGTACACTGTGTTTGCTTTTGATGGAAACCTGGTTAGACATACACACAGTATTTACTGAACACCAGGTAGAAAGTGTCAAGAAAGCATCAAATCCTATCTACATTATATATCTTATGCTATGTTACCTATTGATAAATTTTATTCCCTTATGCTTTGTTACTAAAGAATATCCTAATTTATAAAGACATGACCAAAAAAATTGCAATGCTGACCTGAAGTAAGGTGTAAGTACATCGTGAAGATTAGCTTGGAAGAAAAACTGGCAAAACAAGGTGGATATTAAATGAAAGATTATTTTTATTGTCAGTGTTTCCACCACCTGCTACCAGTGTCTGCAGAGGGCAAAAGGAATAGAAAATGGGAAGAAGAATCTGTAAGACAGTGGTGGGGAGCATGTGACAACAGTGGGTGTATATATGGCAACTGAAAAATTGTGAACCTTAATATAATAGTGATACACCTTAGCAGAATAGGTGCATTTCTAGTGCAACGTCCATCTAGTATATTTTCTGAAATACGAACTGTAAAAACAAATATCTCATTTAACCATGTGTTATGGTGCATTGATTTAAAGCGCCAGTGACAATGATTAAAAGTCAACAACTGACAAAAAAACGTGGCATCAGTTGTCCAAGGAGAATGCTCTCTGTTTTCTTCCTAGGTATTTAAAGGCATTTAGTTGGTTGAAAAAGCATATAGCTATTAAAACAGATTTCAATTCTGATAAGCCAAGTAGTGTAACAGAAAAAAAAAATCCAAGTACAAATCTTGCCTTTTCACCTTATTCCAAAATGTTATGTTTCAAACATTTTATGCAGCATGCACCAACATCAGAATGTAAATGATAGTATACAGGAAGAAACTGGTTTATATTCTACAGTATATAGTGCTGCTACGGAAAGGCAGTCAATGCTACATACGAACGCATTATAAGTATGAAAAAATAGCTATGCTTTTCATTAATTTCATTGTAGGAACATACATATAAAACTATTTAGGAATGTATACAAGATTTTATAGATAAAAATAACCATTTATTACTAAGGACATAAATATGCCATCAAATATATTATCATTTAATTTAAATATATATATATATTTATAAATAATTACATACGGCAGTACATCTGAAACTCAATAAACCAAACATCTGAACATCTCAAGTGATGCCTCAAAAGATGCAAAGATTTTACACACTCTTTTTTTTTTTCTTTTTAAAGATAAAATGCTTTTTGAATAAATGTACAGCACTGTGTCAGGTTGTTCAGTGCAAAATTAACATTTGTAGTACAAAAGGATACAGATACCCTTTACTCCAGAGCAAGCTTAGGCAGCTGAAGGCTTATGTTTCTCAGCATACCATGCTGGCGAAGAATGCAATGCTGGGAGTTGTATTTTACAACTCATGACAAGTTATATTCAAAATCCTATAAAAAATTCAAACAACTGATTTTTTGTTACTTGCTAGACTATGAAACAGTGCATACTTATGCTGTTTCCAAACAATCACTGGTATAAATACAACTAAACCTACCAAATGCTGGAGGGAACTCCAAGGATTTTTAAGATCTTGCAGCACTAGACAGTATTTGAATAAATCACAACTTCTGCCTGGTTGGTCTCCTTATATTGTGCTTATTAAATAAAACTATGATCAGAGAGTGCAGCATTGTACGTTTTTAAAGGAACCTGTCAAAACAGCTGTTAATTGTCACATCCAAAGCTCCTATCCAATGCTTGAGGCTCTCTGAAGCAGTTCTATTTCCAGGATGGGTGCAGGTGATGCTATACAGGTCTGCTTCACCCCAGAATAAGCACCACTTCCTATAGCTGGCCAATGGTGATCTCAAGCATGGATGGGAGTTGTTACAGATAATAGCCATCATAACAAGTTCCCTCTAAATCAAAATGCTACTTTCATTGTCTAGCTAAAGTACCACAATTATTGTTCTATTAGCATTAAAACATACCAGTCTTGGTCTTTTGCCATAATCTCCAAAAATATAAATATATTTATATCTATATATACATATTTCAGTGTATATATACACACATAATATTTTCACATTAAGGGATCAGACAATTTTATAAAAATCATGGTTCAAAAAGTGCCGCATTTTTTACACACACGGCACATTGGTTTGACCCAGAAGATCTGTGATCCTATTGCACTGACTCCTGATGATACATGTGTGGCCCTTGAATAGATACACCAGTATGATCAAAGTGATGGTGGTATCAAGGCCTTCCATCCACAGGCTGCTTCAGACATAGTTCACTTCCAGAAGATACAATAGGCAAATGGTTCTCCAGGTGGTGATTGATGAGATGGCCAATGCTATCAAACACACGATCTTTAGTTCTGACCTATAGGAAAAGGATGTGAGAAGTAGACACAGATGACTTTTATGATATGTTGTATGTCATTAACACATACAGTACTCTACATGCATTTAGATATGTATTTAAAGAATGAAGGTTCCAAGTCAAAGTATAAAGATCTGTGGGGCCTAAAAGATCTGTGATTATGGAGGCTGTACAATAAAAATTGCCTAGGGTGGCAAATCACTAAAAAAACAGCCATGGGCATACCTAGAAGCTCTGCATCCTAAGTGCAAATCCCACCATTCTGTTTCTCTCTGTATGTGTATCCTGAGGGGTCACAGCAATAAGCTGGACCGGCATGGGCTGGCTCAAAGGGGGAGACGGCTGTTTGTCCCCCCCTCTGTTCTCTATTTCAGGTCGCAGGAGCTGCCGCGTTATCCCTGGGCAGCAACAGCCACGGGATTGGTGCTTCGCCGTAGGCAGCGGATTGGCCGGTTTGCGCGGCTAGCCTTATTTAAGGGACCAGGTGAGGTGGCAGCTCAGACCGTCCCTGACAAGCAGCAACGCCCACCCGCCCTCCCTTCCTCAAGTCATGATGTTGTCCGAATCGGGGAGTAGTCATACAGCTTTGGCTGGATGGACACCAATTAATTTTTTATTAAAGATAGTTTAGCCAAGATGGCTTATTTATTTGAATCTTGCAACCCCCCCCCCTTATGGACGACACTGTGGCCAATTTAAATCCAAATTTAATAAAAAATGTGTTGTATTATATTGGTGTGTTGTCTCTTTTATTCTGTATACCTTTGTGCTAGCCCATGTTTATCCTGTTTACAACCCGGATATCAACATCTCTTCCTCTCTTTTTGATTTGTACTGTCACTCTGTTTGTTCCTATCTTTCTATCTTCAGGTGTATAGGCAATCCTGTGTGTTCCATTCTAGTTCTCTGAGAGTTATTCACTATCAGATGGCAATGGTATACCATTCCCAGACCCTGTACCTGGTCTCCTAATTGAAGTTCAGCTTTTATGAATGGCAGAGTTGGGTAGAAAGGTTGGGCATAGTCAGGCACTCTTGATGAGAGTCCGTGACAAACACCTTAGTTCTTATTAACCCTTGCCACACCAGAAGATTATGATGGTGGGAAAGGGGGGTTAACAGAGGAGGATTGATTTCACCTAACAGAAGAGGCATCAGCACAGGGGACATGGTCTAATGACTATAAGTTATTTCTAGGGTTGCACCGATATCGATAGCGGTATCGGTGCCAATACTAAGCATTTGCATGATACCTAAAACCTATACCTTTGAGGTGCGATTTTAGCCCATACAAAATTAATGGGCTGAAATCGCACTGCAAAGAAGTGCACGTGATACGAACAGGAATGCAGTGTTATTCCTGTCCGACTCACAGGAGGTTTTGCGCATCACTCCTGTGTGAACCCAGGCTTGTCATAGTGACTTCAGCCTGGATTCACACAGGAGTGGTGCGGAAAACCGTATATGATTTGCATAGGAATGGCACTGCATTCCTTTTCGAATCACATGTGATTCTTTGCTCTTTGCACTGCGATTTAAGCCCAATAATTTTCTATGGGCTCAAATCGCACCACACAGTATTGGTGATTGGTATTGGCGAGTACATGAAGCAAAAGTACCGGTACTCGTACTCGCTTTTAAAAAACAGCTATCGGTGCATCACTAGTTATTTTCCTTGTGTTGGTTTTTGTGATTTTTATTTTGGCTGCACCTAGGCTTTAATAAGCACAAATGCAGTTGACAAACATAACCGCAACATTTTTAACCAAAAGAGATTACACAATTCAGTAGTCAGTAGTCAATTTAGGGCATATTTATAAAGCAGTTATAGTGACTCAATCACTGTCAATTAAGACAATTAAAGATGCACCTGCAGTTAATGTTTGATGAATGTCAGATTGACTGCGTTACAATATACCCCAAGTCAGTGAGCTTCCCGGTGTATTTACATTTTCTCGTGCTGCAAAGATCCCTATATTGTGGAATTATGCAATGTTCTCCTGTGCAATATATACTTAAAATCCCAAGACAAGACACAGAAGACATGCTTGGTGTATGTTAATGGTAATGGTATTTTCAACATCTAACAGAACTATCAAAGCTCAAGCCCCACTCCTATACAATTACAAACTTGAAGAGTGTACAGGTAGGATGTACGTGTACAAATATATCAAGAAACAGTCCTATCTAGATTTAATTTACAGAACAAGGGACAACACAAAACTTACAAAAACATTTGGACACTTACAGTGCCTTCAGGATCTACTAGAAGAAGATGTTTGGCCTGTCCATTGTGCATACCGGTTAGCACATATGAACCAGGATTATTGATGCTTTTTCTTACAAGGAAATCTCCATCTTTTCTAAGTAGTTTCTCTGCTTCTTTCCTGCACATTTCTCCCACATACCAGCATTCTGTTTTCAGTTCCTCATTGATGGTTAATATTGCTGCCCTGGATAGCAGTGGGCTGGAGCAGTCAACTGAGGCATCTTTAATTAACTTCGGTTGATTCTTCAAAGCATCTTCAAATGGTTCTGTAGAATGTTTAAAAGCAGAACTTAAAAAATGTATTGTAAAATAGCCTGTATTGTCTAAATACATCATATTTCGTGAAAATGAACATAGAATATGGAAAAGGCACACAGATAATGACAGCAAAAGGGTTGTAATTCTGTTCAGAAAATACATTATAGACTCAGTTCAGGAAGGTATAGAAGTTATTTTATTTCATTAGGCATGTTAAAGCCTTTTTACAGATAAATCATAATTTTATCTAAAAAGTCATTATTTTATTACTGTCCTTTACTATTCCTTTAGTGGAATGCTCACTGAAAAGTACAGTTAACTCCATCCTAAGGTTAAAAGTAAACTCCAAAGAAAACAGATAAATAAGCATTTGAAATACTTAAAATGTACCTGTTTTACCTGCCAAATGATGTGTATGTTTATGCAACCAATCTTGTATTTTACACCCATTTGTAACACTGCACAGCTAAACAAATGACACACATAGATCCTATTTTAGCAACTCGTCTTCCTGATTCAGCAAAGTAGCTTCCTAAGTCATTTCCCCCACCTCTATTGTCCTTATCAGACAGTAAATTCAGCATTATCACAACTTTCACCAAGAATGCTTGTGAATCTTTACCCCTTTGGTGCTGGTCATATGACCAGTACAAAGTATATGACCAAGACAAGACTCTATTAAAGGAGATCATAATTTGGATAGAGCCTTGGCCTTGAAGGGCAAGTATTACAAGAAAAACCAGGGTTCTTTCAAATAATTTTGAAATTAGACTATAGGTTCAGCTTAAATCAAATTTGAGAAGATGGGCACATTTTTATAAATGCACTTTAGGTATAACATTTTACTAGTTTTGTTTTAAACTGTCTAATAGAAAACCCCTATACCAATATAGAAGAGGAGTTCTTAAAATTGTTAAACATAATCAAATTTTCTCTTTTACTGCACTTCCTAGAAACAGGAGAACAGCTAAAATACAAGACCAAAGACCAAGCAAATTCCACTTATGTGATTCTAAAGCCAAAGTGTTTTTTTTTTAACCTTAATACATTCTCTGCATTGAGGCAAAAAATGTCCCTCTTCCTATCCTACCCACCGCTTCAGTGCTGGCTCAGCTGCACACACAAATGGGTGCCTTCATAGCATCCATCTTCCTAAGAACCCAGATAGCAAGCACGGGGACTGCCAAAGAAGACGTAAAGGCCCTATTTGTGCAATATTGTTGCACTAAGAAGGTAAGTATATCATATTTTTTTATTTTATTAAAAAAAAAATCCTTTAGTATCACTTTAAGTATTTTTCACTATCAAACCCTTTTATTTTACCATTGCTAATGTCTGTTTTGTAATGTACTTTCTGTAAATAATTCTTGCACCACTTTTTTTCCTTTTCATTACAATAATATATAAAATTTGTTACGCTGAATCTCTGGATGCTCTAACTAGAAACTAAAGAACTTTTGCCTCTTAGGCCTCGTACACACGACCGAGAATCCCGTCGTAAAAGAAACATCGTTTTCCTCAACGAGTTTCTTGTCAGGCTTGTCGAGAATCTTGTCAAGCTTTCTTTGCATACACACTGTCAAGACAAAATCTCGTCGTTCTCAAACGCGGTGAAGTACAACACGTACGATGGCACTATAAAGGGGAAGTTCGATTCCACTGGCGCCGACCTTGGGGCTGCTTTTGCTAATCTCATGTTACTGCGTGTTAAGTAAAAGTTTGGTGAGGGCCAATTCATGCTTTTCAGTCTGTTACAGCGTGACGAATATGCTATCTCCATTACGAACGCTACTTTTACCGAAGGTGCGCTCCCGTCTCATACTTTATTCTGAGCATGCGCGGGTTTCTAAGCATACACACAAATGTGTTTCTCATCGTAAACCAGCCAGACGAGAAACATGACGAGGAAATTGAGACTCCCGACGAGAAAAAAGAGAACATGTTCTCTTTTTTTCTCGTCGAGATCCACAACAGTTTTCTCAACGAAAAACATACACACGACCGTTTTCCTCAGCAAAAAAGCTCTGCCACCAATTTTCCTGATGGATTTTGACGAGGAAAACGGTTGTGTGTACGAGGCCTTAGAAGAAGCTACCTTAGTATAAAATAATTATCATTTCTGTCTAGGTGTGAGTGACTTTTTTAAAGGTCACAGTTATAACATTGGATGCTGTGAATGTTGCATGTTTCTAGCAAAACATGTGGTGGCTGCTACCATTTGTGTGTGTGTATAGGGCTAACTGCTCAGTGATGATCAATCTAATGGGGCCATAGGAAAGCATTGTGTGCTTTCAGCTGCAGTAGAAAATTAGAAAATCCACAGCTAAAAGCACCATTCTATCCGTTCGTGTGAAAGGTGCCTTAGTCTGCTGGCACTTAAAGGATCACTAAAGGATTTTTTTTTTTTTAGCTAAATAGCTTCCTTTACCTTACTGCAGTCCTGGTTTCATGTCCTTATTGTTCGTTTTTGCTTTGAAGTGGCTGTAATTCTGCTCTGATCTCCACACTTCCTGGTTGTCTTTTTCCTTATAACCATCGTACTGGGAGCTTTTCACTGTAGGTCTAAACTGTCATTACTGTGTGTCTAAAACTTAACAGAACCAATCAGATTCATTTTAAAAAACAAAACACTGCCCTGGATTTGTTTGTTTTTGTTCTGTGGGTCTCTCTAGTTCACAGGAACATGAAAACAGTTTAAAAGTGAAACTAACCTACAGGCACATTATATGATTGATTTTGTATCTATTTGTAATCATTTTTAAAAGGAATCAGTTAACTTGTATGTCTCTATACCCTGTAAACAGTAATTTTTAGCAAAAAATTTTTTTCCTTTAGTGACCCTTTAAGCGGGCTACACGTTTACCAACTTTCCTTTGTTTAACCATGGGTTGAAGTGGAAAAAATTGCTCAATTCCCCCATCAACAAGAATCCTTCCTTCAATACTGATGACAAGTCTCCCCACTGTCAGAATACAATGTTGCAGCAGGGAAGATTCCCTCATCTGCATCGCATGTATGGACAGGGGAATCTGGTCATTTTTTTTTTTTTTCATTTAACCTGCTGGTTGAACAAAAGAAAAACTGATTAATCTATGGGCTACCCAAGGCTTCATACACAATGGGCAGAAAAAAAACACTCATATACAGTTTGCATTTGTATGCTAGAAACTCCAATCACAAATTCAAACCAGAAGAGGTTTTTTCTGCCCCTAAGACCCCATTCACATTGAGGCGATTTTCAGGCACTAAAGGGATAAAAATAGCACCTGTAAAGTGCCTAAAAAATCCCCCCCCCCCTCCACCCCAATGTGAAAGCCTGAGTGCCCGCAGCTCAGTGTGAAAGGGCTCTAAGTGCTGAGCCTAAAATTTGCCTCTAATCGTCCTAATGTGCATGGACACATAGGCTAACATTGAGCTGCTTCTACTGGAAAAACACAAAACTCCTGTAGATGCTGTGGAACCTTAGTGGGACAGAAGGTTAAGGAAAATGTTTCTAACATTGCCCAACAGCAGTTCCACTCTTTCTCCAGCCTATCTTAAACAATAAAAAAAAAGGCAGACATACACTTTAAATTGTGAATAGATAATATTGCATCTTTACCAAAGGCATGCTTACAATGCATACTGACTGAATACTGAGAAACTCACTGTCTAATCTCTAGCATCCCTAACCACAAAAGCATTTTCAATTTCTTACTCATGTCAAACAGATCCATTCTTGGGCTGAAGTCCTTGCAACTGTCAACAGATCCACAGAATGCAGAATCCATGCTCCTTTGAAGTGCCCCCAGTGCCTTCTTATTGATGTGCTGTGTATTGACATATGTAGGTGCATTGCTTGTCTGACTTGTTGATTTCCTTTCTGGAACACTGTAAATATCTAAAGAAGCTAAAATAAAATTCAAAGTCTTTTATTAGTATCATATCAGTAGCTCCGGAAACTATTGGTTTGCTTTAAAAACATATACTAGTTGCATTTTTATTAAAAACAAAACAAAAAGCAATACCTGCTAAATATACAGTAATCGGGCAATGAGCACAGGTTTATTGCATCCACAGGGCTGTCAAGCATGACCAGCAGCTACGGCTCTAGGCGAATCCTTCACATACCCTCATGTCCGCTGCGCCGTCCGGTCCATCCCGTTCCCGTTCCGCACATGACATGTCACATGCAGCCTGCTCGGCCAATCACAGGACACCCGCCGCTGCCCTTTGCTGAGCTGGGCTCAGACACACAAAGCGCAGCGCACCGATGTTTACTTAGGCAGTGAGAACATTGATAGCCAGCACGGGATGATCATGGCATGCACCCGCCCCCTCTAGATGTTTGTTGCAGCCGGAGCCAGAGATCCGGCTGCCACAGGACGGTTGATATGTGTGCCCGGGTTTCCGGTTGGTGGAAACCCGGGCACATGTGTCCAAACCCGGACTGTCTGGGTCAAAACCGGACAGGTGGCAACCCTACCCCAAACGGAGAGGCTGGCATCCGTCGTGACCACTGTCCAGCGACACGGCAGAAAAGACTTCCCGGTCCGAAGCACCGGAGACGTCAGCCACCACACCAGGGAAGACTTGACCAGATGGCTCAACTGAATCTGGTAATCCAGAGAAGACGGGAGCTTGTCCCAACGTGACAGAATTTCCTTCTGTAGCACCCGGGTGTGGAATTGGGCATACGGGACCGCCTCAAAAGAGGCCACCATCAGACCCAGAACCCTCATGCAGAATCGAAAAAACGACCACTTCTGGGTCGACAACTGCTTCACTGCAGATTGCAGGGTCTTCAGTTTCTCCGTCGGGAGGAACACTCTCGCCTCGGCAGAAACCAGGACTAGTCCCAAGTATTCCAGTCTCTGGGACGGAACTAACACTGACTTCTGGATATTCAGAAGCCAGCCGAACTCTTGGAGAGTCTGACACGTGATAGACACGTCCTCTTCTAATTCTGAGCCTGAGGAAGCTCACAGGAGAAGGTCGTCCAGATATCCCACGATAGCAATCCCTCGCTGCCTCAGCAGGGCTAGTATCGGGGCGAGCACCTTGATGAAAACCCGCGGTGCCGATGCCAAGCCGAACGGGAGGGCCACAAATTGAAAATGGTCCTCCCCGATCGCAAAGCGCAGAAATCTCTGGTGCTTTGTGCATATGGGAACATGTAGGTACGCGTTCATGATATCCAAGGACGCCAGAAAGTCCCCCTGATGGAGTGCCGCTATTACTGAGCGAATCGACTCCATCCTGAATTTTTGCACTTTCACAAAACAATTGAGGGCCTTGAGGTCCAGGATTGGACGGACCCCTTCCTTCTTGGGGACCACAAACAGATTGGAGTAAAACCCCTGAAACCGCTCCTGCGAGGGAACTGGCACAATCCCTCCCCTGCCCAGGAGATCCTGGACAGCCCCTGACAGATCCTTCCGGCAAACCGGAGGAAGCTGGAGGTTGGAAGGAAAGAATCTGTTTGGCAGACAAGAGAGAAACTCTATCTTGTACCCCGAGGAAACTACTTTGCAAACCCAACGGTCGGAAAGAAGGGACCTCCACCAAGTTACGAATTTGCGAAGCCGGCCCCCCACCCGAGACACGGGCGGGGGCAGACCTTCATGCGGAAGCAGGCTTGTCCGCAGGCTTGTTGGGCTTGCGGTACCAGGTGCGCTTCTGCCCCGCAGCGGGGGCCTTAGCACCTTGCACACGTTTTCCCGCCGCTCCGGGCGCACGAAAAAACGCTTGGGAGTAGTAAAGGAGGGCCCTTGCTCACGACGAGGCTCCTTGCCCTTCACAGACTGTGGGAGCAACATGCTCTTACCACCCGTGGCATCCTTAATGATGTCATCCAGGGATGCCCCGAAAAGCCGTTCACCCTTAAAGGGCAAATCCACCAAGGCCTTCTTTGAGGACTGGTCCGCAGACCAGCATTTCAGCCACACAATGCGGCGCAGTACCACCGCATAGGCGGAGGCCCTGGAGAGCAAGGGAAGTGTATCCAGGACCGACTCACAGACGAACTTCAGACCCTGAACCAATTGTTCGGCCAGGTCCTTACAGGTCTCGGAAGCATCCTGTGCCTCCAGCTCCCGCAGCAAAAGCTTTGCTCGTTCGGTCAGCGTCTGCGACACCAGAGTCCCGGTCAAAACCGGTCTCACAGCCGAACCCACTACTGTGAACATGGAGCGGGCCACAGCCTCCACTCTCCTATCTGCGGGTCCTTAAAGGCAGGAGCCCCTTCCACAGGCAACGTGGTGGCTTTGCTCAATCTGGACACGGGAGGGCCCACTGACGGAGTAGAGACCCACTTTTTTTAAAAGTTCTCCTCAAAGGGATAACGGGTCGCAAAGTATTTTGGAACGGCAAAAACTTTTTGCGGCGTATCCCATTTCTTGTACAATAATTTGTCCAAATAAGGAAGACAAGGAAACACTTTTGTGGTGCGCGGCGGTTTGCGGAACATCTGGTGCCTCCGCCAGATCCTCCAGTATCACGCACTGCAGAAATAAGAGCTCCAACAAATTCCTTATCAGCAACTGACCCTGAAGCAGAGTCATCCTCACTGTCTGCGTGGGTTAAGCCTGCATCATCTGACATGACAGAGCCAGATGCAATAGCAGGGCCTGATTCTGTGTCAGAGACATCCCCAGAAGCAGGCTCAGGGAGGGGGCGCTTTTTACCCCCCTTCTGGCCACTAGCCGCTTCAAACCTGGCGAGAAACGCCTCCAGGACAGCTGACATAGCCTCAACAGATGTGGCAGGGGGAGGGGCACCAAGGGTTAACTCAGGCATTGCTGGGGCAGAAGTACCAGGTTCAGGCTCCATAATGCCCCACCGCTGTGTCACCCGGAACTGCAAGGCAGAACCACCCACCGGTCACCTCCTGGCTGCTAACAACAGAGGTAGAGGCCCCCAGGGAACTCACCACCGCCGTATGTGGAAAAAACACCATAGGACTACAGGAAAATGGCCGCCGAGCCATATAAACCGCGACCATGGCAAAATGGTGGCCGTTGCTCAGTTTAAAAAGACCCCCAGTGACACAGCACCCAGTGCAGCACACAGTACACACAGCGCAGCACACAAACACCTGTACTGTAAAAAACACAGCCCCCGCTATACACACAGGCCCCGGTGGTAATAAAGAGACCCCAGAAGGCCCCCCTCACAGCCGCTACCCAAATGGGGAAGGAGGGAGAGGAAACAAGGGAGAGAGGAAAGCAGGGAGAACCCTCAGTCGAACCTCCCAGGGGAAAACACCAGCCATACCACCTTACCTGAGCAACCTTACCTGACCTGACAGAACCAACGTCCACTAACGGCATGGCTGTCGGCCAGACACACTGTGACAAAGCCATAGAGACTGGTCATATGTGTGCCCTGGAACATGTAGTTCCCCGGAGCAATGGGGCCTGTCGTGGATGACCCAAAGCTGAGCTGAGGGCCGGCACATGCTCGATGGCCGAACATGGGGGGACTGCAAGAGTGAAGACCCAGTCGGCAGTTGATAGAAGAATCTCAGGATCCAAAAATGCAGGAACAAAACAATAAAAAGCGAAAAAATTGCAAAAAAATCTCCAGAGTACAGGGACTCTAGAGTGCCTGTCCTGTCCTGACATTAGGCAGAAAAAAACTGGGGCTGCTAGAGCAGGGTGTGGGTTATACCCGGGGAGCCACGCCCCCTGGGAGGAGCTGCACTGAGAAAAGTTGTTAACACTTTAAGTGCTTTGTTTCTGCCTAACTCTCCTGGAAGGAAGCTGATATAACCCTAAGGTCAAAGGCTGCTGTGTCCATCCATGAACGGAAGAGAAATAGGCACAGCAGGCAGCAACATTGTCAGTCAGGGGGAAGGGTAGTGTTAAATGTATTAGCAGATTTAAATACACTGAGTGAGTGAGTGAGAAACTTATATAGCGCAACACATGCGAATTGGGCGCTTAGTATCCTTTCCCTACTGTACTTTTGCCCTCAGAAAAGATGAAGCCAAACTCCAGTTCAAGCTGCAATTTAATTAATGTTTACTTTTGGGTTTAATACTTCTTTAGGAGATGTGCATCTATAATGTAATTGGACACAATGCCACACGAAAGTCTCAGAAGCGCTGCTGGTCGAGGAATAGAGGGAGCCTGGTGATGTGGCAATGTGGAAGGTAAGTGACAGCCGACTATTACAACTGCTAGTAATGAAGTCTACAGAGGTCACAGACAACAATAAAAAATGTGGAACACGTTTTAATCTTTCTGTATACTACTTGGCCGGGATTCAGATACATTGGCGCACATTTATGCCGGCGTAGCGTATCTTTTTTACACTACGCCGGAGCAGCGCGGAGAGGCATGTAGTGTATTCACAAAGCCATTACTCACCAAGATTCGCCAGCGTAACGTATTTTCCAAGGCGTAGGCCAGCTTAAGTGTAAGTGGGCGTCACCTCATGCAAATGATGGTCCGAGCATGTCGCAGTGGTTTACGTCGGGCGTGTCTTAAACGGTGCATGCGCTGTGATGTGGACGAATTGACCGCACCCATCTACGCATGCTCACAACTACGCCCGGCGTAACCCCTAAGATACGCTGGCCCACCGCCTACGCCCAGTGCATAAATACGCCCCAGACATGCGCCTGTCAAGTGCAAAAGTACACCAGCAGTTTTTGGTGTTAGTACTTTTGTATTTGGAGCCATGTCTGCACCAGTGACTGGTAAGGATAGGAGGAAGAAACATTTTAGCCCTGAGGAGAAGGCAATTATTATCGATGCCATCTCCAAGTACGGCGCGTGCCTCCATGGGGCACAGAGTGGCACAACCAGCAAGGTCCAGAAGTAGGAGATCCTGCAGGAGATCACAACGCAGGTCAATGCCCTTGGCATGGAGGTTAGGACCCCAAGGGACATTTAAAAAAAAAAATGATCTGCGTTGTTTGGTCCTAAAGAAGCTGGTCACGATCAGGAGGCACGCCAGAGACACAGGAGGTGGACCAGCCACTAAGATCACCCTCACTCCTGAGGAGCAGGTCATTGTCAGGTGCCTGGAGAGGGAGCAGGTGGAGGGCCTAGAGGGCTATGACTCCGTTGATCAGGCCTTGAGGACAGGTAAGTGTGTTTTATCTTCTCTCCGGTGTGTAGCATGTGAGGGGGTGCAAGGGAACATGTGACAAGTGTGTGGGTCCACCAACATGTGAATGTTTTGTGTCATCCTCAGATGTGCTGGAGGGAGCTGGGCCGTCGTCGGCTGCTGGGCGACCCACGCCATCCCTGGAAGAGAGTGCCCACACCTCTCCTCTAGCTGACCTGTGCAAGTCTGGTGCAGAGTTACTCCTGCTTTATGAGGGGTAACTTTAGGCCGGACGTACAGCTTACGCGCACCGTGCGTAGCCTGCGCCGGATAAACGTACGTTTCTGAATCGCCGTATCTCCCTCATTTGCATATTTGAATAGAAAATCAATGGGAGCGCCAGATGCGCCCTGCATAAATATGCGCCCACGATATCCCGGCCCTTGCATTTAATGCAGGTTGACTTAAGGTCTCCATCAGTTAGCCGATCACCCATGGTACCAAACAAAATTTGATAAAGTGGGCAAGGCCAAAGTGATACAGCAAAATGAAGAATTGTAAAGAAGAGAACATGTGAATAAACATAAATAGAAAATTAACAAATTTTAGGAGAAATACCTGCATTATATTATTCGTCTCTGCATCTTTGTTCACACATTACAGACTTGCTTTAAAATTATGTTTTTAATGCATTCTTTAAATCAAAATAAGGCCCAACCTTAGATATCAGTACTTCATAATAGCAGAAAGAAGCAAAACATTAGCACATTATAAATGTTAAAGCCACTGGCTCTGTACCAGGCTTACATATATTTCTTACCTTGCCTTTTTACAGCTTGTTGAAAGGCTTCATTAGATTTTTCAACTAGATGACGACCTTGGTAATATGTCTGTTCTTTTCCAGAAGAGGTCAAAAGCTAATTCAGAGACAAAAGACTTCCTGTTAGTTTTCATCTTGTCTAATGTTAACAAAAAAAGCTGATTGTTTAAGCCTGCCTGGATGTGTGTGTGGGAGCCGGTATAAAAAAAGCAGACATAAAAGGTTATTATAAAATAGAGACGGATGAGTAATCCAAAACCATTCTATTTACTTTCTTTAAATTGTTTTTAATGCTGCATACTGAATACTGCATACTCCCTGCCCATACAATTCCATCCCAGCACATGACATCATTCATGCATACAAGCAGATATCCATAAAGCAAGAGGCATATCTATTTTATGCAGATGCCAGCTGGTATGTAATTGCCACTGGGCGAAAACTTCAGAAATAGCTCCTGGTGTGCCAGTTGAGTTTAGGGTAAAGAGCCCAAGGAATGGCCAGATGATTAGTACGTGTTCACTACTGTATATATCCACTGACCACAAATCAGCCCATTCAAGTAAGACCTTACACCAACTTAATCAAATGGCTTATCAAATATCCATTACATATCGTCATAGATATGGTAGGTAAACAGTATAAATCTGATCAATATGTTTGCAATTTTGTTAATTAATGTTATATTTAATTTTAAGGTAGACCCCCGGTGGATGGAAGCATCTTAATAGCTTCCTATCTCTGACAATACACTCCCCCCCATGAATCTCCGACACCCACATCTTGGAGCCTCATACCTCCTGCTACCCAACTGTCTGAAGACCTAGGCACTTGGTAACATGAATTGTGATGAAGGGGCGATTCAGCCACTCTGGAATCCTATCTTACCATTCCACAGAGATCACATGACTAAGCCATAATACCGGTGGCCACAACTACAGGGAGCCTGAATCAGGGTGATTTACATGAAAGGTATATTTTTCAGCACTTCTATTACCTTTTATTACCTTTTAGGTATACATCCCAACAAAATGGTTTAGGTCTACTTTGGGTTTTCACCACGTGTGTAAAAATCTAATGGCCATATAATCCTAGGTGTTCTCTGATGACAAGATCAGTCAGTGCACTACTAACAATAACTAAGAAGTGTAGGAGTTCAGAAACAAGTGGCAATGAGAATGTTCACATGTAACAAACATATGTATCATCATTTGCATAGAATATTCTACATGCAGGTCAACCAATGTAACCAAGAAAGAAAAGGAACAAGGGGCACCAAAATTTTACTTCTGTAGATGAAAAGCTAGGGATATCCGAGATGTCTAAGTCAATGGGCAGATTTCTTACGTTTTCCAAAGTGGTCAAAGCTATAGGACTACCTATGTCCATCATCTGAACTAAATTAAACTGAACACTTATGCCCCTTATGGGACCGATAGACCGTTTTCATCGGACGAACCGATCGTGTGTGGGACCCATCAGTTTTTCCCCATCGGTGAAAAAAAATAGAACCTGTTTTCAATTTTTCTTATGGTTGAAAAACCGTTCTTATGGTTGAAAAAAAATGATCGTCTGTGGGGAAATCCATCGGTCAAAAATCGACGCATGCTCAGAATCAAATCGACGCATGCTCGGAAGCATTGAACTTTCATTTTGCACGTCATTATGTTTTACGTCACCGCGTTGGACACGATCGGATCTTTAACCAATGGTGTGTAGGCAAGACTGATGAAAGTCAGCTTCATCGGATATCTGATGAAAAAATACATCGGTTCGTTTTCATCAGACAAACCGTTTGTGTGTACAGGGCATGACAGGCAGTGTTCCAGTCCTGGTCATAGAAAGTTCCTTGAGGAAGCAATTAAAAACTGCTAGTATAGCATAACATGTTTAATGCCATATTTGATTATTTTATTGAAGGGAAAGCCAATACAATTTTATAAGAGTTCATTAAATCCCAATGGGTTAGAAAACTAGACTCAAATAAAAAAAAGTGAATTTATACCTGATTATTGTCTCCTTGGTTTGTATTCTGAGCTTTTAACCTCTCATCAATAATACCTCCTGGAGGGGGCAGTTTGTTTGGAATACTATTGTAATATTGAGGTTCTGCTGTTGTCCCATCCTCTTCTGTCCATAATGGGTCATCTAAACTTTGCATTCTTTAAAATAAATAGAATATTATTTCTTTATAATGATCCATAGATGATGTTCTATGTTGTACTATATACTCTATTTTTCTCCAACCACGGCATGATATAACAAAATCACATCACCTAAAATTACTTGTGCAAGTAGTGTTTTTTTCACATTTATTTCACAATTATTTGTTACAAAAAACATTATTATAGAAATCAGGCAAGTAATGACTTAGCAATTTAGATTATTTAGACTATAAAAAGCAAATCTGTAATTGGGTACTGTGAACATTGCATGCTTTCGCAATTTAAATATAACTATAGGCAAAACTGTTTTTTTTTGGATATAGTAGAAAAGGACTGGAACACCAGTCAGGCTTTTATTGCAGTGTGATTCCCCGTTAGGGAGATTCACCCTCTCTATTTGCCTGGTTTACCCCTATCATTGAAAGTGAAAAGAAAAGAAAATTCCAAAGTTTGGGTTGATAGCAGAACACTAAAAGAAGGGAAATGTTTTAATGGGGACACAAGCTCTAGTGACCTTTGGAATCCCAAGGGATTCCCTTAATTTGCAGGGGTTTGCAGTTTGGCTATGGGGCAGGAAGTAAAGGAAAATCTCCCCATCTGGGGGACAGATGAAAAAAATAAATTAAAGGGGTCATAGCCCTCCCTTACTCTATCCAAAATGAACAAAAGAAAACGTTTTGACTATAGTTTTACTTTAACATAAGGATGTCTGACTTTCCTGATATTCAATGTGTTTTCAGGAACGGGTTAGTAGTGACCACTCCCATATTTTAATCATGACAGCAGCTGTATAAACGTCCAAAAACGTCCAGTGTGCATGAGGTCTAAAAATGTATTTACATTTTTTTTTATCTTTTAAATGTTTGTTTGAACAGGGCCCTGGGCAGACTGCCAGCTACTCTGAACACATTCGCAGTGAGTCTGTCCCCACACTGACTGGGGACAGACTGCGTTTCCCCTCATTACCATACAATGCAGTAAGCAAGCTTCTACAGAAAATCTACAGAAAAGCGACAGACAAATCAAGTAATTCGATTTTCATATCATTAGTGTGCTTACTGCGACAGCCGATTATCATTTCAAGATCAAAAATGAATAAACATGTTGGAAATGTTTTGTTTCGATCAAACCCTTTTCTATTTATAAAAAAAAAGGGGGTAGGGGTAGTAGTAGTAGCAGCAATCAATCAGAAAAAAATCTTTAAAGTGGTTCTAAAGTCTAAGGCCTTGTACTCACGAGCAGACATGTCCGATGAAACCGGTCCGCGGACCGTTTTCATCGGACATGTCTGCCCGGGGACTTCTGTTCGATGGCTGTACACACCATCGAACAGAGGTCCGCGCGTAAACAATACGCGGGGCGTGTCCGCGGTGTCGCCGCGTCGATGACGCGGTGTCGCCGCGACAATGACGCGGCGACGTGGGCGGCCTGCCTTTAAAATGCTTCCACGCATGCGTCAAAGTCATTTGACGCATGCGAGGGATGGCGGGCGGCCGGACATGTACGGTAGGTTTGTACAGACGACCGTACATGTCCGGGCGGACAGGTTTCCAGCGGACTGTTTTAAAGCAAGTCCAGGAAACAGTTGTCCGCTGGAAACCTGTCCGATCCGCCCGAAAATGGTCCGCTCGGGCCTACACATGGCCAAACATGTCTGCTGAAACTGGTCCGCGGACCAGTTTCAGCAGACATGTTTGGTCGTGAGTACGGGGCCTAAAGGTTTTTTAACCTTCTGTGTCATAGAATACCCCTCTCACTACCCTTATACTTACCTGAGCTCATTCTCAATCAAGTGCTGTACATGAGAGCAGAAGCTCTCTCCTCTCTCCTTCCTCATAGAGCAGATTGGTAGCAGCAGGAGCCATTGGCTCCAACTGCTGTCAATCAAATTCTGTAACGAGGGAGCGGGGGCGTCAATTGACACAGGGCAGACAGGGCGGCTAAGAGGCCAACCCGCATGAGCACCCCCCCCCCCCCCCCCATAGAAAGCAGCTTTCTATAGAGGGACAAGCCAAAGAGCAGAAGTCGGGAGTACCGGTGGGGGACCCCAGAAGAGGAGGATTAGGGCTTCTCTGTGCAGAACACAGAGTTTGCCTCTTCCCCATGACCTGCAAACATATTTATTCCATTGAAATTGTCACTCAAAGTGGCAATTTAAACAACCTATAATTCCTGATCAATTGAATGCTGCAAAAACAGTAATTTAATTAAACTGGAAAACTGCTTCCATTCCCTCAATCAAATGGGGGTTCCAAATAGTAGACCACACAAGGCTGGTGGATGAACTCCTCAACACCTTGAAAAACACTCCACTGAAATATGAGAAAATCTGGTTAATTGGATTGGCTTTTAAAACTCCAATTCATTCATTATTGTGATAGCACTCCTCCCCGTGTTACAATGATTAAAAATGAATTACACATTAAAGATCAATATCTTACCTGTCAGGAAATGCTGGTATCTTAGATGGGCACTGCAGATACTGCTTAAAGCGGAGTTCAAAAGCTTGGCCTATCGTACTGATAACATCTTGCGCTAGCCCATCGCTGCATTCCAGTATATGACAGGCTAGGGTAAAATAAATAAATAAAGAGAGAGGCTCCTTGTCTACTGTATATATATAAATGTGCAAAGCTATTGTTTCTGAGACTTACCTCGACGATTAACAGGATCTTTTGCTACATATGCAACATAATCATTTGCATCCTAAGCAAAGAAAACAAAATAAGTCTTACAATTAAATCATGCATTTAGTACAAATAATATGTAATTCAGATTCACCTCTATGGAAAAGAAATGCATTTGACATTAGAGTATTGCTTAAGTATAATTTAGTATTGCAAATCAACAAAATTGCAACCATAGGTAGTGTCCACAAGGTGGCAGTGTTCACACATACATAGTACCAAATAATGAAACCGGATAAACTACATCTGTACATTCCTTGTTTTGTGTTTTCATTTTCTATAATGTCATATTTTCCTTTCACACAAGTCATCAGTTCCATCATGAAAACTGATAAAAAATAAATAAAAAATTAAACACATTTAGCCAGATTCACGTAGATGTGCCTAACTTTAGGCGGGCGTAGCGCATCTCATGTACGCTATGCCGTCGTAAGTTAGAGAGGCAGGTACAGTATTCACAAAGAACTTGCGTCCTAAGTTACGGCGGCGTAGTGTAAATGGGCCGGCTTAAAGCAGTGGTTCACCCTGTGGAACAACATTTCAGCATTACATTCGGCATTGTAGCGCGAGCTACAGTATGCCGGTCTTAATTTTTTTATCCCCGTACTCACTGTTATATCGTACATAGTAGATTCTGACTGCCCGCGGGGAATGGGCGTTCCTTTCAAGAGGGAGGGTGATTGACGGCCAGCTCTGGCACGTCACGCTCCCCGAAGACAGCCGGAGTAGGTCTCGGCTCTTCACGGCGCCTGCGCACAGACTATGCGCAGGCGCCGTGAAGAGCCAAGCCTATTTCGGGTATTTCCGGAGAAGCGTGACGCTCCAGAGCCGGCCGTCAATCACCTTCCGTCTGGATTGGAACGCCCATTTCCCGTGGGCAGTCGGAATCTACTATGTACGATATAACAGTGAGTACGGCGATAAAAAAATTAAGACCGGCATACTGTAGCTCGCGCTACAATGCCGAATTTTAGGCTAGAAGAAAAAAAACAATTTTTTTTTTATTTTATAAGGTGAACCCCCGCTTTAAGCACGCATAATTCAAAGTAGGCTGTTGTGGGCATGTTGTATGGTAATGAATTGTAACCTCACGTAAATAACGCGCCTAACGAACGGCGCATGCGCCGTCCGTGAACGTATCCCAGTGCGCATGCTCAAAATCACGTCGCAAATAGTCAATGCTTTCGACGTGAACGTAACCTACGCCCAGCCCCATTCTGAATCGGCTTACGCAAACAACGTAAACGATGTGAAATTCGATGGCTGTCCCGACGTCCATACTTAACATTGGCTGCGCCATCTTTTTGGTGGTTTATCTTTACGCCTGAAAACGCCTTACGTAAATGGTGTAGCTTACTGCGACGGGCGTGCGTACGTTCGTGAATAGGAGTATCTTGCTCATTTGCACATTCTCTGCGTAAATTGCTGTACATGCCCCTAGCGGCCAGCGTAAATATGCAGCTAAGATACGACGGCGTAGGAGACTTACGCCGGTTGTATCTTAGCAACAGAGAAGCGTATCTCAATTTGAGCATACGCTTAAAGATACGACGGCGCGGATTCGGACTTACGACGGCGTATCTACTGATACACCGTCGTAAGTCTTTGTGAATCTGCCTAATTGAATCTGAATGCGTTTACATCAGATTGTACATGCATCTTCATTTTGGTTTACACCAGTATACATCCATTTTTTAGTTGATAAAGAAAATAGTCACATAGGTGGAATGAAATGTAAAAAGAAAATAATGTTTCTTTCCCAAAAAAAAATAATAATAATAAACAAACATAAACAATAATATAACAAACATAAACATATGACGTCTATTTACATCTGTTTATGTCACCAAAAAAACGAAAATGAACATAGATCTATCTGGGGAGGGGGGGTTAATTTCTGCAGACATAAAGGATGTCCATTTACAACTGCCCCCCATAGACATTCATTATGGTTCAGTCTAAAAATAGACATATCCAGACTGATTGCTTGTGTGAAAGGGCCCTAAGATTTAACAGTTGTTGATATTTTCATCAGAAAAATTTGTAACTAGCTATGAGCAAAATGATATGCAAATCTGGTAAAGCAACAAATTGGAAAAGTTATGATTACCCTGGAAATAGTCATTAAGATTTGTCCAGTCTTTGAAGACCAAAGCTTTATTTGCCATACTTCTCTTCTGGGTCACAGAAGTGAATCTACTTTTCGCCAGTGACCCAGAATCAGTTGATAGCGGGCTATTTCTGGGTAGAGCCACTCCAGACTCTGGAAGGATCCCAATAATAGTGTCGGGATCAACCCATCTGACTGATTAACAAATGGTTTCACCTCTCAGCACACAGCTGAGAGCTGAAGCCAGCTGCACCAACTTCCACCCCATCTGAAAGCACCAGTGAGTGCTAAAGGGGCAAAGTGAAGAACAGTCAAAGTTTTCTTCTCAGAGCTGACGAGGAATGAGCGATTAGTGGTCATGTAATAGCTCTGTTCTCAGTCTTAAGCCTCGTACAAACTGCTGGCAGAGCTTTCCTGCCGAGTACACCGTGCGTGTGTACGAGGCTTTCAGGTTTCTTGTCAAGAAAACTGCCCAGAATCTAGACAAGAAAAATAGAGAACCTGCTCTCTATTTTCTCGTTGTGATTCTTGGCAGTGTTTTCCTGCCGAGAAACCTGAGCGTCTGCATACTTACCTGTCGCCGTGGAAACCCGCGCGTGCTTGAAATGACTTTGACGCATGCGCGGTAGTATCCAAGGCATAGGTAGGGTGAAGCAAGATGGCAGCGATGGCATCGAATGTGACGAGCGCATGCTCGTCATAGTCGATGACGTCACCACGTTTGTGCCATTCAAAAGAACGGCGGTTCTTTTGAATGGAGTGTGTGTACACTCGGCCGGCAAGAGATTCTTGCGAAGAATCTCGTCAGGAAAAACAACGTTTTTTTCCTGACGAGATTCTGGGCCGTGTGTACAGGGGTTGAGAGCCAACATGGGAAAGCTACAGCATCACACCAATGCTGCAGGATAGAAGACATTATGTTTTTTTTTGTTTGTTTGTTTGTGTTAATCCCAAACTTCAGGGATAAGAATCACTATGGTCTAGATTCCATAGTTCTCTGCTAATCAAACAGATCTACATTAAAAATTTGCAAACTGGTGACTCCTGAGTTAAGTGTTACATGAATGACACTTGTGCTGCATTCTCTACCTACTGGCCAGGGCACATGCCCACCAGAGAATTATGGAAAAGACTACACTGGTATATACTGTACATGTATGAAATATATATATATACATATACATTTTCAATATGAGTGTCTTGCCACAATACATACATAATACAGGAGCATTTACAAACCGTATCCATGGTGAACACAGCAAGAGTACCCTCGAAACCTCCTCTCTAAGGCATTCTGGCCTGTGGTTGCACCCTTATCTCCTCACATACAATGCAGGAGTGATAGTCTTGCATTGTTCGTGATGACACAGAGGGACCACCCAAAGCCAGGAGAGACCGGGAGTAAAGGAAAGCACCTGAGCCTGCTGAAGCAAGGATGAACACAAGTAATACAGCCTCTTCCTCTACCCCATAGGCATAAAGCCCAACTCCAGGAATAAAAAAATGTAAAATAAAAGAATTCTTGTAGACTCAAGTGAATGAGAAATACGGTGTAATACTTCTTTCAAGCAGGCTTCCTCCATCTGTGCAACTGATCCCCCAAAGCCTCTTCCATAAGGGGTTCAGTGGTTCAAGGTCGTGCTTGCATGATGAAGTCATTAAGTATAATGCAGGACCCTTGCATGAGGACAGTGAGGGGTCCGCCCACAAGCCTGAGCAAGGAGTACGGTAAGTATTACACCTTATTCCTCATCTTTTCTTAACCAAGCATTTAACCCTTGCAGCACAGGGGGCTCCAATTCAGTTATTTTTTTCATCCCAGATTTGGGCTTTAAAGTAAACCCATCACAAGTTAAATTCAGTTCAGGTTGAGCATAGGAAGTCAAAATTCATAAGCAGAGGTTATGTTCAATAAAAGCATTATGTTAAAATAGTAAGTAGATCCACACATGTAGGAAGCTTAAGCTATAATTAAACCTCAACGTCAAGCTTGGCCTCATCTTTTTTCATTTTCAGGCTTCCTATTGATTATTGTGGTCATCCATCACATTAAAGAACCAATTTGAGGTTTGAGAAGTTGGGAGGGACTGGCCAAGGTCAACTTACTGTATACTGTATAAGAAAATTTGAGATTTGTATAAAATAGTTCAGTAATTCAGCAGCCTTTACATTTGGATCTACTAATAGTTTTGCATTGGGACTTCTGCTGAAGGCAATCTGTTTTTTTTTTCTTTTGCTCAGTTGTTCCAAAGTTCTAAAGGTGTGTTAACAAGAAAGGAATCCAGAAAAAGACTCTTACAATAAAAACAGCAAATAAAAATCCAGTCCCACAGACTTTCTGATATCATTTACATGGTGCTCGCTAATGAATAAATCTACTTCTTGTCAAGATACCAAATAAATACCAAACAAGCATTACTTACTGGGTCGCCGCCAGATGCAAAAGAAATGGATTGCATATGATGATTTGCTATGATCTGCATTTGGATTAAAATAAAATTAAATTAAATTAATTAATGTAAATGCTGATCACTGTTATCAGTTATTTTTTAGATGTCCTCTCAAGAAAATAATACATGTGTATTAATTACTGATTTACTAACAGAGATATACGTATGAAACTTGCCATATACAGGAGTCTCTAGAGATTCCAATTTTCTATTTCTCTAAAGGGACCTTATCTGGTTTATCCAAAATAATAGCAATTACCAAAGTGGCATAACCTAGAGCAAATGATTAGAACTAATATGTCACTGATAAGATAATAATATGGTTTACTTATTGCTTGTTGCCTATGGGGCTGCAGCAGAATTAAAGCAGATCTATGGTCAAAATGTAAAGTCATATATTAATTTCCACATCGTATTTCAAATATTTGTAGGCTGCATGGTCTTTTAGCTTGTAAACTTGTGAAGATCCCCACACATTTGTTACCTTGAAGTCTGTGACAACAGTATTTACAACGCCCTGTGAGTAGGAACTGCTGTGTCACAGAATTCACAGGCTGCCTTCTGAACTACAGAGGTGCTGAGGGGAGGTGTTTCAAGAGGCGGGGTCAGTTGGAATCACTGTTTGCAAGCAGCAAGGTACCATGGGATATGTTGTCCTTAGAGAATGAAAGTAAACAGCAGAGGAGACGCTACAAAGCATGCTTGGAATCTAGAAAGTTGTGGAAAGAGATGGCCAGCAGTCAGACAGAGACAGAACTCACAACACTCAAGGTGATTCTTAAAGTAAGCTTCAATTGGATTTTCAGAAATAATTATTGTTTCATTAATATTACAATGCTGAATTTATCAAATTCAAGTGTATGCTGTGACCATAGATTTATACACAGACTTTTTTGTTTCAGGTTTTAAAGTGACTCCATTACCATAGGGTCACTTGTAAAAAAAAGTCTTTTCAGGCAGCCAGTAATTTCAAATCTTGCCACTTTGCTTCTCTCCAGCCACAACAAACATCACACATAGCCAGGTATGTAAGTACTTGTCCCACTGTATTCTGTGTTTCCTCTTGCTGATTTATGCATCACTACAGGACATCAAAGTATGCGTGGGGAACCACAGCATGTGGTTGAGGAGCAAGTAGTTGACACACCCTGAAGTGTCAAATATACCTGCAGCAAACAGTGGGCTTTGAAAGCACATTCTGCTGAAAGAATAATTATACATGATTTTCTTTTACACCCCAGGCTTTTATTACAAATGACCATGTGGTAACAGGGTGGCTTTAAAAAAGGTAGGGATGGGTTAGAGATGATTTGGATTTCATGTGAGAAGAAGCAGAGAAACCAATTAGTTAGACTTAGCCACTTAAGGGCGCTCAAGCAGTTAGGTGCTGGAATCCCACCCCACTGCCACATAGACCTGGATACTGCTCAGCTCTAGGTCAGATAAGACGCAGTAGGCATGCGTCCCAATGCTAATAATATTCAAATGGTGTGAGGCAATGACATACCTTTTGAGATGGAAGCGAGAGAGTAGCAAAAGTATGTAGGCATAGAAAACACCACCACCCGTCACACCCCCTTAAAGGAAGATTAAATGATTGGTTAAACCCACAAGTGCTTTTTTTTCAAACTACTATTCCTTTATATTGGCTTTTGAAATTTACAAATGCAGCAATTTGGAAATTGGATGAAATATTTAGCACTGGTAAACACGTTTTGTATAATAAATAGTGCATTTTATATACAACTATATAGATCAGATCAAAATGAGGGACAAATGAGGAGGGAAGAGGAAAAAAAGGACTTTGTTCCAAATCAGGGACAGTCCCTCCAAATCAGGGACAGTTGTGAGCTATGCAATGAGCTTTTGTTTCACTCATTGCCTAACTCCCAGTACTGAAACATGCATAATGCATTTCCCATTTCATCTTCACCCCATGTGGACTGGAAGTGAAAGCTGGTGCTTGCTGTGTAAGCTCATTTATATATTATACACCATTAGAGGGTTCAGGGTATCTGTATACCTATTGATTTATCTACACACAGTTAAAGTGGAGTTCCACCTATTTTTTTATGTTTGTCTGTGCTGCATGCTCTAATCTCATAGTGTTCAGAATGGACAATTTTTATTTAATTTGTTGCTTGTAAATACCTTTATTTTGTAGTCCTTCATTACTTCCTCCTCCTTATTTGCCTAGGCTATTTGCAAGGGTTTCTGGGATAGGCATCATGTTACCCAGTAGTCCTTGCAAACCTGACTGAAATCTATTACATTGCTTGTGCACTGAGCATGTGCAAAGCTGAAATCCAGGAAGTCATACAGTTTGGCTTCATGATGCCCACACTTAAGATGGCCACGGTCTATTTCTAGATTATAAACTATCTAAATGCTGTAACAACCTAACAAAACGGACCTTAGTTTACAGACTAACTTTACTAGAATACATTAAGCTTGTGTATTACAGGGGTATTTATATTTAAAAAGTGAAATTGTGGGTGGAACTCCCCTTTAATAAATGTTTGTCCTTGAGCAACAACTGATGGTGATCCAAAATTTCTATTTGCACAGGGATACTCTGGTAATGTTCACAAACGACAACAAGAATGAAAGGTAGAGAGGTAGAAAGATACAGACAATGATAAAATCCTATCATAGATTCTAACCTTCTACTTTCCCAAAAAAAAAAGTGCTGTTGTTGCTGTCTCTGTGCCCATTAGCAAGATTTATCATCCCCTTTTCTTTTCTTCTAGTATCTCATCAAAAAGTAAGAAAGTGAGGCTGGGTTCACACTGGTACGACTTACACTACGACTTTGGGAGTATATGTCGCATGACGTGTGTAAATCAATGGTTCCCTATGAGAGCTATCTTAACTGGTCCGACACAAGTCGATCCGACTTTGAAAAAGGTTCCTGCACTACTTTGGTCCAACTTTTGTCTTACTTCAGCCCATTGAATATCATTGAAGTCGGATCAAAGTAGGATCCTTGTCCTAACCATCCGACTTGTGACATCTGACAGTGATTACAGCAACAGTTAAAGGAATTTATGTCACTCTGGGATTGGTTAAAGGACAAGTCGTACTATCTCAAAGTAGGAGCAAAATCTTATCTTCTTCATGCAAGTCTGATGGAAGTAGGACCAAAGTAGGACTGATGTAGGACAGATGTAGCAGGGCAAAGTAGGATGACAGTCCTACAACAGTCCTGTCGTACCAGTGTGAACCCAACCTGAAGCAAAATCTCCCCTGTGGAGACATGCACGTGGTCCTCATTAGTGTAGTGCACATCATCTGAGGGAGGACTCTGGGTCCTTTGAGCCCTGTGCAAGCTTTCGATCATCTGCTCTGCCTGTGGGTGGAATGTCTATCTGATTTGAGTTGCCATCTACTTGCCATCTTTGAGGAAAAAAGGCCCTGGCTGGGTATTAGCCACAAGTGATTCAGCTTGTGCAAGCTGGTAAGCGTGCAATCTATGTGGTGGAGGTACACTCTGTGTTGTACTGTGACACACTACCACCACTTGGAGGACTCTTTAGGAGGAACATATATACTCTTTGCCTGCAAGGGTGGTGCAATCTCTATCTATGCTATCTGCTGAGGATATATCTTTCCAAGCCTCTTCATAAGTTTTTATTGGGACTCACTTTTATTCCAATTTTGATTCACTTATTGTTTTAGGCAATTTATATGTCTAAGGCCTCGTACACACGACCGGACATGTCCGCTGAAACTGGTCTGCCGACCAGTGTCAGCGGACAGATCCGATCGTGTGTACAGGCTAGCGGACAGATTTCCAGCGGACAAATGTTTCTTAGCATGCTAAGAAACTTGTCCGCTGGAGAGCTGTCCGTCGGACATGTCCGCTGGTTAGTACGTCTAACCAGCGGACAGAAATCTCGCGCATGCGTCGAATTGATTTGACGCATGAGTGGAAGCATTGAACTTGCGCGATAGAGAACGTTGGTGTCGTCTACGTCACCGCGTTCTCTGTCCGCGCGGATTTCGGTTTGATGGTGTGTACAGCCATCAGACCAAAATCTCCCAGCGGACATGTCCGATGAAAACGGTCCGGCGGACCGTTTTCATCAGACTGTCTGCTCGTCTGTACGGGGCCTAAGCGTTATAAACATTTATTCATTATTTTGTTTTTTATTTTTATTCACCAGTTATATTGATGTGAGAGTGCAGCTCTAACTACCATTACACGAATAAAAGCATAAGAGATTCAGGCCCCTTTTCACTCTCTTCAAAACTAACTGGCTAGGGATATCAGATTCCTGGCCTACCACTGTACTTTGGCTCCTTCTTACAGCCCCTACAACTTTTTATATCCTGTACTGACCTAGGAGCTGGAGGAAGGATCGCATTGTGCACACATAGTTCAGGCATCTCATATACCCAGAAAGTGCCAGATGTTGGGGATTTTTCAGCCAATGTAGTACCTGAAAATAGAAGGCAGGCAGCAGAAGGGGTATTGGCCCTTTTTTTGTAGGTATGCCTTTGGTTTGAGGTGAACAGATAGTGCAAGAGTCTCTTTAATTCTACCTAGAAAGTAAAATAACCCAGCTTCCTATTCCTTTCACTGTCAGAGAGCCAAGATGGTCACCTTGACTGTTAATGTCTTCCTGTAAAGGCAACAATTACGTACACTGATCTTAATCCAGTAATATTCGTTCAGTACATTTCTTCATTGTGTACATTAACTGAAGACATCGCCATTTGGGTTTTCTGCCTTGTATTCTTTTGCATGACAAATGTGTTTCTAACAGTTGCTCAGGCAACCAATGCCAGCCACAGCTAGCAGAAGCATTTTGCAAATGCTTTTCTTGTTCATTCATTGATTTCTTTTAGTTTAACCACTTCAATACAGGGCTTTAATACCCACCTCCATACCGGGCCTATTCTGGCACTTCTCTCCTACATGTACAAATCATCATTCTTTTGCTAGAAAATTACTCAGAACCCCCAAACATTATATATGTTTTTTTAGCAGATACCCTAGGGAATAAAATGGCAGTCATTGCAACTTTTTATCTTGCACGGTATTTGCGCAATCATTTTCCAACGACTTTTTTTTTTTTAAATGGTTTCATGAATTAAAAAATAACAAAACAGTAAAGTTAGCCCAATTTTTTTGTATTTTTTATTCTCTATGCCTCCCATCCGGCGCACAGCGATCATCTCTCCGGGCCCGTGATGGCACGGGAGAGCCCGGAGAAGCACCGGATGGCAGCGGGAGGGGGGGATGTCCCCTCCCGCCGCCTATAAGAATGATCAATCGGCGGAACGGTCACTATGATCGTTCTTATGGTGCGCAGGATCGCCGCCGGAACAAAATGATATCTGAATGATGACTCTAGGTGCAAGCATCATTCAGATATCACCGCACAAAGTACAGGACGTCATATGACGTCCACCTGGGATAAGAGATCCCCTTTTTGGACGTCATTTGACGGTGTGCAGTTTTGAAGTGGTTAAAAACCCAATGCATACAAGCTTGATTCAGGAAATAAGGGGTCTTTGGCTTAAAAGCAGTGTACACTAGAATATTATCTAAATAACCATGAAGATAAAAGGACTGTCATTAATCATACATTCAACATTCATTTTCATGTTTTTTTAACATAGTTACACTTATACATATCTTTATTATAAAGATACATTTCAGGCTCTGAAAGAGTTAAAGGATCACTAAAGGAATTTTTTTTATTTAGCTAAATAGCTTCCTTTACCTTACTGCAGTACTGGTTTCATGTCCTTATTGTTCGTTTTTGCTTTGAAGTAGCTGTAATTCTGCTGTGATCTCCACACTTCCTGGTTGTCTTTTTCCTTATAACCACAGTACTGGGAGCTTTTCACTGTAGATCTAAGCTGTCATTACTGTGTGTCTAAAACTTAACAGAACCAATCAGATTAATTTTAAAAACAAAACACTGCCCTGGATTTGTTTGTTTTTGTTTTGTGGGTCTCTCTAGTTCACAGGAACATGAAAACAGTTTAAAAGTGAAACTAACCTACAGGCACATTATATGATTGATTTTTTATCTATTTGTAATCATTTTTAAAAGGAATCAGTTAACTTTTATGTCTCTATACCCTGTAAACAGTCATTTAAAAAAAAAAAAAAAATTCCTTTAGTGACCCTTTAAGCTCCAGAAGGTTTTACCCCCTTCATGACCAGGCCAATTTTTGCTATTTGGCACTATGCTCCTTTAACTGGCTATTGCGCAGTCATGGAACATCGTACCCAAATTACATTTATATCTTTTTTTTACACCAACAGTGTTTTTTTTTTTTATCAGTAACTTATAGTGGGACTGTGATTAGCAATTTGACACTAACTGACACTGGGTGGGAACCAACTAACTGACACTAACATCTCCAGTGACACTAATACAGTGATCAGTGATAATAGTATACACTGTCACTGTACGAATGAGCTGGGAAGGGGTTAACCTCTAGGGGCAATCAAAGGGTTAACTGTGTGCCTAAACATTGTGTAATGTGTGCTGCTTTTACTAATAGATGAGTCCTATGTTGTTAGTAAACACAGGGTTCTGTACTGTGATTCGCTAAGCAGATCAACAGGCCCCGACCATTATTGGGCAGGACCTACTAACTGACTTGTGCTGATGACAGCACAGACCAGACCGCGCGCCCCCCCCCCCCCCCCTATCCGGAAATGCTGGATCACAAACACATATGTGATACAGTGCAGCGGGAGCACCCTGCTGCAGTAAAAAGGCAGTGGGAAGTCCACAATTGGTTAAATCCCTTGATGTTTTAATGGTCTCTACTCCCACCAAAAACAATAGCACCAGCATAGCATTACATAATTCTGGTAAAAATAGCTGTCATATTGGAGTTTCTCAGCAGGTGGCAAAATATCTAAATGAAGATTCCAATAAACAACGATTGTGACAGAAGATAGGTCAGTTGTGTCCAGAGCAACAGTTAAATTATTTTTTAAAAAAAGGGCATTCTCTTTAAGGCCTGGTTCACACATATGCAGGTTGCAGTTGATGCATATTCCAGGTGAATTTTGCGTTTTCAATACAAGTTTTTGATACATTAAAGTCTATGGAACCAAAAACACAACCTGCTGGTCCCTGGCCCTTTCCATAACATGCACAGATGTGAATGTGACCCATAGGAAACCATGTTAAATAAACTGTAGTGTAAGGTGACCAGATTTTTTAAATGAAATCTGAGGACATTTGTCTTTTACTAGTAATGGCGGCAATCGGCGACTCTCTGCCCGTCACCTCCCGCCTCACAGCCTGTCAAGTCTTACTCTCCGGCCACGGCTAGTACTGGGTGGGGAGTGGAGGAAGATCACTCCGCTAGTGAAGGCAAGGAGATAAGCAGGCAGGCGGCTGGCCGGGACTTGAGCCAAGGCAGAAGAACATGCGAGCAGAGCTGAATGGGCATGCACCCGAAACTGAAGAAATATTCCCTCCGTTCTGACTAGCACATGATTATCAGAAAGACACAGATAATGTGTAATTCAGATTTTCTTTTTTTATTCTGCACTGACTGTCTTTGAAATTGTCCCAGCCCCTGTTAAAATCCAATCCAGGGACTGTCCCCAGAAACCGGGGATGTCTGGTCACCCTACTGTAGTGTGTTTCTGCAAAACTGAAAATGCACTAAAAAATGCATAGGTGTGAACCAGGCCTTAAAGCAGATGTCCGCTGAAAAAAAAATATTAAAAGCCAGCAGCTACAAATACCGTATTTATCGCGGTATAACGCGCTCTGGCGTATACCGCGCACCCCCAATTTGGCCCCCAATCCTGTGGGAAAAAAAGATTTTTAGTTTTTTTGTACTTACAGTTTTGATGTCTTGCGCGGCGTCCATCTGCGGCCTCGTCGGGTCCGGCGTCCTTCTGCGGCTTCGGGTGTCCTCTTCGGCGGGTCCGGCGTCTGTCTTCGGCGGGTCGGGTGTCCATCTTCGGCGGGTCCGGTGTCCATCTTCGGCGGGTCCGGTGTCCATCTTCGGCGGGTCCGGCGTCCTTCTTCGGCGGGTCCGGCGTCCATCTTCGGCGGCGTCCTCTCGCATATAGCGAGCGCAGTACACTCGTGAATCTTCGGGCAGGCTCGGGCGCCTCTCGCACTGACGTCCTGTACGCTCAGGACGTCAGTACGAGAGGCGCCGAGACTGGCAGAAGATTCACGAGTGTACTGCGCTCGCTATATGCGGGCGCAGTATTCAAACTCATGGCGGGAAAGCGGGTATCGGCGTATATCGCGCACCCACGATTTTGCCCTGATTTTCAGGGCAAAATAGTGCGCGGTATACGCCGATAAATATGGTACTGCAGTTGCTGACTTTTAATAGTAGGACACTTACCTGTCCTGGAGTCCAGCGCCCTCCGCAGCAGAGGACGAGAGATCGCTTGTCACTCTGATGCCCCCCCGCCATCCTCGGTGAGGAAACCAGGAAGTGAAGCGCTCCGGCTTCACTGCCTGGTTCCCTAGGGCGCATGCGCGAGTCGCGCTACGCCTGCCGATTGGCTCCTGCTGTGTACTGGGAGCCGAGTGACGATGACGTCATGCCCGCAGTTTACCCGAAACTGTGTGGCCGGAAATGGGTGCAAATACCTGTCTTTAGACTTACCTGTCTTTAGATTTACGATACGCCACCGCAAGTTTTTGAGGCAAGTGCTTTATTCAGAAAGCACTTGCCTGTAAATTTGCGGCGGCGTATCGTAAATCCCCCAGCGGAATTCAAATTCCGCGGGTAGGAGGCGTGTAAAATTTAAATCAGGCGCTTCCCCGCGCAGAACAAACTGCGCATGCGCCGTCCGTCAAATTTCCCAGCGTGCATTGCTCTAAATGACGTCGCTAGGACGTTATTGGTTTCGACGTGAACGTAAATTACGTCCATCCGTATTCGCGAACAACTTACGCAAACGAATTCAAAATTCGACCCGGGAACGACAACCATACTTAACATAGGATACGCCGCATAGAGCAGGGGTAACTATACGCCGGAAAAAGCAGAACGCAAACGTTCGTTTCTGAATCGGCGTAACTACTCATTTGCATATTCCTCGCGTATACAAACGGAAGCGCCACCTAGCGGCCAGCGTGAGATTGCAGCCTAAGATCCAACGGTGTAAGTCACTTACACCTGTCGGATCTTAGGGATATCTATGCGTAACCTGATTCTATGAATCAGGCACATAAATACAACGGCCAGACTCAGAGATACAACGACGTATCAGGAGATACGCCGTCGTATCTTCTTTCTGAATCCGGGCCAATGTCCGGGCCAATTATGGCTCAGGGGGTTTAGTACACGCCCCACATTATGAAAAGGCCGCCGGCAGGTCGGCCTTGTGTATTGTGTTGCGGTGGTTAAAAGAGAGAAGACAGAGAGAGAGTGTAATTTTTAGTAGGTATATAGAGCAGGCAGGCAGGCAGGCTAGTCAGTTAAAGTTACAGTGTGTAGAGGATATATATGCATCCCAGGTGTTGTATATATATTTATACACTGTATAGTTTAGCTAGATCCTCACTTCCTAATTTACAGGCAGGCAGGTGATTGTGCTAGCAGCAATATTCTCACGTGGTGTACTGCCTGTGTCCTCTGCAGTGTGCACCTAAAGCTACGTGGTGTGTGTACTGCCCGTGTCCTCTGCAGTGAGCACCTTAAGCTACATGGTGTGTACTGCCTGCGTCCTCTGCAGTGTGAACCTAAAGCTACGTGGTGTGTGTACTGCCCGTGTCCTCTGCAGTGTGCACCTAAAGCTACGTGGTGTGTACTGCCTGTGTCCTCTGCAGTGTGCACCTAAAGCTACATGGTGTGTACTGCCTGTGTCCTCTGCAGTTTGCACCTAAAGCTACGTGGTGTGTGTACTGCCCGTGTCCTCTGCAGTGTGCACCTAAAGCTTCTTGGTGTGTACTGCCCGTGTCCTCTGCAGTGTGCATCTAAAGCTACGTGGTGTGTGTACTGTCTGTGTCTGTGCTATTTTTCTCAATGATTTTCATCCATATTGCAGGGACCAGACATTACATTAAAGCCGCAAGCAGTTTTAAATTATTTTTTTCTTATAGTAATCTCATTTTGTGCAGGGACAGTTCTAAACACGTGCCACTTCACAGGCATACTATAGACACCCAGCAGGTACGATATTTAAAGGAATTTTTCATTTTTTTTTTCACTTTAAGCATCATTAAAATCACTGCTCCAGAAAAAAATACCGTTTTTAAAACTGTTTTTTCCATTGATACATGTTCCCTGGGGCAAGACCCAGGTTCTCAAAGACGTTTTACGACAATAACTTGCATATTAGGCTTTAAAATTAGCACTTTTGATTTCGAACGTTCGAGTCCCATAGAGGTTAATGGGGTTCTAAATGTTCGCGCGAACGGACGGTCCGTTCGAAGGTTCTAGTGCGAACCGAACGGGGGGGTGTTCGGCTCATCCCTAGTCTCTGCCAGCGTTCTGCTCTTCTTCATCAGCCAGCTGGTAGTTGTAGTTTCAGATTATACAGCCAAGAGGGCAAATCCTATCCGTATGGACTACATGTCCCAAGAGGCTTTGCTTTGTCGTGTCTATAATTAAGAAAGTAACAGGGCATCCCGCACTGGAACACTAGATGGAACAATGCCAAACTGCGTCTTCTTATTGCAGGAATAGCTAGCTATCCAGCTCCTGGCTACATCAGAAAAACAAGTTTGTTTGTGAACAATCTGACTTTGTGTGTGCTTGCACTGTTCCGCCTGAGTTTCTGATTGGTCACCCCTTCCATTATGCCCATATAGGTTTTACATTTTTTGAGTGGCTATTTTTTTAGTGCATGCACATGTGATGAGTTCAGATGAGTTTTGCTGAGCATGGAGATTTATAAATATTGCTAAGTAATCATGTTCCAAATGTATGCACTTTTGAAGTAAATGTCCTTCAGTTGACACTCTCATTAATATCACAGAGTAGAACCTAAAGCCTAAGGCCCCATACACACGGGAGGATTTATCCGCGGATACGGTCCAGCGGACCGTTTCCACCGATAAATCCTCTCGAGGATTTCCGCGGATTTCTATGCGATGGAGTGTACTCACCATCGCATGGAAATCCGCGCTGAAATCCTCTGGCGATGACGTGTCGCGCCGTCGTCGCGATTATGACGCGGCGACGTGCGCGACGCTGTCATATAAGGAATTCCACGCATGCGTCGAATCATTACGACGCATGCGGGGGATCCCTTCGAACGGATGGATCCGGTGAGTCTATACAGACCAGCGGATCCATCCGTTGGGATGGATTCCAGCGGATAGATTTGTTTAGCATGTCAGCAAATATTCGATCTGCTGGAATCCATCCCAGGGGAAAAATATCCGCGGAAAAAGATCCGCTGGAGTGTACACACCATAGGATCTATCCGCTGAAACCCATTCGCTGGGATTTTTCAGCGGATGGATTCTATCGTGTGTATGGGGCCTAACTCTGGGCAAATAAAAAATTTTAACTGGAAACCATTTATGATTTGCTTTGCTGAAAAGCAGGTCCAAGTGATGATCAATATTTCTGTTGTGCATGCCTTTAAAGTGGTTGTAAACCCAGCCATAAAACTTGCACCTACAGGTAAGCCTAGATTAAGGCTTACCTTTAGGTGCAAGAAATATCTCCTAAACCTACACGGTTTAGGAGATATTTACAGTAATTACAGGCGCCAATGTCTACGGCGCATGTGCGCAGTAGACAACGGTGCAGGCGCACTGAAAGTGCAGTTTTTCTGCATAACCAGGGTTAATGCCGTATTCCCGCGCATGCGCAGAGATCTGTCGGTCCCGCGCACATTCGCGGGAGTGACGTCATCGCCGCTCCAGCCAATCACAGCGAGTGGCAAAAACAAGTATCTGCGAGGGGACATGGCGGCAGCAGGGAACAAGGAGGACTTCAGGGGCTTCGATTTCAGGTACGTGCCACATAAGGAGCTAGTTTTTCGGGGGGGGGGGGTTACTTCCTCTTTAATTGATTAATTGTGCACTAGTGTATGTTGCCCAAGTCATTTTTAAACTGATCAAGCAGCTTTTTCAGCATCCATTAGACCCCTTTCACACTGAGGCGTATTTCAGGTGTTTTAGCGCTAATAATAGCGCATAAATAACGCCTGAAATAATCCTGCTCCAGCATTCTCAATGTGAAAGCCCAAGGGCTTTCACACTGAGGCGAAGCGCTGGCGGGAGGAAAAAAAATCTCCTGCAAGCAGCATCTGTGGAGCGGTGAAGGAGCGGGGTGATTACCTAGAGACTGACACCTGCAGGGAAGTGGTGAAACTGCAGTGCAAAGCAGGTGTGCATAATGTGGACAAAAAAAGAGTTGACACAGTGGACTAGCAGGCAATGGTGCAAGATTGATGGTACATTCTGTCTTTTCTGTCTCCAAGCCTTGTCTAGATTTGCCAATACTGCAAGCGCTGTTCCTAAAGCTGAACTCCAGGAACTTAGCCACATTGAAAGATGCTCTTATTACTAGGGATTAAGCTCAACAAGATGCATGCCAACTTGTAGACTTATGTATTTAATTTACAATTTACATTTTTACAGAGTGCCAGGAGCATAGCTAACGCTATACTTTTGGCGTTGGCAGCTAAAGAGTCACAAGCACCACTGCGCCCGTCCCTCCCCTCCTCCTTCCCAATCACAGAGCACTTTATGTTATGTGAACTCATTCACAAAATACAAAGGCTCCTGTGAATATGCAGCAGAGGGTGCTTAGTGTGAGAAAGCAGCATCTTTGTTGTCAGAGTTCAGAGAGTGTAGCGATAGCTGTGCTCCCAGAGCTCCAGAAAACTGTCAGATGCTAATAACCTAGATAAGTCTACGAAGTGGCATGTGCCTTTTTGGACTTGACTTATGCCAACACATTTTACAAAGTGGCTGAATTCCTGGAGTTCAACTTTAAGCCACTGTGTCCAGCCAACCGATTCTGCATCATGTTTTTTCTAATTATTCTTATACTGTATGGGCCAGATTCACAGAATAGATACGACGGCGTATCTCCTGATACACCATTGTGTCTCTTGTCCTATCTATGCGGCTGATTCATAGAATCAGTTCCGCATAGATAGCCCTAAGATCCGACAGGTGTAATTGACTTACACCGTCGGATCTTAGGATGCAATACTTCGGCCGCCACTGGGGGGATTTCGCGTCGTATTCCAGCGTCAGGTATGCAAATGAGGATTTACGGCGATCCACGAAGGTTTTCGCGTCCGTTACGTCATCGCTAGTAATTCGTCGCAAAGTTACACCTGCTTTAACATGGCTTAAAGCGGAGTTCCAGCCACAATTTCACTTTCTAAATATAAATACCCCTGTAATACAGAAGCTTAATGAATAGAAATTGACTGGGGCCATCTTAAGTGTGGGCATCATGAAGCCAGACTGTATGACTTCCTGGATTTCAGCCTTGCAGATCTAGTACATGCTCAGTGCTGCACAAGCAGTGTCAGATCAGGTTTCAGCACCTGTGCTGTCCAAGTCACATGATTCTTTGAGACTGGGGAGTGCACAGACTCCTGGAAAGTTACACCCACTACATTCCCAGGAGTCTGTGCGGTGTAGGTTAGGAAGCATTAAGCACCTAGGTGCAGGAAGTGGGAAGATTAACTATTCTGCCTAGCAACAACACTTTGAAGGCATCTAAAACAAAAAAAATTCCGTAAAGGACTAATGACATTTTTTTAAAACTACTGATGTAATGTTATATTTATGGGTGGAACTCCACTTTAACTTTAGTCGAGCCATGTTAAAGTATGGCCGTCGTTCCCGGGTCGAATTTCAATTGTTTTTTGTTTTGGCGTAAGACGTCCGGGAATACGAATGGACGCTACGCACGTCGCCGTTCTAAAAAATTACGTCACATCGCGCGAAGCACGGCGGGAATTTCTAAACAGCATGCGCAGTACGTCCGGCACGGGAGCGCGCCTAATTTAAATGGTACACGCCCCATTTGAATTGGGCGGGCTTGCGCCAGACGTGTTTACGATACACCGCCGCAAGTTTACAGGTAAGTGCTTTGTGGATCAGGCACTTACACTGAAAACTTGCGGCGGTGTAACGTAAACGGGTTACGTTGTGCCGCCGCAAATGTACCTGAATCTGGCTCAATGTCCATAAACATTCTTCCTTCGTATTGCCAGAAAATCCTGCATTTGTTCAGAAGTACCCCCATATGTTTCCCCATAGACATCACTAGCAAGAAGGCCTCTGTATGCACCCTGGTGTTTACGTTTGTATACATTCATGTAACCAAGCTCTCTTCTGAGTTCTGAATGGCTGGGCAGTTGATAACAGTGGAAAGAGGGAGCAAACTGGGATGCAAGTGTACATTCAATAAATACTTCTATATATAGAGAGCGGTATATATATCTATATATATTAAAACATGGCAGGAATAGCTTGGTCATACCTGTTTAGAGTCCGGAGTCATCATGTTTAGGCTTGTTGTAGATATGTTAAGTGTTATACACATTCCTGCAAACTGGAGGTTGCACTTTCCCAGGATGCTAGAGAGGATTTTAGTTGCAGGCTACACAAAACAAACAAACTCAGATCAGGATAATGGAAAGTTAAAAAATAAAAATAATAATACAGCTTATTATGAATATACAGCATATACTACATTTTGTATAAAGTATTCTGATAAAATTTTTACTTCATGCCTTCTAATAGTCCTGATTTTGATAATACTGTCCAGGTCCTCATTCAAGACAAGTATGGAGCCTCCTGGAAATAACTATTGCTACAGGTTGGGAGACAAAGTATATGACTATAAAAACAATGGGCCAGATTCACGTACGAGTGCGTTACTTTGTGCGGGCGTAGCATATCCTATTTACGCTACGCCTCCGCAACTTATATGGGCAAGTGCAGTATTCACAAAGCACTTGCTCCGTAAGTTGCGGCGGCGTAGCGTAAATGGGCCGGCGTATAGATAACATAGATGAAAGTTCAGGGTCTGCTGAAATAAACGCCAAACTGCTCCTAAACTTCAGTTTAGCAGCTGTAGTGTATATGAGGAGCAACAGCACATTGAGCTTCCCTGTGAATGGCTGTGCATCGGGTGTGGGGTCAGGACAAGTCTGATAATTAGAAGAGAGCAGGCTGAGTTCCCAGCATAGCAAGACAACTGACCATGATGCTCTCTCCTGCTTAGTGTGGTCAGTTTTTAACAGGAAAGCAGAGGGACTGGCGGAAACACCAGGGATTTCACATAAAGAAAGCAATACAAAGAGAACAGGATACTTTCACATACAAGTATGTAGCACCCTCTAGGTAGATAGGTCCAAGAGAGAGAACGTTTTTTGTAGGTTAGGTAAATTTAGACAGGCCTAGCTGGCAGTTAGGCCTGTTTGATTATTTTTATTATGGGGTGGGAGTGTCTCAGAGTAGCAGCTGATGACTCACAGGCAGCATCACTGGGACCTTCCACCTCCGTCTAGAGGGTTCTGGAAGGAGAGGAGGGAAGGAGAGGTGGAGCTGGCTGGGGTATTCTAAGGAGCCCTGACCAATCCCCAACCTTGATTGGCAGGGGCTAGGCCTCCTTAAATACCTAGGATCAGCTCAGCTAGGGAGAAGTTGGAGTTGTTCAGAGCTTGGAGATGGAATGCTAGGCTGTCATGGCCTTTGAGGGAGCTCCCCAGTCTGGGGGGGTGACCTTGGGCCTGGGGCTCAGGTGCAGACAGAGCCCTTCGAGAAAGCATGAAGATACTGGCAGAGGCGTTTTTTTTTTTTTTTTAGCTGACATGTGGGGGAGGGGCTCCCCCCGCGACTGCAGTGATGAGCGCCGCAGAATCGGAGCGCCGAGCGCCAAGGTACAAGAGGAGGGGGGGTTGCGGGGTGACACCGCAGCATCATCCATTCCCTCCTCTCACAGCCACGGGCTGTTAGCGGTGCTCGGCAGTCAGCACACAGGCACAGCCCCCTCCTCTCTGTTTGTGTGTACAGAGGATGAGGGGCCGAGGGGACCTTCTGTCTATGTGCCGTGGCGCTGCCTGTGATGATCTGAGGTACTGAATGGGGAGGGGGGAGTGTTTGCACCTGGGGGGATTTCACTGAAGGGGGGGTGTTTGCACTGAGGGGGGGTTGTACTAAGGGGGTGTTTGCACTGAGGGGGTTTTCACTAAGGGGGGTTTGCACTGAGGGGGAGGGGTTGTACTAAGGGGGGGGTTTGCACTGGGGGTGTTTGCACTGGGGGGTTGCACCGAGGGGGTTTGCACTGAGGGGGGTTTGCACTGAGGGGGGGTTGCACTGAGGGGGGGGATTTGCACTGAGGGGGGGTTGCACTAAGGGGGGGTGTCTGCACTGAGGGGGTGTTTGCACTGAAGGGGGTCTGTGTAACATGCAGGGGTCCAGAGGTGCAGGTGGCTGTGTAATGTAAAAGGGGTGCAGTGATGCAGGGTGCTGTGTAATGTAAAAGGGTCCAGAGGTGCAGGGGGCTATGAGATGTAAAGGGGGCCAGTGATGCAGGGTGCTGTGTAATGTAAAGGGGTCCAGTGATGCAGGGTGCTGTGTAATGTAAAGGGGTGCAGAGGGCTGTGTAGTGTAAAAGGGTCCAGAGGCTCAGGGGGCTATGTGATGTAAAGGGATGCAGGGTGCTGTGTAATGTAAAGGGGTCCAGTGATGCAGGGGGCTGTGTAATGTAAAGAGGTCCAGAGGTGCAGAGTGCTGTGTAATGTAAAGGGGTCCAGAGGTGCAGAGGGCTGTGATGTAAAGGGGTCCAGTGGTGCAGGGGGCTGTGTAATGTAAAGGGGTCTAGTAATGCAGGGTGCTGTGTAATGTAAAGGGGTCCAGAGGTGCAGGGTGCTGTGTAATGTAAAGGGGTCCAGAGGTGCAGGGTGCTTTGTAATGTAAAGGGGTGCAGAGGGCTGTGTAGTGTAAAAGGGTCCAGGGGTGCAGGGGGCTATGTGATGTAAAGGAGTGCAGATGTGCAGGCGGCTGTGTAATGTAAAAGGGGTGCAGTGATGCAGGGTGCTGTGTAATGTAAAATGGTCCAGAGATGCAGGGTGCTATGAGATGTAAAGGGGTCCAGTGATGCAGGGTGCTGTGTAATGTAAAGGGGTCCAGAGGTGCAGGGGGCTATGTAATGTAAAGAGGTCCAGAGGTGCAGAGTGCTGTGTAATGTAAAGGGGTCCAGAGGTGCAGGGGGCTATGTGATGTAAAGGGGTCCAGAGGGCTATGTGATGTAAAGGGGTCCAGTGGTGCAGGGGGCTGTGTAATGTAAAGGGGTCTAGTGATGCAGGGTGCTGTGTAATGTAAAGGGGTCCAGAGGTGCAGGGTGCTGTGTAATGTAAAGGGGTCCAGAGGTGCAGGGTGCTTTGTAATGTAAAGGGGTGCAGAGGGCTGTGTAGTGTAAAAGGGTCCCGGGGTGCAGGGGGCTATGTGATGTAAAGGAGTGCAGAGGTGAAGGCGGCTGTGTAATGTAAAAGGGGTGCAGTGATGCAGGGTGCTGTGTAATGTAAAAGGGTCCAGAGATGCAGGGTGCTATGAGATGTAAAGGGGTCCAGTGATGCAGGGTGCTGTGTAATGTAAAGGGGTCCAGTGATGCAGGGTACTGTGTAATGTAAAGGGGTCCAGAGGTGCAGGGTGCTATGTGATGTAAAGGGGTCCAGTGGTGCAGGGGGCTGTGTAATGTAAAAGGGTCCAGAGGTGCAGGGGGCTATGAGATGTAAAGGGGTCCAGTGATGCAGGGTGCTGTGTAATGTAAAGGGGAGCAGTGATGCAGGGTACTGTGTAATTTTAAAGGGGTCCAGGGATGCAGGGGACTGTGTAATGTAAAGAGGTCCAGAGGTGCAGGGTGCTGTGTAATGTAAAGGGGTCCAGAGGTGCAGGGTGCTGTGTAATGTAAAAGGGTCCAGAGGTGCAGGGGGCTATGTGATGTAAAGGGGTCCAGTGGTGCAGGGGGCTGTGTAATGTAAAGAGGTCCAGAGGTGCAGGGTGCTGTGTAATGTAAAAGGGTCCAGAGGTGAAGGGGGCTGTGAGATGTAAAGGGGTCCAGTGATACAGGGTGCTGTGTAATTTTAAAGGGGTCCAGTGATGCAGGGTACTGTGTAATTTTAAAGGGGTCCAGTGATGCAGGAGGCTGTGTAATGTAAAGGGGTCCAGTGATGCAGGGGGCTGTGTAATGTAAAGGGGTCCAGTGATGCAGGGGGCTGTGTAATGTAAAGGCGTCCAGTGATGCAGGGTGCTGTGCAATGTAAAGTGGTCCAGAGGTGCAGTTGTGGAGAGGGGTACACAGTAGTAACAAAAAGATATTGAAGGATGCAGAGGTATGCAGGGGGCACAGTGGGGTGTTTTTACATTTTAACGTGGGGGGGGGTGCCAGATATTGGATCCGCCCCGGGTGCCAAATGCTCTAGGTACGCCCCTGGCCTATAGGCTCCTGAGATGTGAATTCCGGTTCTGGAGAAAGAGAGGTGGGGGGAGGGGACAAAGAAAAATGGAGAGAAAGAAGGAGGGATAGAACGAACAAGAAAGATGGATAGGGAGAGAGAGAAAAGGGGAAGAAAGGAGAACAGAGAGCAAACAGTAGGGTAAAAAAATATTTGAAAAATGTTATTGGGGGGGTGGGGTGACACCATATTTTACCGCACCAGGTGACACCAACCCTAGTGACGCCACTGGATACTGGACAGGACGTACAGGAGGAAAAAGAGAAGACAGCAGGAGAGAACATTGGTTGCAGCCAGGAGAGGGCTAGTGAGTGACATGCACAGTCAGAAGGACGTTGTTTTTCAGCATGTCCAAAAAACAACGTTTTTCCAAAGCCGAAAAACGATGTGAAGCCCACACACAATCATTTTAAATTACGTTTTTAAAAATGTCGGTTTTTTTTCATGCCGAAAAATGATCGTGTGTACGCGGCATAAGAGTTGCAATAAATGCCTGGTCAGTACCATATAAATGTTGCAGTAACTGGTTATTTATAACGGTATCTTCACATTTGTAAAAACTGACATTTTAGTGCTGCAAATATATTCGCTTCACCTCCCATTTGCATAGTATGAGTCATGCCTCTCACTCAAAATCATGCCAGGCCTCATCAGCTTTCTAAGTTATGCAAGTATTACCAGACGTTCTATGCCAGAGTTCTATGCCAAAAATAAAAAAACATTTTAGGAGGCGCAGTGAGTCTTTTGAAAATGTCATTTTTCACCACAAGTTTTTAGTAAATGCAATAAGAAAATTAAAATGTATTTTTTACACAAAGATATTTCCTCCACACAGCATGGATATACTAAGAATTGCACCCCAAAACATGTACCTGACATTGCTTCATGTGTATTACAGAAATCAACCAAAATTGTATCTGTATAGTACTCCAATACTCACCTCTGAAGTGGCAATATGGCTTAGTCTAGCCATGCCTATAGCTGTCCCCATCCCTATAAGCAGGCAGTGTTGTCAATCGTCAGTAATTTTACTGGCAGACAATAAAAAACAGGCACTTTTCTCCTGCCAGTAAATGTCAGTGACAGGAAAAAGTTTTCAGTAAAAAATATGTCTGTGACACTTGGCTGCGCAGTTCTGATCCGGAGCCGGACGAGACCATCCAAGAACTTGCTACAGTGTGTTTGGGTGACAGGGGCAGGTCTGGCAGAGGTGGTGCTTGAGTGTGTCGGGTGATGTCATGGTGGAAGGGAGCTGAACGGAGTGGCCGGAGCCTTTTGGGCGGGTCTTTGGCACGGGGACAAGGCAAGCCGGGAGCGAGACTGTCAGTGTTGTTTGGACTGGAGTGGACTAATGGGACCAACTGGTGTAGAGAGAGACTGTCACTGTGACTTAGGAGGGGACATGTTGTGTCAATGAGGTGTCATCATCATCATCTGTGCTGCGGCACACTGCTGTCAGTGTCACTATGAGAGTCAGTTTCATGTGTGTGTGCCTGCTTATTCTAATTTCTTGCCCTCCTGAGTCCTGTCCCAGAACTACTTATTTACTATATCCAAAATAAATAAGAAATATGTTTTTTGCCTCAATATCTACCTTAAATCAATTTGCTAATTGCATATTGTACTTGTTTGTAGCCTAAATATTAAAATTTGCACTTAAAACTGTAATTTTGTAACTTTTGGAAATGGCAGTAAAAACTTGGCTGTTCCAGTAAGATTTGGGAATTGTGTCAGTAAATTTCAACTTGGTAAGTTGGCAACACTGCAAGCAGATGTAGCCTACTGGTACATGGCTGACCCCAGGAATTATAGCAAATGCTATGTTCACTGGCCAGAAAGTATAGGGCAACAAAGGATGAAAAAATAGGATTTTTGTACTCACCGTAAAATCCATTTCTCTGAGTTCATGGACGGACACAGCAGCCTTTGACCTTAGGGTTATATCCGCTTCCCTTCAGGAGAGTTTAGGCAGAAACAAAGCACTTTAAGTGTTAACAACACTTTCGTCAGTGCAGCTCCTCCCAGGGGGCGTGGTTCCCCCGGGTATAACCCACACCCTGCTCTAGCAGCTTCCAGTTCGTAACAAGCAGTACAAACAAAGGAGGGGTGGGTGCTGTGTCCGTCCATGAAATCAGAGAAATGGATTTTACGGTGAATACAAAAATCCTATTTTCTCTTCCGTTCATGGATGGACACAGCAGCCTTTGACCTTAGGGACGTCCCCAAGCAGTGTCAAAAAAATTCGAGGGGTGGGAAAACAACACAGCAAACCAAGCTACACCCCAAACAAAAACCGGAGTTACTCAACAAAGGAACTCCAACTTTAAACTGTCGCCTGTAACACCATGCGGCCGAAGGAGGCATCAGAAGATGCACCCACCTCCACCTTGTAAAACTTTGAAAAAGTGTGGACCGATGACCAGGTCGCTGCCTTACACACCTGTAACACAGAGGCTTGATGCCGGAAAGCCCAAGAGGCACCGATCGCCCTGGTCGAATGCACAGTAACCTGAAAGGGAGGCGCCCGTCCCTTCAGGGCATAGGCCTGAAGCATAACCTGTCGGATCCACCTAAAAATGGTGGCCGAAGAGACTGCCAGGCCTTTTCTGGGACCAGCCACCAACAAAAACAGTGAGTCCGACTTCCGGAACGGAGCCGTAGCAGATAAGTACACACGTAAGGCCCGAACCACATCCAGGGAATGTAAAGTGGCCTCCTTCTGTTTTTTCGGCTGAGGACATAAGGATGGAAGAACAATGTCCTCATTAATGTGAAAAGCCGAAACGACCTTTGGGGGAAAAGACGGCTGAGGCCGCAGCACCACCTTATCCCTATGGATGACCAAATAGGGAGCAATACACCCGTCTGATCGAGGTAATTGCTACCAGAAAAAAAACATCTCTTGTGACAGAGTCAACAAGGGAATCTTTCGGATGTCCTCAAAGGGAGTATCCTGAAGCACCGAAAGGACTAAATTCAAGTCCCACGGGGGTAGTGGAGGGCGCACCGGAAGAGCCACATGTCAGACCCCCCGTATAGACGTACGCACCAAGGAGTGCGCCGCCAAGGGTCGCTGAACGTAAATGGCCAGAGCCAAAATCAGACTCTTAACCGTACTCAAGGCGAGAGCCTGGTCCACTCCCCGCTGTAAAAAACAGCAGAATCCTAAACACCACGTATGAGGGTGCCACTTCATCTCCACACACAGAGATGTAGGCCTTCCACGTACGATGGTAAATCCTACAAGAGGTAGACTTCCGTGCACGCAGCATGGTAGAGACCACCGAGCCTGACAGGCCTCGGTCCTACAGTACCTGACTCTCAACAGCCACGCCGTTAAAGCCAGCAACTGTAAAGCAGGGTGGAAGATAGGACCCTGCGACAGAAGATCTATTCTCAGAGGTAGACGCCAGGGGGCATCTGTCACCAGACGCACCAGGTCAGCGTACCAGGAGTGGCGCGGCCAGTCTGGGGCGATCAGGATTGTTGGAATCCCTACAGCTTCCACTCTGCGCAGCAGGAGGGAAGGCGTAAATCAGGCGATAGCGACCCCAAGGTGCCACCAACGTGTCCGACGCGTCCGCCCACAGGTCTTTCGACCTGGCCACGAACCATGGCACCTTCCGATCGAGACAGGACGCTAGAAGGTCCACGTCTGGAGTGCCACACCTCAGGCACAGACTCTGAAAAGCCTCTGGGTGGAGTGACCACACTCCGTGGTCTAGCGTTTGGCGACTTAGGAAGTCGGCTGCCAATTCCGTACCCCCGGAATGCACATGGCCGATAGAGCCGGAACGGGCCTTTCGGCCCACCAAAGGATGTGCGCGACCTCCATCGCTGCAGCTGAACTCCGTGTGCCCCCCTGATGGTTGACGTACGCCACAGCCGTGACGTTGTCGGACTGGATCCTGACCGGTCGGCCCTACAGATCCAGGGACCACCTGGCAAGGCACAGCCTGAGTGCTCGGAGCTCCAGTATATTGATTGGCAGGCGGGACTCCTCCTAAGTCCAGCGCCCCTGGGCTGACTGGGTGCCCCAAACGCCCACCCAACTGGAGAGTCTAGCATCCGTCGTGACCACGGTCCAGTGGTAAAGTAGAAATGACTTCCCGGTCCGAAGCACCGGAGTCGTCAGCCACCACACCAGGGAAGACTTGACCAGATGACTCAACTGAATCTGGTAATTCCAGAGAAGACGGGAGCTTGTCCCAACATGACAGAATCTCCTTCTGTAGTTCCCTGGTGTGGAATTGGGCATAAGGAACTGCCTCGAAAGAGGCCACCATCAGACCCAGAACCCTCATGCAGAATCGAAGAGACGACCACTACTGGGTCAACAGCTGCTGCACCGCAGAATGCAGTGCCTGGAGTTTCTCCGTTGGGAGAAAAACCTGCGCCTCCGCGGAATCCAGGACTAGCCCTAGGCATTCCCGACGTAGAGACGGAACCAACACTGACTTCTGGATATTCAGAAGCCAGCCGAACACTTGGAGAGCCTGCCACGTGACAGACACGTCCTCTTCTAATTCTGAGCCTGAGGAAGCACTCAGAAGAAGGTCGTCCAGATACCCCACGATAGCGATCCCTCGCTGTCTCAGCAGGGCCAGCATCGAGGCGAGCACCTTGGTGAAAACCCGTGGTGCCGAGGCCAGGCCGAACGGGAAGGCCACAAATTGAAAGTGGTCCTCCCCGATCGCAAAGCGCAGAAATCTCTGGTGCTTTGTGCATATGGGAACAAGCAGGTATGCGTCCATGATATCCGAGGATGCCATGAAGTCCCCCCGATGGAGCGCATCTATCACCGAGCGAATCGACTCCATCCTGAATTTTTGCACTTTGACAAAACAAATGAGGGCCTTAAGGTCCAGGATTGGACGGACCCCGTCCTTCTTGGGGACTACAAACAGATTGGAGCAAAACCCCTGAAACCGTTCCATCGAGGGAACTGGCACAATCACTCCCCTGACCAGAAGATCCTGGACAGCCCCTGACAGAGCCTGCCGGCGAACCGGAGGAAGCCGGAGGTTGGAGGGAAAAAATCTGTTTGGTGGACAAGAGAGAAACTCTATCTTGTACCCCGAGGAAACTACTTTGCAAACCCAACGGTCGGAGAGGAGAGACCTCCACCGAGCCGCGAATTCACGAAGCCGATCCCCCACCCGAGACACGGGCGGGGGTAGACCTTCAGGTGGAAGCAGGTTTGTCCGCAGACTTGTTGGGCTTGCGGTACCAGGTGCGCTACTGCCCCGCAGCGGGGGTCTTAGCACCTTGCAAACCTTTCCTCACCGCACTGGGCAAGCGAAAAAAAATGCTTGGGGGTAGTAAAGGAGGGCCCTTGCTCATGGCGAGGCTCCTAGCCCTTCCCAGACTGTGAAGGCAGTGTGCTCTTACCATCCGTGGCATCCTTAATGATGCCATCCAGGGATGCCCCAAAAGACCGTTCACCCTTAAGGGGTCCGCAGACCAGCATATCAGCCACGCAAGGTGGCACAGTACACATTGTCTATCTTATCACCTGCCCTTGTGGGAAACAATACGTGGGTCGCACCATAAGAAGTTTCTCCACAAGGGTAGGTGAGCACATTGCTAAGATCATCGATCACTTTGTTCCCCATTGGAGAGGGGAACCTAGTGTTCGGGGAGTATCCAGATTGGAAGTTTTCTGGATTTACCAGTTAAAATGTTACGTGCCCTACGGCCTTAATGTAGAGTGGGACGTAAATTATTTTATTAATCAATCCTGATATATGCATACTGTAATCAATTTTATAATACTTTATAATTAATTGTTCTTTTTTGTTTGGATTACATGCTTTGACAGACATGAATGTCTGTACCCCTTTATTCCTATGAGACCGATCTCGATGATTGAAATTAAACATTTCCCATCTTAAAGAGCCTATGAGTGTGTGCAGATGTGGGGGCGTTATAGCTACCATTCTCTGCAATAGGAGGCTCCTTTTCTATATAGTAGATATATGAGCCTTTTGGCAGTATTTACCCGCTGCTTTATTCTAATTTAAATTCCCCCCCCTTTTGGGGTTTATTCACTGTCCTCTGGCCCTTTAACGATTTATGAGCCTATTGGACCCACTTAGATGGGACGCATTGCATCATGACACGTTCTGGTCACGCTGGGCGGCGTGTGCCAACTATGTGCATGTCTGCAGCGTCTGTCTCCCCTTGCCGTGCGGCTACGTTCCTTGTGGGCGGAGCTTGTGCGCGATGGTGACGCGCTCCGTCCCGGTGACGCGCTGTTTGTGTGGGGGGCGTGGTGTCTGCTCCAACCTCCTGCCATTCAGTTGGAGGAGGCTGTGGATTGGGGGAGATCTGTGCTGTGGGCAGGCAATCGGACCTTGGCTTGTCACTTCCTGGCGTCTGGAGCGCAGGGACAGTGGTAGTTGCGGGGGCCAATCAGATTCGACCCTGGTCCCTGGTCCGCCTGGAGCGAATGGAGAACGGAAGTGAGTGAATTTGGAACGCACGCCGAGTTATGGACAGTGCAAGGGAATGAGGTCTCATGGGGATGATTAAGGGGGTTATTTAAGGCGCAGGCAGGGTGGTGTGTTCAGATATGCACCCTTGTTGATGTCTATTAAGACGAAACCGGTCGGGTTTACTGAATATATACACCTTTACTGCGCATTTGATTGCTTCACCACCTTTTTGAGGACTTTTGCTGTGATTGCTGTGGTTGCTGTGAATTGGCGCTTTATTTACATGGACATTTTACCTGTGTGATCTTTTGAGATTCAGTTGGAATTTTTATGAGCATGTTTTTTGATTTTTAATTAAATACTTTTTTACGCTATGAGGAGGTGTCCTCTCTCCTTTTCTTTTTATCTGTGTTGGATCCTCTGAGGATTTCATTCATCAACAAAATAATCACCATTGGAGATTCCTTGTTCGGCTGCTGTAAAGGATCTTGTTTGGAACATCATCTGGATTGTCCGGGAGGGTAACCAGGTAGGGCAATCGGCCCACACAAGCCTTGAGGACCCCCCACCGTATGGTGAGCTGTGGGTTTACATCAGCTGGTAAACTTATTTACTCTTACTGTAAGGATCACCTATCTGAGGATGGGACACCATGTATCAGAGAGGAGAGCGTTTTTTCCATCTATGAGAATATAAGAATACCCTTGTGTATTTAATGGGACTATGTACTTTTTCCAATATAGAATTACATATTTTTATTTTTCACTGAATAATCATAATGTTCTTCTGACACTGGTTATTATATTTGTACACTTTGTTGGGCCGTGAAGGTCCATTCTATGTGACTCACTGCTGGTTTGATTCACCTTATACTCACAATATATTTTGTATACACTGTGTATAGTTTATACAATACTATTCAGGTACCTTCTATGTGATTCACCATTGATTTGATTCACTTTATACTCACATTATAGTCTGTATACACTGTGAATAGGTGTGTTATCCAGATTCACTACATGGTATTTCTCAGCAGGGCAGACCGGTTTCATTTGGCGCTGCACTTTTCTTTCTTATTTTTGGCGCAGTACCACCGCATAGGCAGAAGCCCTGGAAAGCAAGAGCGTAACCAGGACCGACTCACAGACAAATTTCAGACCCTGAACCAATTGTTCAGCCATGTCCTAACAGGTCTCGGAAGCACCCTGTGCCTCCAGCTCCTGCAGCAAATAGCTTTGCCCGTACAGTCAGAGTCCGTGACACCAGAGCCCCAGCCAAAACCGGTCTCACACCCGTACCCCTTCCGCGAAGATGGAGCGGGTCACAGCCTTCATTCTCCCATCCGCGGGGTCCTCAAAGGCAGGAGCCCCATCCACAGGCAATGTGGTGGTTGCTCAACCTGGACACGGGAGGGTCCACGGACGGAGGAGAGACTCACTTTTACTAAAAAGGTCCTCCACAAAGGGATAACGGGTCGCAAAGGCAAAAACTGTCTGCGGCGTATCCCATTCCTTGTCAACAAACTGTCCAAAAAAGGAACACAAGGAAACACATTTTCAGTGCGTGGCGGTCTGCGGGACCCAAAAGGGACTGGCACAGCAGGTGCCCCCGCCACATCCTCAAGTACTGAGTTTCACGTCCGCAGAAAAAATAGCTCCAACAATTCCTATCAGCAACCGACCCTGAAGCAGAGTCGCTCTCACTGTGCGCGTGGGTTAAGCCTGCATCATCTGACAATACAGAGATATCCCCAGAAGCAGGCCAGGGAGAGGGGCGCTAATATACCCCCCATCCGGCCACCAGTCGCTTCAAACCTGGCGAGAAAAACGCCACCGACATTGCCTTAGCAGATGCGGCAGGGGGAGGGGCAGCAAGGGTTAACTCAGGCTGGCAGGGGAAGAAGTACCTGTCCAGGCTCCATAATGCCCCACCTTTGTGTCACCCTACTGCAAATAGAAAACACCCATGGTCACCTCCCGGCCGTTACAGAGTATGGGGGCCCCCAGGGAAACTCACCACCTCACCCGGTGCAGCGCGAGCTGAGAGAAGCCTGAGGTGTGCTGAGAAGCCGGCTGCGCTGCGTCTGTCCCTCAGAAGGATTTGCGGTCTTCTTGCAGCGCTGGGACGGCCACACGAGGCCAAACGAAATCCAAGATGGCTGCCGTATTGGCCGGTGTGCATTTAAAAAGCCCAAAGTGACACGGCACCACAGCGCAGCCATATGAAATGCAGCACACAAAAAAAGGCCCAGCAGTGAACACACACAGCCCCCTGCAGTGAACACACACAGCCCCCGCTAACACACAGGCCCGGTGTAATAAAGAGACCCCTGAAAACCCCCCCTCACAGCCGCTACCCAAATGGGAAAGGAGGGAGAGGAATAAGGGAGAGAGGAAAGCAGGGCAAACCCTCAGTCGACCTCCCAGGGGAAATTTCCAGCCATACCACCTTACCTGAGCAAGGGGCCACTACTTACCCATCCTGCGACCACCGGCTGGAGGTATCCCGGACAGAACCAACGCCCGCATAAACGGCATGGGTGTCGGCCAGACACACTGTGACAAAGCCATAAAGGCCGGTCATATGTGTGCCCTAGAACAAGATGTTCCCCGGCCGCCCCTGGAGCAAAGGGGCCTGTCGTGGATGACCCAGAGCTGAGCTGAAGGCCGACACATGCTCGTAGGCCGAACATGGGGGGACTACAAGAGTCTAGAACCCAGCCTGTCACCCAGTCGACAGTTGATAGAAGAATCTCAGGATACAAAAATGCAGGAACAAAAAAATAAAGGCGAAAAAATCGCCCCCTGGGAGGAGCTGCACTGAGGAAAGTGTTGTTAACACTTAAAGTGCTTTGTTTCTGCCTAAACTCTCCTGAAGGGAAGCGGATATAACCCTAAGGTTAAAGGCTGCTGTGTCCGTCCATGAACGGAAGAGAAAAGAGTGCCTGTAGTTCCAGGAGTACAGTTGTCTGCAGGGGATGTCGAACTGGTGTCTCACAGGAACATACAGTGGAACATGCAGATGGGTAATTACAGGTGGCAGGCAGAGACATGGTCAGCAAACATTCAAAGAATCAGTCCAGGCGACAGGCAGACATGCTGTAGATAAACAGGCCAGGGTCAGTTCAGGCAGCAGGCAGAGATGCAGTCAGTGCGCAGGCAAAGCATTAGTCCAGGGGGCAGGCAGAAACATGGGCAATAAAAAAGCCAGCATTAGTTTAGCCAATAGGCCGGGGTTAGTTTAGGTGGCAGGCAGAGGAGATGCTGCACGGTCTTCTAATCAGAACACTGTTACTAGCTTGCACTGAAACTTTTGTGACCAGCAATTAGGAAAACTGTTGCTGGCTGCACACGTGTGGCCCAGATTCACGTAGGAGGGCGTATCTTTGTGCGGGCGTAGCGTATCCTAGATACGCTACACCACTGTAACTTAGAGAGGCGAGTACCGTATTCACAAAGAACTTGCGCCCTAAGTTACGGCCGCGTAGCGTAAATGGGCCGGCGTAAGCCTGCCTAATTCAAACTAGCCTGGTAGGGGGCGTGTTGTATGGTAATGAATCGTGACCCCACGTAAATGACGCACCTAACGAACGGCGCATGCGCACGCATGCTCAGTATCACGTCGAATTTTCTCCCTAACTTACGCCGGCTCAATGTTTAGTCGACGTGAACGTAACCTACGCCCATCCCCATTCACGGACGACTTACGCAAACGACGTAAAATACGGCGCTGTTCCGACGTTTCCGACGTCCATACCCAACATGACTTACCCCAGCGTATTTTAATACGCCGGGCGCAAGTACGTTCGTGAATCGGTGTATCTAGCTCATTTGCATATTCAACGCGGAAATCAACGGAAGCGCCACCTAGCGGCCAGCGTAAATATGCACCTAAGATACGACGGCGTAAGCGACTTATGTCAGTCGTATCTTATACAAATTCTGGCGTATCCGATTCTTTGAATCAGGTGCCGAGGTACGACGCCTCACATTCAGACTTACGACGGCGTATCTGGAGATACGCCGTCTTAAGTCCTTTGTGAATCTGGGCCAATGTTTTTATCTGTACTAGCTCTGGTGACACTGGCACTGGTGTGGCTAGTGATCAGGAACACTTTTGCTGGTTGCACTCGTCTGGTGTGGCAGCAATCAGGAAAACTGTTTCTGGCTGCACTGGTCTGGCAACACTGAGACTGGTGTGGCAGCAATCAGGAACACTAGGCTGTCTTACACTGGTATGATGACATTGCAACTGGTCTTTCTAACAATCAGAAACACTGGTTTAGTGATACTGGCATTAGTGTGATGGCAATCAGGAACAATGTTGCTGGCTTATACTGGTGGTGATCAGGAACACTGTTGATGGCTTACACTGGTCTGGTGACATTGGGACTGTGTAGTGATTATCAGGAACACTTATGATGGCTTACACTGGTCTGGTGACATTGGGACTGTGTAGTGATTATTAGGAACACTTATGATGGCTTACACTGGTCTGATGACATTGGGACTGTGTAGTGATTATCAGGAACACTGTTGCTGGCTTACACTGGTCTGATGACATTGGGTCTGTGTAGTGATTATCAGGAACACTGTTGCTGGCTTACACTGGTCTGATGACATTGGGTCTGTGTAGTGATTATCAGGAACACTGTTGCTGGCTTACACTGGTCTGATGACATTGGGTCTGTGTAGTGATTATCAGGAACACTGTTGCTGGCTTACACTGGTCTGGTGACATTGGGACTGTGTAGTGATTATCAGGAACACTGGAGTGGATAACAATCAGGGACACTGTGACTGGTGTGGCTAGTGATCAATGTAAAATATGCTGCTGCTACTCTGTTTTCTCTAGCGCCGATTGGTGTGTGAGAGGAAACAGCGGTGGCTGCAAAATGCAGCCTTTGCTTACATTTGTGATCTCTGTGATTTGTCACATTAATCACGTGGTACCTGGCTTTGTGATCTGCTGCATTCCATGGACACATCAATCAAATAACATGCTCCTGATAATATATTGCCAACACGATCAGAATTTTTTTCTCATAAGTTCCTATTCGCAAACACGCATACAGTACAGGAATTTAAAAAAGTAAGTACATATCATGGAAAGTGTTGCTTTTTTCCATACCCCGCAACATTTGGACTATACAAAGAGGGGAAAAAATTTAAGGGCAACATATGGGTGGGACCACATGGGTGTGGTTAAAGATATACCTGCAACAGCTTTGATAAGAATTGCAAGTGGCACTGATGAAAATGAATCCAAGAATATTTTGTTCATTAATAAAAATGATTAATGTATTTGTTTAGCTAGCTACTACTCTTAGCACAGTCATTTTATAGTATGAGAATCCAACAGCTCTTGCAGAGAATATAGTCTAAGGATGATCTCTGGCGCATTCACAAACCCCACGTGCAGAGCCCGCCATGAAGTCGGCACTGCGCTGAGCTAACATCAGTTAAACTGCATAACACACTTGGCATAGAAAATTTAGAAAACATAATTTGACACTGACTCTTCTGCTGAGTACTGTGACACTTGTTGAGCCTACTAACTGTACATACAGCACACATATGCCGCAATCCTTCTACCCACACAATATGCCTTAATGACTGTGGGACCAGCACGATTCTAACAGACATGTGCCATCCTTAACATGCTGATTTTTATTTTTTTATGAAACTGTTCCATTACATATTATTATTTTCTGCACACAGTTTACCTTAAAGTGGTTGTAAAATCTTACGTATACCCAGTGAAGTGACTGGCCTATGATACAAAGAGATATCCAATACAGACCCCTCCCTCCTCAACAGTACATACTCCCATCCAGTACAGAGCAGCTCCCTCCCCACCAGTACAGACCCCTTCCTAAGCTTATTTACCAGATGCAATGGAGAGATGTAGCAACAGAAGGCAGTTCTCTTCTTGGCTGTATAAAGTGACCTTAGCTAAGAAGGAGCTTCCCTTGGCCTCGTGAATGACCTGCAAGGACATTTGCATATGAGTGAACCACAAAGTTCATTCATATTTACAAATCTCAGGCTGATTGATACAATGCAATTCTCGCATACTCCCTAAGGAGGTTCCAATCAATGGCACCTAAGATGGAATATCTGATTCTAATTTCAATGATCTGAATTGGTGGTAAATGAAGGGGTGTACTTACTTTTTGCACAGTAGAAATATGCCTTTTTTTCAGGCTATGTGCGAATTGGAAGCGTTTTTCACCGTATCCAATTCGCATGACGAGTGTGATCAGCTCTCAATGAAGCTGGTTCACACATGTCCGGGGTGGCCGTTGTGCGAATTCCAAAAGGGTCCTGTGCGTTTTTGGGTCTGGTTCAGGGAAAATCGCACCTGAACCGGTCCAGTAAACATGAACACACCGGACCCCAGGTTGGAAACTGAGCCTCAATGATGATGAGAATGAGTACAATATTATGTGTCATCTAATCAAATATATCCTTTCTATCTGTATCTGGCAATACAAATGTTTATCTTACCACAGTCACATAGGCATGCTAGGGCTAATTAATTAATTGAGAATCGGCGGATGATTGAAAGGTCTGCCTCCTTTATTCAAAGATTGCGATTCATAGCCATGCTAGTAAAGCTTCTATGAATTAAGTAGGTGGGTGGAAATTAAGGGCAGGCATAGTTGAGTGTCTGTCACAGTTCCTTCAGCTTTTTAACCCCCCCCCCCCTGGTCAATTACTCCTGGTCAAATACTCATTTTGATCCATTCTAGAATTTTGAAATGGTCCACCCGACCATTTTTTAAAAGCCAGCAGCTACAAATACTGCAGCTGCTGACTTTTAATAAATGGACACTTACCTGTCCAGTGCGCCCACGATGTCAGCAGCCGAGGCCGAGCAATCGATTGTGACGCGAAGGGGCGGGAGTCTATTCCCGGAAGTGGGTGCAAATACCTGTATTAAAATGTGACACTGGAGGGGAGGAGGGTTCCGAAAAGTGGAGGTTCACTTTTTGTGTGGACCTCCGCTTTAAGTTGATGGTCAGTAGAAAAAGGCCCTCTTACATTGATGGTCTTTGGAAAGTGACCCTCTTAGGTCGATGGTCAGGTTGCAGTTCCCTCTTACATTGGCTATAAATGGAAAGAATGCACTATTATATTAAAGTCAAAGCAACCGTACAAGAAAAAAAGGTTGATTTAAAATAAAATGTGTTCCTATTTAACCCCTTATTAACCAATAGGTAACTTCAAACAGACCATATTAACTTCCCCTTCAACCCTTAGCTAATATTTTTTCCAGTGATTTTATTCTTATTTCAATATTTTACCATTAATATTTAAACTTTTTGTTAAATAGTTAGTTGTTTTGTTTGTTATTTTTTGTTACAATAATATAGTGCACAACATAAAAAAAACACCATTATTTCATTTCTAAATAACTTGTCAATGCTTTGTACCAGAATCTTACTTTCTATGTCTAAATATACATTGGACAAATTATAAGCTAAAGTGTATGCTTTTTATCTGAAGTAACACTAATGCCCTGTACACACGAGCGGTTTTCCCGTCAGAAAAAAACAGAATTTCGTCAAGCTTGTCTTGCGTACAATTACACAAAAGTTTGGTGAACTTTTGACTGCCAAGAACGCGGTGAAGTAAAAGACTACGTCTTACGCGAAGTTCTATGCTTCTGAGCATGCGTTGATTTGTTTCCGAGCATGCGTCTGAATTTGTACACACAATAGGAAATTCCAATCGGATTTTTTCCTGACAGGAAAAAAGAGAACCTGCTCTCTATCTTTTTCCAGCAGTTTTTCAATTGGAAAAAGTCTGATGGAGCATACGCATAGTCGGGATTCCCGACCAAAAGCTCTTATCTGACTTTTTCCAACGGGAAAACCGATAGTGTGTACGGGGCATAATTGTTTTTAAAATTAACATGTTGTGATTAACAAAATGTCATGTATTTTGTCTATACAAAATAAAATTATTTTGGCAAAAGGAAATTTCTTGACAAGTTTACAAATAAAATGTATACATTCCTAAATCAAAAACATAAAAATAAACTAACTACCTTTCTTTTTTTGAAGACTCCTTTGGTACCAGGAACAGCTTCACACACTCTGCAAAATGCTTCCCTGCAAGACAAATGTATAAAAATAAGGATCATTTCTGTAGGTGTATCTTATTTAAATTAGTTGTAAGCTCAGAAAAAAAATAAAACCTGCAAGACAAGGGCATAATGAGCTAGTATGCATCGCATGCTAGCTCATTATGAAATACTTACCTTAAATCGAAGCTGTTGCAGCGGTCCCCCTACACCGCTGTGACTGGCGACATGTCTCCCGTAGTTATTTCTGGGTTTGCGGGCTCCGGCGATGTGACTGGTTTAGAGCCGTGATAATGTCACTCATGGGAGCTGCCGGTCATGGCATGGCTATGGCTACTACAGAAACGGCACAAGTGGGCCGGGAGGCAGAGCAGACAGCGGTGACTGACTCACGGACCACTGAGTACTGAGTGAACAGTGGTGTTTCTCAGCCTTATAGCCGGCGGGGGACAGATGCAGCATTGCACCTAGGTATGTATGGTTAAAAAAATACTAACTTCTCTTTTAAGATTCCAGTAGCAGCAGTAATTGTATCACCTTAGCTACCAATTAATGCAGAAAGTTTGTAGTCTATAGCTGGAAAAACACAGGTCAATTATTCCCCCATCCACACATTCAAGGTGGATGTAGGAACCCTCTCCACTGTGTCATTGTATTCTGACAGCTGGAAGACTCCCCCACCATGAGAATACACAGAACAGCACCACATCCTATTGCCTGTAGTGCTGATCGAGCGAGAATATACCGACAGGGCGGTTGAACAGAGATTGAACGGTAGATTGACTTCTGTTTAACCACAGTGGCCACGCATGAATCGAAATTTGTCCGGTCCCACTAACTTTAGTTATTAAAGATGCAAGCTTTTGGGGTGTGTTGGGTTCCTTTCTCAGGCATTATACAGATTTTTATGAGGAAGCTTGCATCTTGAACAACTTGTTAGCCAATAAAGGGTGTTGTCTAATCTCCAAACTTTCTGCTTTAATATGTGCTAAATCAATTATTTTCTATAAATATTGGGCCAGATCCACAAAAGAGATACTCCGACTTAACTGCTGTTCAGTCTGTATGTAACTTTGGAAACGATCCTCAAAAGGCTTTTTCCAAAGTTAGGCAGAAGATCCGGCATGTGTAATTGAATTACACTGCCGAATCTTAGGATGCAGTACCGCATCCGCCGCTGGGGGCATTTCGAGTCGAAATGCCGTTTCTAGTATGCAAATTAGCACTTAAGGCGATCCACAAAGCTTTCTAGCTTCCTTTTTGCGCCGTAAGTGTTATTTTGCAAGTGTAAAATTAGGGCTGGTTCTACAAAGTGTAAACTAGTCACACCATGTAAAAGCCCATTCCAGCGACGGCATTTGGTATGCTTTCCCGAGGGAGAACTCCACGGCAATTTGTAAAAACAAAACCGGCATGGGTTCCCCCCCAGGAGCATACCAGGCCCTTAGGTCTGGTATGGGTTGTAAGGGGACCCCCCCTACGCCGAAAAATTGACGTAGGGGGTCCCCCTACAATCCATACCAGACCCGTATCCAAAGCACGCTACCCGGCCGGCCAGGAAAGGAGTGGGGACGAGCGAGCGCCCCCCCCCTCCTGAGCCGTGCCAGGCCGCGTGCCCTCAACATGGGGGGGTTGGGTGCTCTGGGGCAGGGGGGCGCACTGCGGGCCCCCCCACCCCAGAGCACCCTGTCCCCATGTTGATGAGGACAGGACCTCTTCCCGACAACCCTTGCCATTGGTTGTCGGGGTCTGCGGGCGGAGGCTTATCGGAATCTGGGAGTCCCCTCAAATAAGGGGGCCCCCAGATACCGGCCCCCCACCCTAAGTGAATGGATATGGGGTACATCGTACCCCTATCCATTCACCTGTAGGCAAAAAGTTAGTTAGTAAACACACAACACAAGGCTTTTTAAAATATTTTATTATTCTGCTCCGGATGCCCCCCCTGTCTTCGTTATTAGCTCAATTAGCAGGGGGGGCTTCTTCTTCCGCTCTCCGGGGGTCTTCCACTCTCCGGGGGTCTTCCGCTCTCCGGGGGTCTTCTCCGCTCTCCGGGGGGGGCTTCTCCGGACTCCGGGGGGCTTCTTCCATCTTCTCCCCTCTTCCGCTCTTGACTCGGCGAACCCCGGTTCTTCTGCAGCTCTCCGGTGCCTTCTTCTTCAGCGCTGGCTGCCTGCTATGTTTGTGTGTTAGCTCGATTTCAAACAGGCAGCCAGCGCGGTCTTCTGTGGCGTCAGGGTCTTCTCTTCCTTTCTTCCGATGTTGCCTCGTCGCCTGTTGTCGCTGTAATGATGGAAGCGCGCCTTGCATCCCATTTATATAGGCATCACCGTCCCATCATGCTCTGGCAGGTACCCACGTGGGTCCTAAGAGAGCGGAAGAAGAAGCCCCCCCTGCTAATTGAGCTAATAACGAAGACAGGGGGGGCATCCGGAGCAGAATAATAAAATATTTTAAAAAGCCTTGTGTTGTGTGTTTACTAACTAACTTTTTGCCTACAGGTGAATGGATAGGGGTACGATGTACCCCATATCCATTCACTTAGGGTGGGGGGCCGGTATCTGGGGGCCCCCTTATTTGAGGGGACTCCCAGATTCCGATAAGCCTCCGCCCGCAGACCCCGACAACCAATGGCAAGGGTTGTCGGGAAGAGGTCCTGTCCTCATCAACATGGGGACAGGGTGCTCTGGGGTGGGGGGGCCCGCAGTGCGCCCCCCTGCCCCAGAGCACCCAACCCCCCCATGTTGAGGGCACGCGGCCTGGCACGGCTCAGGAGGGGGGGGGCGCTCGCTCGTCCCCACTCCTTTCCTGGCCGGCCGGGTAGCGTGCTTTGGATACGGGTCTGGTATGGATTGTAGGGGGACCCCCTACGTCAATTTTTCGGCGTGGGGGGGTCTCCTTACAACCCATGCCAGACCTAAGGGCCTGGTATGCTCCTGGGGGGGGAACCCATGCCGGTTTTTTCTTTGAAAATTGGCATGGAGTTCTCCCTCAGGAATGCATGCCGCTGTCATTTTTTTTTTTCCCCGACGCAACTTTTTTAAGCCGTCGCGATCCTCAAAACTCGGCGTAACGTAACTTCGCGCATGCGCAGTACGGCCGGCGCGGGAGCGCGCCTCATTTAAATGGGACTCGCCCTATTTGAATAGGAACGCCTTGCGCCGGCGGAATTTTAGTTACACAGCCTGAAATTTCTAGATAAGTGCTTTGTGGATCAGGCACTTAGGTAGAAACTTTAAGGCAGTGTAACTTAAATGGGATTTTTTAAGTTACGCCAGGTTTTTGTGGATCTGGCCCATTGTATTTGTTACATATTAGTGTCAAAACATACCAGTTATTTGACCTATGTATTGAAATGAGACCTGACATCACCACAAAAAAAAAAAAAAAAATTTCCCTGGCCATATTCATGCAAACAGTCGAATAGTCTGTGATGATTTAGATTCTGATGAAGCAGTTTTTTAAAACTGAAAATATTGCATTTGGCCATTAGATAGTGCTAAGTATTAAACAAGTTTCCCATAAATATTTAGCACCATCTAGTGGCCAAATGCAATATTTTCCATTTTAAACCACTTGCCCCCAGGCGACATACGAGTGGTTATACCAGGATGGATCAGCAGAGCAGGGAGGATTGCTGGAGAATAGGAGTGCTTCTAGGTGCAAAATTAAGCTCAAAAGCTTAGTGCAGGAAAACTTTATTCAATTGAATTGTCAGATTGTTTAATGTTTTTAAAATTCCTTTTTTTAGAATAAACAGTTTAATACAATTAACCAAAGTCACTTTCAATATATTTGTATATTTGTATATTGAAATCACACCTCATCTTAAAGCAGAACTACAATGCATCTGAGTACCACAAACCAAAAATGCTATTTGTTTGCCATTTTTAATATTCAAAGCAAACTCACTCAATCCATCCATGTCTCCATGCTTTATTTTGTGGAAAAATCACTTTGAAAAACACCCCTCTAGCATTTCTGGCTGTGACCTTCTTGAGTAAGGACAGATGATTCATGTAGCTTTTACTTTCTGAAATCCATCTGTCCTTAGCCGAGGCATACAGGTAGGAGGGTCTGCTCAGCTGAGAAACCCCCTATTCTCCTCCTGAATACTCCTGGGATGTATGACATCATTTGCTTAGGCCTTGAGACCAGGAAATAACTGAAGAAATGTAAAAAAGAATGTAAAACAAATAAATATGATATACCTTCCTATCTATTTACGAATGCTAGCAGCATGTAAGGAATAAAAATAGTCAATGTTGATTCAGAGAGTGAAGTTCTGCTTTAAGTACAGTGGTCCACCATATAGTATAAGGTCATCTTAACTAACAGAGCATGGGCAAATCTTTCTGTATACACCTCATAGAATATTTGATTATTTATATCAAGCTAGACTTATACCATGCTTAATAGTTTTATTACCATAAGCTCACGGTTAGGCAACCTTAGACTCCTTTCACACTGTGGCAGTGTGTTTAGCGCTAGAAATAGCCTCTGCAAAGCGTCTGAAAACCATCTCCCATTCATTCCAGTGTGCCTTTTAACACTGGGGCCACCGTTTTGAAAAGTCCTGCAAGCAGCATGTTTGGGGCAAGTTGGGAGCGCTGTATTTAGCGCTCCCAAAATGCCCTGATCATTGGAATGAACGGGCAGTGCTTTCAAAGCACCTTAAAAGCGATTTGAATGTGCCTCAAAACAGGAGTTTTTAACCCTTTTTGGGTTAAAAGCACCCTGCTAGTGGCCAAAAACAGCGCTAAAACGCTGCTAAAATGAGCGGCACTTTAGCGATAACAGCTGGCACTTTCAGTGTGAAAGCAGCTTTAGAGAGATGGAGATCTACTTGAACAACATTGATGAAGTCAAAGATCACCGGCATAGTGTCCTGTTAGGGCAGGTTCACACCAGAACGAGATGCTAGAAAGGCATGTTCATAGTTTGTTTTTCCTGCACCGTGTTCAAAACGCACTGCCTTTGTGATCTACTGTGGTTGATGATACATTGTTAACCCAAAATGTAGATCGCAAATGCACTGGACACAAAAATAAGTATTTCAAGAGTACAGGGTTGGGAGTGCATTACTCTCAGAATGCAGGGTTCAGAAGTGTGTTACACTCAGAATGCAGGGATCAGGATTGCATTACACTCAGAATGCAGGGTTCAGGAGTGCGTTACGCTCAGAACACAGGGTTCAGGAGTGCGTTATGCTCGGAATGCAGGGATCAGGTGTGTTATGCTCAAAATGCAGAGTTAAGGAGTGTGTTGCGCTCGGAATGCAGGGTTAAGGAGTGCGTTACGCTCAGAACACAGGGTGCAGGAGTGCGTTACGCTCAGAATGCAGGGATCAGGTGTGTTAGGCTCATAATGCAGGGTTAAGGAGTGTGTTGCGCTCAGAATGCAGGGTTAAGGAGTGTGTTAGGCTCAGAATGCAGGGATCAGGATTGCATTACACTCAGAATGCATGGTTCAGAAGTGCGTCACGCTCAGAATGCAGAGATCAGAAGTGCATTATGCTCAGAATGCTGGGTTCAGGAGTGCATTACATTTAGAATGCAAGCTCCAGGAGTGCGTTACGCTCAGAATGCTGGAATCAGGAGTGTGTTATGCTCATATTGCAGGGATCAGGAGTGTGTTGCACTCAGAATGCAGGATTAAGGAGTGCATTTTGCTCAGAACACAGGGATCGGAGTGCGTTACGCTTAGAATGCAGGGTTCAGGAGTGTGTTATGCTCTAAATACAGGATTAAGGAGTGTATTGCGCTCAGAACGCAGGGTTAAGGAGTGTATTGTGTTCAGGATGCAGGGTTAAGGAGTGTGTTGCTCTCAGAATGCAGGGTTAAGGAGTGTGTTGCACTCAGAATGCAGGGATTGGGGTGGGGGGTTATGTGAAGAGTGGTAGAGGACACTGTTATTGGGGTGGGCACTGCTATAGGGGTGGTCCTGCCTGATTTCCATAGCATCCTACCTGTGCACACAGGAGACCAAGAGGCAGCACAGTTCTGGACATGGGGCGGGAGCAGGAGCTGGCAGAGTGACTTTTCATATTAACAAGCTGGTGATTGGTTAAGTTGAAAAGGTAACTTGGCTAGCTACTCCAGCCGCTCCCTCCGTTCTGAGTTATGCTGCCTCTCGCTCTCCGCTTTTCACTTATGGTAGCGGCGGAGGAGCCTGGGGTGGGGGAGAGAGGAGGACCAAATGCACGGCAAGGGAGGCTGGTGTCGGTGGCGCAGACCCGTTCCCGGGCCACCTGTCACCTACCCGTGGTCGACAGGTAGCCTGCGATCGACGGGTTGCCGATCCCGGCTCTAGAGTGTAATAAAAATAATATAAGCGGTAGTATAACAAGGGCAGGCAAAAAAAGGTTAACATGTTAGAAGGCATGGGTAAAACAGGGAAAAATTATGTTTTGGTGGGTTCTCACAATATTTGTCTACCTTCATCAGGTAGGTGCGGTAGGCCAGCTATGACTTAAAAGTAAGGTGCAGCCATCTGCAGAGAGTCAATAGAGGCCTCCATAAACTCTCAAGAAGGTACAAAAGAATTACCTAATGCATCATAGTGAGTTAGGAGTAAATACTATATACTTTTTATCTATTTACTATTTAGTATACATTTTGCACAAAGTCAGCTCCATAAAGACATGGTTTGACAAGTTTGTGGAGGAACTTGAGCCCTGACTATAACCCTACTGAACATCTGTGGAATTATTCTCACTCAGTACCTGATCTCACATACTTTTTTTCCTAAATGGATACAAAATCGCACAGACACATTTTAACATATTGTAGGAAATTTTCTAAGATGAGAGAAGGCTGTTACAGCCACAAAGGAGAACTAAGCATGCAAAATAACTATACACGGATTACTCATAACATTACAACCACCCACCCACCATAACCTGTCAAGGTATCTGGCACCATGTAATCAGTAGCAAATCCTTTAAGTCCTCTATGTTGTGAGGTGCGGACTCCATGGATGAAAATAGTTTTTCCAGCACATCCCAAAGTTATTTCGTTGGATCGAGATTTCGAAAGCCAAGTCAACACCGCAAACTTGTAGCTGTAATCCGGAAACCATTCTTGAAATCCTCAGACCAGGCCACCTTCTTCCATTTGCTCCAAGGTCCAGTTCTGATGCTCATGTGCCCATTGTAGATGTTTTTGGCTGTGGACACAGGTCAGCATGAGCACTATGACTAGTCTGCAGCTACACAGCCCCATATGCATCAAACTGTGATGCACTGGGTGTTCTGACACCATTCGATCGCAACCAGCATAAACAGGTTTTTTTTTGCAATTTAAGCTACAGTAGCTCTTGGATTGGACTACACAGGCCAGTATTTGCTCCCCGCATGCATCAATGAGCCGTGGCCACCTATGACACTCAAAAAAGTTCCAAAGTCAACCTCCTGCGCTTTAGTGTGATGTTTCAGAGCTTGGTGTAATAGTCGCTTCTGCAGTTTACAGAAATAGCATAGACATGTCTTTCAAATAGCACTATAAAACAACATAGAAAGGGTGCACCGACCTAGCGCATTGCCACCATACAAATTTATTAAAGAGATCATATTTTAAAGCGTTGCGCAAACTGTTGGCGTTATATAAATCCTGTATTATAACAATAATAATAAAACAAGTAATATACTCACAAACACATGATCATGACAAGCGTATCATAAAATACAGATGAGACTGCTTTCAGATCCACAGCGCTAGACTGGTGACATGGGAAGACCTTTCAGCGTCCAATACGACTTATGCGTTTCAAAGGACAAGTCCTCTTCATAAGAGCCAAACGCATGAATGATTGTGAACCAACTTATATACTATACATCACAGTAAACTAAAAATGGCAGGTCCTTCACCAGGGGGTTGGGTCACATGATTTCATCCATCCTAACATCATGACCTATGATCCTGTCGCCAGTTCATATTCTTTCGCTTGCCCATTTTTCTGCAACACACAACTTCAGGGACAGCAGGTTCACTTGCTGTCCAATATATCCCAACCACTTTCAGATGCTATTGTAACAAGATAAACATTGGTATTCACATTATCTGGTCAAACTGTTATGGCTAATTGGTGTACATTTCTGAATAAATGTTAGTTCTAATACTATGCAATACAAAAAAGAAAAATACAACAATGTAAATTTATTGATTTATTTAGTGAAATCAGGAAAACTGTTTTTTTTTTTCTCAGATTATAATAAAAGCAAGCTTGAGTAACGAATGCAGACGTTTTAGGAGTGGCATCATCTTCAGTGATTAACATAATAAAACACATTTACAATGATGATAACATTTCTAGTAATCACAGGGAAGATCACACTGTACCTTTACTCCCAAAGAATCCAGTACTATGCTGAAATTGTTGTGTTGACTGTGATGACATAATCATTTAACCTTTATACACAGGGCCGCCATCAGGGGGGTACAGGCAGTACACCTGTAAGGGGCCCGGAGGTCCCCAGGGGCCGGATGGCAACCCCCTTTTTTTTTTAAATAAAAAAAAAAATTCAGAGCCCGGAGGTCCCCAGGGCCCCGGATGTCAGTCCCCCTTTTTAAATTTTTTTTTATATTTTTATTTTTGTTTTTATTAAAGGGCCCAGAAGTCCCCAGGGTCCCGGATGGCAACCCCCCTTTTTTCATTTTTTTTTTATAATCAAACAAAAATATTTATTTTTTATATATATATTTTTTTGTTGTTGTTTTTATTAAAGCGCCCAGAGGTCCCCAGGGCCCCGGATGGCTACCGCCCTTGTTTTTATATATATTTTTTTATATTTGTAAGGGACCCAGAGGTCCCCAGGGCAACCCCACCACTTTCTTTTTAGTTTGTCAACACCCAAAGCCCCCTGACCTCAATTCTCAATGGCAGCACCCTCCCCCCCCCCGCTTCTTAATTCGTGTCCGCAGCCCCCCCCTCCACGTCTCAATTCGTGGCAGCCCCCCTGCTTCTTAATTTGAGGCGGCAGCACCCCCCCCCCCCCCGGTTCTTTGCTCCAGGGGGCCCATGCCTGAAGCTGTGTAAGGGGCCCCATAATTCCTGATGGCGGCCCTGTTTATACATATATTGTTAAGCAAGCGGACACTTCTGGAGCATCCACAAGAACAGCAATTCAGCATGGTCATTAGGTTTGGGTCTGCTTTAAGGCAGCTGCATTCCATGAAACCCCTATAGTTCGACCAGTGCTGATAGATGTCATATATTAGAATTTGACCTTATTTCTCTTGTCCCGATGAGTGTAGGACCATTTGCAGCGTAAGCATGTTGGTGCAACAACAGTCCTGTAAAAGACATTTAACAAATGTGATTACACAATTTCATATGTATCCATATACCCTAACCATAAAAAATGACATACTTTAAAAATATATATATATATTTTATCATTAGGAAACTCAGTTTGCAAATGTACTTTTTTTTTTTAAAGCAAAGTAAGGTATTTTTAGTGAGCACATCAATAGTATTTGCTTAAAGCACACCTTTCCATTCCAAAAGTAATGATTTATATAGTGTGCTCCATAAACTATTTCAGTGTGTTTTCCCACAATATACAATTTAGGCCTAATAAATTATGTTGTTACTGATATACACATTTTGACTTTTTGTCAAAAGTCAGTAGCTAAGCCCTCATCTCTATCTCTAACCACCTCCACATACAGTTGTGTTCAAAATTATTCAACCCCCCAATGCTGTAAAGGGTTTTAGGGAATTTAGTGTACATTTGTAATTGTATTCAGAATGAAATCCTACAAGGACTTCTTAAAGAACCATATGCAACTAAAATGACATCAGTTGGTTTTGTAATACAGTAGTCAATGTTTATTTTGTGAATACTTCATTTACACAATTATTCAACCCCTTAAAGACTACCACTCTGAAGAACAGAGGTTCATTGAAGTGTTTTCAATCAGGTATTGAAAACACCTGTGGATGTCAGGGAGCAGCAATAAAGCCTAATAAGCACCAATTAGGCAGCTTTAAAATGACTGTGATACTCAGCTCCTTCTAGACATTTACTGGTGTGGTTACAAACATGGTGAAGTCAAGAGAATGGTCCAGGAAGACAAGAGAAGAGGTGATTACTCTTCACAGGAAGGGCAATGGCTATAAGAAGATTGCAAAGATGTTAAACATACCAAGAGACTGTTAGCATACAAGGTTTGTATTTAATGAGCAACAAACAACTATAAGTCATTGCTGTGTGCCTACTATATTGTATGATCACTAGATGGCAGTGTTACGTTTGTGGGTTCATGTTTTGTCTATGCCTTATAAGTAATAAAAGAGTTTCCTGCTCGTGTCGCAGATTTTCCACAGAGAAACACCAGACTGTCTGCTTGTACTTTGTTTAGCCCCTGAAAGATTATATCTAACAGGTTATGGGCCCAGGACATGTTACAGAAGCCCAGGATATAATACAGATTACCCCTGGATATAGCCAGATACAGTGAGCTAAAGCAATTGAGTGCAGGAGACAGCAACAGAAAGACAAACAGCAGAAATGGCTGCTGCCATCCCCTCAGCAAAGTTCTCCATTGCAAATCTGATGAATCAGAACTACCAATCTTGGAAATTCAAGATGAAAATGCTGCTTATAAGAGAAGGTACGTGGAAATGTATAAATTAACCAAGACCTGCACAGCCCACAGAGGAGTGGTTAGACAGAGATCAGAAAGCGCAGAGCACAATCTCCCTGTGCATAGATGATGATCAAATCATACATATATGTAACTGTCAGACTGCAAAAGACATGTGGGAAGAGTTACAGAAAGCACATGAAAGAGTTAATCTCAGCAATAAACTGTATTTAATCAGAAAGCTCTATCAGACTAAGCTACAGAAAGACCAGGACATGCAGGACTATATAAGACAGACCTTAGAGATGGTGGAGAGACTGCGAGGGATTGGAGAAGAGATAAAAGATTTCCATGTTGCAGCGTTATTATTAAGTGGACTTCCTGAAAGTTATGAGACACTTGTAACAGCACTAGATGCACGTCCAGATGTTGATCTAACACTAGAATATGTTAAAGGCAAGCTTGTGGATGAATACAAGCGCAAAACTGAAAGCATGAGTAATATGAGTGTGTGTTTAGAGACGGCTTTAAAGACGAAATACAAAAATAAACACAGTAACGTGCAGCTAGGAAAGCGGGAATGCTTTGTGTGCAAGAAACCAGGACACCTAAAAGCAGATTGTAGAATCTGGAAAGCTAGAATGCAAAAACAAAGTGCATTGCAACAAGCTAAGAATGTCATAGAAACAAAGGAGTATGCATTCGGATCCAAAAATGGTGTCACCTCTGTGCAAGCATGGTGTGTGGACTCAGGTGCTACAAGTCACATGACAAATGACCGAAGTTTCTTCGCTCAGCTTGATGAAAGCAAAACATAAGGGATAACTACAGCTAATGGACAATTCATGAAATCAGTGGGAATAGGAGATGGCTTTCTATACTGTCCAATCTCTCCAGATATCACTAAAAAGATCCATATGAGGAATGTTCTGTATGTGCCAGATCTTGAAAGCAACCTTTTGTCAGTAAAGAAACTCACTAACCAAGGCAATGTAGTCACATTTCAGGGTGACAGTTGTATCATAACAAAAGGGGATTGCTTGCTTGCAAAGGCTAATATCATAGATGAACTATATCAGCTGAACTGCAGTGAAATGGTTAAAATAGCCAAAGAGGATAAACATTCAAACTGCATCCACACTTGGCACAGACGGTTGGGGCACAGACATTCTGATACAATAAAGAAAATAGTTGACAATAACTATGCAAGTGGTATTAAGATTAATCCATGTGATCACATAATGATTTGTACCAGCTGTATTAAAGGAAAAATGGCAAGGACACCTTTTCCCAAGCAGACCAACAGCAAAGCTCAAAAACCTCTGAACTTAATACATTCAGATCTTTGTGGTCCAATGAAAACTATGACCCCAGGAAAGAAAAAGTACTTCCTGACCTTCATTGATGATTACTCCAGATATACCACAGTATTTCTACTTCACAATAAGGATGAAGTGCCAGAGAAATTAGAAGAGTATCTCGCTCAAGTAAATAATATTTTTGGCGGAATGCCCAGAGTACTACGAACAGATAATGGCTCAGAATATACAAGTGGTAAAACACAAGCCATTCTCAGGAAGCATGGAATTATGTTCCAGACAACAGTTCCATATAACCCGGAGAAAAATGGAGTTGCAGAGAGAATGAACCGCACACTGTGTGAAAGTGGGAGGAGCATGCTATTTGATGCTGATATGCCAACTACATACTGGGGAGAAGCTATCACAACTGCATGTTATCTTCAAAATCGCTTGCCGGGAAAAGCAACAACAAAAACTCCATATGAACTGTGGAACAAAAGGAAACCAGATTTAAGACACATAAGAATTTTTGGAAGTAAAGCTTATGTACACATTCCAAAAGAAAAATGTAAAAAATGGGATGCATGTGCAAAAGATGGTGTACTTGTGGGGTACAGCGAATCTCAAAAAGGATACAGGATTTTACATCAAGACACGAACAAGGTAACAGTCAGCAGAAGTGTGATTATTGATGAAACTTCTTTGTGCTCAAAGTTTGAACCACAGACACAAACTATTCAAACTGAGAAAGAATCAACATCAGTCACTCAAGAAAATAAGGAAAGTGATACAGAAATAGAAATTACTGCAGAAGAATCAAAACCTAAATCTGAACCAGAAATACCTTCAGTCAGAAAATCAACCAGAATCAATAAAGGTGTTCCAGCTGAACGTTTATCTTACATGAACCAGGTTCATGGAAAGAGATGCAGAAACTGCCAATGCATGAGAAACAAGTATGGAATAAAGCCGCTGATGAAGAAATGACATCACTCGAAGATCTCCAGACATGGACACTTTCAGAGCTACCTCAAGGTAAACATGCCATAGGATGTAAATGGGTTTTTAAAACCAAATGTAACTCTGAAGGGAAAGTCTGTCGGTACAAGGCAAGGCTGGTTGCTAAAGGTTACTCACAGAAGTTCGGTGAGGACTATGATGCTACTTTTGCTCCAGTTGCTAAACAAAGTACTTTCAGAACACTAATGACAGTGGCTGCCATGCGTACAATGATTGTGAAACATCACGATATTAAGACAGCTTTTCTTAATGGTGATATTGAAGAAGAAATTTACATGTCACAGCCAGAAGGATATTTGAAAAAGGGACAAGAGCATCTTGTCTGCAAGTTGAATAAATCTCTTTATGGCCTTAAACAATCAGCTCGAGCATGGAACCTGAAGTTCTACTAAATGAAGGATTTACAAGGAGCAAAGCTGATCCGTGCCTATATGCTAAACAATTAGACACTGAGTGGATGTATCTGCTAATTTATGTAGATGACCTGATCATTGCTCACAAAAACAACAATGAAATTGCAAAGTTAACAGGAGTACTCAACGAGCACTTTGAAACTAAAGACCTAGGTGAAGTGACATATTATCTTGGAATTGACATCCAGCGTGAGAAAGATGGAAGTTTCCTGTTGAATCAGAGTGCAAAAATTGAATCTATTCTTCAGCAATTCAACATGACAGAGGCGAAAGGAGCAAGCACACCTATGGATACAGCCTATCCAAAGTTAGAAGGAGAAGATGATCTTCTCACATCCAACGAACAATACAGACAAGCAGTGGGGGCACTTCTCTACATTGCAACCACTACACGTCCAGACATTGCAGCCAGCATGTCTCTTCTTTGCAGGCGAGTTGATAAACCACGTCAAAGAGACTGGAATGCGATCAAAAAAGAGTTATGAGATATCTGAAACAGACAAAAGACTTAAAATTGAAACTGTCAGCAAGTGGTGATTTAAACCTCGTGGGATATGTGGACTCCGATTGGGCAGGTGATCACAGCACACGCAAATCCACAAGTGGTTACTTATTAAAATTGGGAGACAGTCCTCTATCATGGTCCAGCAAGAAACAGATGTCAGTGGCATTGTCCTCTACAGAAGCCGAATACATATCTGCAGCTTATGCCAGTCAAGAAGTTGTGTGGTTACAGCAATTACTCAAGGATCTTGGAGAAGCAACATCAGAACCTACCGTCTTATTTGAGGACAATCAGGGTTGCATTAAGCTTGCAACAAGTGAAAAGATTAATGGAAGAACCAAGCACATCGAAGTCAGACATCATTACATTCATGACTTAGTTGATCAAAAAGTGATTGAACTTGTGTATTGTGAGTCGGGAAAAAATGATTGCTGATGCTTTGACAAAGCCACTAGCTAGAAACAGATTTGTTGATCTTAGATCAGAAATGGGATTGACATAGATAGTAGTTGTTGAGTGGGGGTGTTAGCATACAAGGTTTGTATTTAATGAGCAACAAACAACTATAAGTCATTGCTGTGTGCCTACTATATTGTATGATCACTAGATGGCAGTGTTACGTTTGTGGGTTCATGTTTTGTCTATGCCTTATAAGTAATAAAAGAGTTTCCTGCTCGTGTCGCAGATTTTCCACAGAGAAACACCAGACTGTCTGCTTGTACTTTGTTTAGCCCCTGAAAGATTATATCTAACAGAGACACCATAGGAAGCATCATTCGCAAATTGAAGGCAAAGGGCACTGTTGAAACGCTACCTGGTCGTGGCAGAAAGAAGATGCTGACTTCGACTGCTGTGCGCTACCTGAAGCGCAGAGTGGAGAAAAGTCCCCGTGTGACTGCTGAGGAACTGAGAAAAGATTTGTCAGATGTGGGTACTGAAGTTTCTGCTCAGACAATACGGCGCACACTGCGTAATGAAGGCCTCCATGCCAGAACTCCCAGGCACACCCCCTTGCTGTCTCCAAAGAATAAGAAGAGTCGACTGCAGTATGACAAAAGTCATGTGGACAAACCACAGAAGTTTTGGGATTGTGTTCTGTGGACTGATGAAACAAAATTAGAACTGTTTGGGCCCATGGATCAACGCTATGTTTGGAGGAGGAAGAACAAGGCCTATGATGAAAAGAACACCTTGCCTACTGTGAAGCATGGCGGGGGGTCAATCATGCTTTGGGGCTGTTTTGCTTCTGCAGGTACAGGGAAGCTTCAGCGTGTGCAAGGTACCATGAATTCTCTTCAGTACCAGGAGATATTGGATGACAATGTGATGCAGTTCGTCACAAACCTGAGGCTTGGGAGACGTTGGACCTTTCAACAGGACAATGATCCCAAGCATACCTCCAAGTCCACTGGAGCATGGTTGCAGATTAAAGGCTGGAACATTTTGGAGTGGCCATCGCAGTCACCAGACTTAAATCCGATTGAGAACCTCTGGTGGGACTTAAAGAAAGCAGTTGCAGTGCGCAAGCCTAAGAATGTGACTGAACTGGAGGCTTTTGCCCATGACGAATGGGCAAAGATATCCGTAGATCGCTGCAAGACACTTGTGTCAAGCTATGCTTCACGTTTAAAAGCTGTTATAACTGTAAAAGGATGTTGTATTAAGTACTAAGATTAAATGTCACTTGGGGGTTGAATAAAACTGATAATGATGTGAGCACAGAAAAGACATTTGTGGTTATTTCATTATAAATGTTATGTTATATTTGTCTGACCTACACGTGCCTCTTTGATTTAATTGTAAGCAGGATGACTGAATGATCAAAATCAATGTCAAACTGGCCAAAACAATCAATTTCAGTGGGGGTTGAATAATTTTGAATACAACTGTATACAGGAGCAGTGACACAAGTGTCAGAGGAAAGTCAGAGATGTCTTAAACACATATGATTGACAAGCCCAATGATGGAATAACATTTTAAAATCGAATGCTAAAAGTAAGTAAACATTTTTGAATGACATTAGGCCATTGATCGAATGTATGGCCAGCATAAGTTTGGCTAAAATGAAAAACATAAGAATCAGCACAAGGGACATAACTTACAGTTAGTATGATGTGTCCTGTGTGCGGATTATTCTTCTATTTTTAAATTCCCACCTTTGACCATTTTCACTTGAATATTTGTCACTATTTAAAAATTTACCCTGAACTCTTGCTATCATGGCAGCTACAAAATGAATGATGTCCTCTTACTTGCCTCAATGACAGTGTTCTCCCAGCAGGGCCACTGATAGGGGGTTACTGGCAGTACTCCTGTACTGGGCCCCATTGGATCAGTGGGTGGCCTCAGTGCAGCATCATTCCAGTGCTAGAGAACAGCGCAGCAAGAATCATCTCTCATCTGCTTACTTCCCCTCCTCTCAACTTCAATGGAGGAAAGTGGCAGATGGAGGTGATTGCTGTGTAGCATCCTATTAGACACTTCACAGCACAATCACTGGTGCATTATGAGGCAAGATTTTCCTAGGAAACCTTTCCTGTTCCAACATGACTGTGCACCAGTGCACAAAGCAAGGTCCATAAAGACATGCATGAGTGAGATAGGGGTGGAGGAACTTGACTGGCCTGCATAGAATCCTGACCTCAACCCGATAAAGCACCTTTGGGATAAATTTGAGCGGAGATTGCGAGACAGTCTTTCTCATCCACATCAGTGCCTGACCTCACAAATGCGCTACTGGAAGAATGGTCAAACATTCCCATAGACACACTCCTAAGCCTTGTGGACAGCCTTCCTAGAACAGTTGAAGCTGTTATAGCTGCAAAGAGTGGGCCAGCTCAATATCGAACCCTACGGACTAAGACTGGGATGACAATAAAGTTCCAGTGCGTGTAAAGGCAGCCATCCCAATACTTTTGACAATATAGTGTATATCCAGCAGGGACACAGACTGAAAAAAACTTGGAATAGTATCTAGCATTTCCCCACTATATCCTAAACCAAGAAAAGTTTTTTACTTCACATGGGGGTTATTTATGAAAGGCAAATCCACTTTGCGCTACAAGTGCAAAGTGCACTTGAAATTGCACTGAAAGTGCACTTGGAATTACAGTCGCTGTAAATCTGAGGGGTAGATCTGAAATGAGGGGAAGCTCTGCTGATTTTATTATCCGAACATGTACAAGCAAAAATGCTGTTTTTTTATTTTCCTTTATTTTGCCTTTTGTAAATTACCCCCACAGACTTTTCAATTATCTAAAAACTTAAATGCAAACAAAAGAAAGACCGGTTTTGATTATTATTATTATTATTATTATTATTATTATTATACATGATTTATATAGCGCCAACAGTTTGCACAATCCTTTAATGTTTGCCAGCAACACCCACCTTTTTCTTCTCTGATCTCTCATTTATATGCTTTTATTGATTTAAGCAATTCTTCTGCAATAAAAAAAGAAGGAGAGATAAAAACCATCAATCAAGAAATTATAAATACAATATACTATATATATTGTAAAGGAGCCATGCAGTATCCATCCACAACAGATTCCATGCAATGTGCTGTACACAAAGTACTGTATTATATAAGACTCTAATGTAAAAATGCAGTGTATAAATATAATAAAGTCCATGCAGTGTACAATATACAAAGAACTGTACAGTAACTGTATATGATATTGCCTTTGGCAACATACTTGTGACCTACTGTAATAACAAACAAAGCCTATGATTCCTCAAACTGCAGTAGTACTCAATGTAGCTTAAAGTGTGTATAGGGCATGCTTTAAGTACTATTTTAATTTTAACATACTGAATTAGTATTGCAGATTGATGAATCAAGGCCAAAGACTGCATGCATTGAGCAATATTAATTACCTTTCATCATCTTGATACTTTCTCAACAGCTACTTTATAAACCAACTTTTAACGTTACTGCAGGTAATCTGTAGATCCACTATCTTGCTGTTAGGTTTTCAGTCCTTTCATAATGTTCTTCTGTTTTGTGCACAATCCATACGTTTCATTCTTCAAATGAAATGTGTAAGCGTATTGCTATATGAGGATGGAACACTTACACTCCCAATGCTGTCAGAATTTTTCTTACAGGGATATTGTTTTTGCTTAATAGTTATTGTAGCTAATCTGAAATATTTTATGTTGGCTTATTAGCAGTATTTATCAAAAAAACAACATAACAATTCCTGAAATTATTCAGTTTACTCAGTGTTAGCCCACTCTACTCTTTTGTATCATGCAGAATGTACCAGTATTGGCATGGAATCCACAAATGAACCTAATTTTAGTAGCCCACTCTATACTTTTGTTCTTTTGTATCATGCATAATGTACCAGAATGTCGGCCTGGAATCGGCCGGTTCAACAAAAACCGTCTGATGTTCGGCCCGTGTATACAGCAGCCGGTCGGACAGAAGCCGACCGAATGGACTTCTTCTGTTGAAGGTTCATGAAAAAAAAGGTCTTCTGACCAGCTCCTGATCAGCGCTCTCAGCCAATGGTGTTCTGGTTGGGGGGTCATTAGTTTTGTGTTTGTTTTTTTACAATTTTAGTTTTTACAAATGTTTTTTTACATTTTTACAATTTATATATTTTTTTTCAATGCTTTCTTTTTTGAATGGGGTGGGGGGGGAGTGGATGGTGTCAGTGTTTTTTTTTTTTACAATTTAACTTTTAGGCCCCGTACACACGATAGAATCTATCCGCAGATAAATCCCAGCAAATGGGTTTCTGCGGATAGATCCTATGGTGTGTACACGCCAGCGGATCTGTTTCCGCGGAGAAATCTCCTCTGGGATGGATTCCAGCAGATCGAATATTTGTTGTGCTGCACAACATATCCATCTGCTGGAATCCATTCCAACGGATGGATCCGCTCGTCTGTACAGACTTACCGGATCCATTCGTCCAAAGGGATTCCCCGCACGCGTCGTAATGATTTGACGCATGCGTGGAATTCCTTATATGACAGCGTCGCGCCCGTCGCCGCGTCATAATCGCGGCGACGGCGCGACACGTCATCGGCAGAGGATTTCCGCGCGGATTTCAATGGGATGGTGTGTACACTCCATCCCATCGAAATCAGCGGATATCTTTGAGAGGATTTATCCGTGGAAACGGTCCGCTGGACCGTATCTGCGGATAAATCCTCTCGTGTGTATGGGGCCTTACAATTTCTTTTACAATTACAATTCTTTTATTTATTTGTATCTTTATTTTTAGGGGGGCTTTGGTGTCTGTGTCTGTTTAGACCCAGGGGGTCTCCCCTTTGAGACAGGGAAAGGGACTGAGGGCAGATATTCCCCAGTCCCTTTCTCAGCAGCCTCAGCTGCACTGAAGATGAATGAACAGGACACAGAGGCTCCTCTCTATTCATAAACTGAAGCACTGTAAACACAGTTTATTATGCTCAGTTATGAAAGGACAGAGTTAGTGATCACAGACTCTGTTCATTCAGAAAAGGAAGGAGCCAGTAAATTACATATTTACTGGCTCCTTCCCTTGCTCTCCATTCTGACAGATCCAAGGTTAGGGAGGACCGAAATAGCACAGACGGGGGCCAGAGGAGGACCCGGGGAGCTGGAGGAGGACCCAGAGGAGGATACCAGGAGCCAGAGAAGGGCACGGGGGGGCCCAAAGATTTAGGGACATTTGATAGACAGTCAGGGATGATCGGTGCGGTGGGGGGAGTTACAATCACCGATACCCCTGTGTGGCTTTCAATGAAGCAGCTAAAAGCCGCAGGAGGGAGAGGAGGAGAAGTGGCTGCTTCATTGAAAGATACACAGGGAGATCGGTGATTGTAACTCCCCCCCCCCCCACCACCGCACTGATAATCTGTAAGGCTGTCCGGGCCCCCCCATCTGAGCTCAGCTATTAAACATCAACAAAATTTCTAGCTATTTGCTGTGCTATGACACACATTGGTAACTGTCTATGGTCACCCTGTCTCTGTATGCTATTTGTAACTGTTTAAATAAATACTATATTAAGAAAATCAACAAAATACAAAAGGAGATCATTCAGCATTTTGGGAAGCATAGCCTGCTGGTACCATGAAATTATCATTCTCTCTTTTTTAAGGCAACAAGAATTCTCCATTAGAATGTAGAATCAGTCTTCACTTCTATAAGTTGGAAGTTTTCAATTTCTATTACGTAAACATTACTAGAGATGCTTGAATGACTTATAATCTCTCTCGCCCTCTAAGTATATATAAATATATATTATATATATATATATATATATATATATATATATATATATATATATAAAATATTAAAAATGCCACCAGCATTTAAGGAAAACAATCTGGTTGTGCCAATCTGTGTATTTATATTGGCACTATTGGCTTATGTACAGTGGTCCCCCAAATGAGACCATATTAACAGAGCATGGGCAGATTTTTACATTGCATTAAAGATTAAGGCCTAGATTCACGTACGGCCGTTCTACTTTGCACGGGCGTAGCGTATCATATTTACGCTATGCCGCCGCAACTTAGAGAGGCAAGTGCTTTATTCACAAAGCACTTGCGTCCTAAGTTACGGCGGCGTAGCCTAAATGGGCCGGCGTAAGCGCGCGTAATTTAAAGTAGGCTGGTAGGGGGTGTGCTGTATTTAAATGTGGCTTGACCCCATGGCCGGACGAACGGCGCATGCACGCGCATGCTCAGTATCACGTCGTATTTACTCCCAAAGATACGTCGGCTCAATGCCTGTGACGTGAACGTAACTTACACATAGCCCTATTCGCGTACGACTTACGCAAACGGCGTAAAAAGATACGCTTGTTCCGACGTCCATACTTTGCATGGGCTGCGCCACCTAGAGACCAGCTTTATCTTTACGCCGGCGTATGTCTTACGTAAACGGTGTAACTAATTGCGACGGGCTTACATACGTTCGTGAATCGGCGTATCTTGCTCATTTACATATTCAACGCGGAAATCCAGGAAGCGCCACCTAGCAGCCAGCGTAATTATTGCAACCCAAGATACGACGGCGCTCGTATCTTGGCCAAATCTATGTGTAACTGATTCTATGAATCAGGCACATAGATACGACGGCGGCCATTCGGACTTACGACGGCCTATCTGGAGATACGCCGTCGTAAGTCTTTGTAAATCTGGGCCTAAGTCCACTTTCATGTAAAAAAAAATAGCAACTGAAAAAAAAATTATAGCATATTAAATTGCAACACCAATCATACTGTAACGGAATGTTATTAAAACTTACCTTTCTTTCCTTTTAAAGCTGCAGCGCTGTAACTTTCTGCAAATGGAATATGGCAACCTGGAGGCGTTCTGTACACAGATGTAGGTAGATTCACGTACGGCGGCTTAACTTTGTGCGGGTGTAACGTATGTTATTTCCGTTACGCCGCCGCAAGTTAGAGAGGCAAGTGCAGTATTCACAAAGCACTTGCTCCGTAAGTTGCGGCGGCGTAGCGTCAATTGGCCGGCGTAAGCCCGCCTAATTCAAGTTTGGAAGAGGTGGGCGTGTTTAATGGAAATTAATCGTGACCTCACGTAAATGACGCTTCGAACGTGGACATATCCCAGTGCGCATGCTCCAAATCACGTTGCAAATAGTCAATGCTTTCGACGTGAACGTAACCTACGCCCAGGCCTATTCTGAATAGACTTACGCAAACGACGTAAAACGTGAAAAATACGACGCTGGTCCGACGTCCATACTTAACATTGGCTGCGCCATCTTTTTGGTGGTTTATCTTTACGCCTGAAAACGCCTTACGTAAACAGCGTATCTTTACTGCGACGGTCGAGCGTATGTTCGTGAATAGGCGTATCTTGCTGATTTACATATTCTAGGCGTAAATCAGTGTACATGCCCCTAGCAGCCAGCGTAAATATGCAGCTAAGATACGACGGCGTAGGAGAATTACGCCGGTCGTATCTTAGCAACATTTAAGCGTATCTCAGTTTGAGCATACGCTTAAATGTACGACGGCGCGGATTCGGAGTTACGACGGCGTATCTACTGATACGCCGTTGTAACTATACTTGAATCTGGCTAATAGTGTACAGAAAGCCCCCAGAAATTGAATCTCCTGCTTGTGCGATTGGCTCACTGATTTGCCCAGAGGTCTGCATAAATCAGATTTTGAGCTTCACTTGAAACACAAATTTAATTTGTGGTGATAGGCCCCCAAGGGGAAACGTTTAAAGGAATACAGACCCTGCCACTTTCCTCATTAGAGCCCTGCAGCAGCTAATTGATAATTATAAAATCAATCCCATACAGATTCACTCTGCACAAAAAAAAATGTTTGTTAAAATCCCTGCCATGTACATAGATCACATACATAGAGGGGAGTGGAGTTACATTTTAGTAATTAGAACACACTTTAAAAAGTATCATGCAGTATTGTACTTTCTGGATGCACATCATACAATATTTGATTATTTATACCAAGCTAGACTCAGGCCCCGTACACACCATAGAATCCATCCGCAGATAAATCCCAGCAAATGGGTTTCAGCGGATAGATCCTATGGTGTGTACACGCCAGCGGATCTGTTTCCGCGGATATATCTCCCCTGGGATGGATTCCAGCAGATCGGATATTTGCTGACATGCAGAACATATCCATCTGCTGGAGTCCATCCCAACAGATGGATCCGCTGGTCTGTACAGACTCACCGGATCCATCCGTCCGAAGGGATCCCCCGCATGCGTCGTAATGATTCGATGCATGCATGGAATTCCTTATATGACAGCGTCGCGCACGTCGCCGCGTCATAATCGCAATGGTGAGTACACTCCATCGCATTAAAATCTGCTGAAATCCTCGAGAGGATTTATCCGCGGAAACGGTCCGCTGGACCGTATTCGCGGATAAATTCTATCGTGTGTATGGGGCCTTATACTAAGCTTGGCCATAGTTGTATTAAGATATGCTCTAGAGTCCAATAAAACTAGAAAAGAGGTAGTATAACAAGGGCAGGAAGAGAAAGTATTAACATATTAATATTAAAAGGCATGGGTCAAGCAGGGAAGAATTATGGTTTGGCAGGTTCCCACAATTTTTGGCGACCCTCGTCAGGTAAGGGCAATAGCCCAGCTATAACTTTAAAGCACGTTTCAGTCTTCTGCAGAGAGTCAATAGAGACCTCCATAAGTTCTCAAGAAGACACAAAAGAATTACCAGGCACAGCACAGTAAGTAGGCAGTAAACAGCATGGCTGACAGGCACGTGTCATAGACAGTGTGTACCAGGAGGTATCTGTTATACAAAGTATGGACCAAACTACAGGGTTGTGAGCCAGTTTCAGAAAGCAGTGGCTACATTAATTTTGGAGATTTATCTATCACTTGGAGGAACTCCATGAGGCATTAAGGCTTAAAGCATCCTTGACACTGGAGGCAACAGCTGGGAAGAGGGGGGATCAAGGTTGACAGTTGAGATTTGATTTACTAAAGGCAAATAGGCTGTTCACCATGCAAGGGAAGTTGCACTTTGCAGTTACATTTTCCCAGAGCTTAGTGAATGTGGCAAATTTAACCTTACAAAGAATACCAATCATGTGTGAAGGAAGATGAAAAAATAAGCCTTTTTGATTGCACATTATTGGATGGTGGAAGTCTGCAGAACGTCACCTTATTTATTAAGCTCTGTCCAAGAAGGAGCAAATGCAATGATGGAATTTTCAATACCTGCTACACTATGAAACAGGTGCCCTCATCTTAAGACTGGCCTACTAAGTTTATACTTTGAACTTCCTCTGGAGAAATGGAGTTCTCCTTTGACAAGTGTTTCATAGAAAGCTTTGACAATAAAACCGGGAAGCTGATTAATCCCTATGCAAAACTGCACCAGATTTTGCACTCTTCACTTTTCAATCAACCAACCCAACTGGGAATGAAGTTAAGGGATTAAGTGGATACTGGGACAAGTGTGAATATCTTTATGTAATACAAAAGCACAGATATTGAATCAAAAGGTAGATGAGGAACAGGAAGTGCCAAAAGGGGCACAAGGATCCAACTAGGTGGCTTTTTTAACCTTCGGTTGACCATAGAAGGATGAAACATCTTCAACATTACAGAACATGTCCAGTTCATGGTGATTAACTAATGGTCTACCAGGATTTGGGGGCACATTTTTAAAAACATTTGCAATACTTTTCTGTCATTATGGTTGTATTAGGAAGTCCTGCACCAAATTCATAAAACCTGTTCCCCAGTTTTCTTTTACGTTCTGGCACTATGGTTGTGACAAATGCATTAAGAAATACAGTCATATTGGTGGTAAGAAAAGTGAGGGTAAATAAGACCACTTCCATGTCAGAGTAAATTATGTTGCACGTGTAAGGCCTCGTACACACGACCGGTTTCCTCGGCAGAATCCATCAAGAAACTTGGTGGGAGATTTTTTTTGCCGAGGAAACCGGTTGTGTGTACATTTTTCAGCGAGGAAACTGTCGAGGAACTCGACGAGCCAAAAAGAGAGCATGTTCTCTTTTTCTTCGACAGGAATGGCGAAAATTGGTTCGTCGAGTTCCTCGACAAACCTAGAAAGAACTCGACGAGGAAAACTATGTGTTTCGCCAGCCGAGCTCTTCGGTTGTGTGTACGAGGCCTCAGTATTGTGGACTGTCAGAGAGAAGCAATTCTGCAACAGATTATTTTACACCTTCTCAAAAGTTACATGAATCTGTCACATGTTGTGCCACTCGTTGCACTGCTGTAAGACAGGTTTTAATGAGTATCTATGATGCTTATTATAATTTCCACAGATTATATCTTAATGGGCACATAAATGGGTATACAGGCCCTCTGAAATGTCAGTTTCAGTCAGAAACTGAGCAGACACTGGTGTGCTTTCTCTAAAGCAAATTTTGAAACACTTTATTTTCAAAATAAAAATAAAGTAAGAATTAAAAAAATCATCTGTTTATAAACTTGCTAAATATATTTATAATTTCTGTTTAAATGAAATTCCTGTGTCGAACAATAGAATAATAATACTATGATGCAGCAGAACAGAATTTCATCTGCATATAAGTCAATATTTCTTAGACATTCATGAGACAGTGCTGGGTCATTCTGTCTTTATGAACAGAACCTTCCACTTGTTAAATCACTTCATCTGTTTAGTAAGCCTGTGATTCTCCATGGCAACAAGAATTCCTCTTCTTCTAGCTGTGCTTTGGGATTCATTGCATAAATGGTAGCTGTAGCACAAAGAACGAACCCACCAGACATGCCAGCACAGCTGAAAAAAAATTTGAGTGACCATTGTGGTACAGATATGACTGTATATAAGCCCTTGAATGCATTATCCTTTATTAACAGCATTTTCTAAATAGAAGGGATGCCAAGAGTAAAATATTAGTCGAGTGAGGGGTTGTTATGCAATTATTCAGTAAAATGGGACACATTATTTTCATGGAACCATCACACTTTTTACTTCTTTTCACAGGGCATGTTACATTTTATGTCTGAATAGCTTACTTACAATATGCTGAACTATAATCTCTTTACGTTTGGTTCTCACATGCAGCTTTTCAGTAAAACAGGCTAAGGGCTCATTCACACTAGAATCCAGGGAAGGAGAGCTGCATTCCTGTGTGGAAAGTGCAAAGTTAACAACACCCCAAATGCTTTTGCAACTGGATCACCCAGTCAGGGCCATCTTTAGCGCAGGTCAAAAGGGGCAGCTGCCCAGGTCCCTGTCATTGTTTTGGGGACAACAGCACTGTAAATCCATCAGTCCAAGCCACTGTGCATGCACACAGGCAACAGTCGGCATTGACACGCTGTGCTGAATATTTCTCAAGGCTCGAGCAGGGAGTAGATGGGGCTGCGAGCTCCACTGATGCTCTGACCCCACCTCTTGCCATGCATGCTGCCTGTGTACATCGGAGGCCTCGGGGGAAGTACTGGACTGCGTAAAGTGGAGCCGATGTAGTTCTAGTAGTAGTGGCAGCCAAGCCAACGGCACTGGTGATGGTGTGAGCCCACAGATGGTGATTGAAGCTCAGCTGGCCAGGACCAGGTAGGTCTTTCTCCTCCCTGACCTCTGGCTCCCCATAGCTAGTGAGTTTTAAAATTCTGACCAGATCAGGCTCTAGGCCCCTGGCTGTATTTATTATACAAAATAAATAGTTGTGCTATTTGAATATAAACAAAAGTCCAATGTGATATAAATTATCCAAAATCGATCAGCAATGGGTGATAAAATATATACTAAATGGTGTCCACTTCCAGTGATATACCCGCATGGTGGACCCTCTAATTATGGAAGGTCAAACGGGCTCACGATATGTCTGCTGGTAAGGTGTTCGAAGCATAATTGGTGCAGGCAGTCCACGTCTCTCCCAACGTTTTTCCCACACTAGGAATAAACCGTCATGGAAACCCGGCAGTACCCAAAAATAAAAACAAAGGGCCTCCGATAGTGTAAAACCTTGAAAGTATTTATTGGCACATCAACAGAGGAACTCTAAAGCGCAGCATAGGATAAACATTCTGCAGCAGAACTTGTAGCTAAAAAGCTCACACAATGAAAAATCGTGGTGGAATAAGTTGGTGTCTACTTGCCTGACTGTTTTCGTCACAATAGGACTTCTTCCACAGTATAGGAAAGACTTCCTTTCACTGCAATATATATAGAGCAACCTAGCCCAGCCTCGTTTTCACACATGGGTTGTACCATAGCTTCCAAGCCTCATTATCAGTGAGTAAAAAAAAAATGTATAATTGATTTGACGCGTTAACCATGACGGTTGAATCCACACCTGTATCAAATATTATCAGTGAATAGCGAAAAAAAATGTATAGTTGTTTCGACGAGCCAACTATAACGGTTGAATCCACACCTGTATCGAATATTACCTTACAAAAAACGCATTTACGCCCAAAACGATACAGGAAGTAACAGCAGTCAGGAACATCCCAATAATAGAGAGGATCACTTCGGCCAATATGTCCCCGGAAGTAAGAAAAACAACCAAAAGGACAAAAATGTATCTAAAAAATATATATAAAACTATTTTTACTATTGAAAAAAAAATTCCCTCTTCCACCCTAATGTCACACTACTTTCATAATTCAAGGAAATTCCTCTTTCATTATGATTAAGAGAGTCAAGAAAATTCATAAGTGAAAGGTAATCACCCTTCCATATGAGGAGGATGTCATCTATATAGCGGCCCAATAGGACCTCCTCCCATTTCACCATAAAAAGGTTGGCTACACTTGGGGCATATTTTGCCCACGTTGTGACACCCATGTTCTGTAAAAAAAATATTCACCTCTGAACCAAAAATAATTGTGCATGGCTGCAAATTTCAAAAGATCCCTAATGATATCCCTCTTGATCAGCAATAAACTGGAATTCTGATTAAAATAGTAGGAAAATGCAGCCAAACCCATATCATGCGTAATGATGGTGTAAAGGGATGTAGCATCCGCCGTTACAAGCCACCAGCCTTCCTGAAAAGGGGACTCTCTTATTAAGTTAATTACTGCCCTAGTATCCTTGACAAAAGAGGGCATAACTTTAACAAGATGCTGAAGATAAAAATATATATGATTGCCCACCCAGGATGTCACTGATCCTATACCACTCACTATAGGACGACCCAGGGGGAAAATAGGATCTTTATGTATCTTCGGAAGATAGTACAAATGTCCATTTACATCTGCCAAGCTGCGGCAAGAGGAACGCATTTCTCTTGTCTCAAAAAAGTGTTCTGAGCCGAGACAAGCTAAAGTTACGATAGATCTGTCTCTTTCCAAGCTGATGTTAGTTTTACTGTGCGGGTAGGGGAGCAGGTGTGACTTTATAATAAGGCTTATGAAGCACCTAGCTACATGGGACAAAGTACTAAATGTACTTTGTTCCATGGGACAGAACATTGTAAAAAATGTGTAATGATAGTTCTTCATCAACTACTTCTCATCTAGCCATTGCACATAAACAGCAAATCAGTGTATAGGACCAGTGCAATTGGTCCTGTACAATGTGAGCACTGTGTCCAATCACAAGTGTAAGCAAAGAAGCCATTGACTCTGTGTATTCACACAGTGCACGTCTGTGTAAGAAGATCACTGCCACAGTTTTACACACAAAACACCAATGCAGCCAGCTATAGTGTCCCTGATCACCAGCCACACCAATGTGAAGCATCAAGAAACTGGTGCAGCCAGGCACAGTGTCTTTGACTGCTGGTCACACCTGTCCCAGGTATGGTCTGTCTCAGGATGAAAGGGTCCCTACAAAAAGAGTCAGGCGCACTGAACATCCTATGGAACTGTGGCAGGCAATTCCCTTGAAGTGGGGAGCATCGGTGGCGCAGTACATCCTGATGAAATGCCAAGCACAAGTAGGGAGGTAGTACATTAGCCACAAAGGATTAGGGCCCATAGTATTGTCCCCGAGGTACATTCAAATCATTTAAAAAAAATTCCACCCCTTCAGTTTTTTTATTTATTTTCCCCCAAAGATTTATTAAATTCAGTTGTGAACTAAGGGACCCTGTATGCCCCAGTAATAACAATTTGGTTTATGCCCATTCTTTTAAGTGAAAGCCCATCAAAGTTTAATAATTAAAAAAAAATTGGCCTAACCCTAAATTCATTTTGGCCTACATTTTTGAAGAGTTTTGCAATGGAAACATTTGGAAGTGTTTGGTCTTTTTTCCTTTACGTAGCAAAAGTAAAAAAAGACAAAAATAGCTCTATTAGTCTAATAAAATTAATAAAAAAAATCATTTGGGTACAGTATTGCACGACTGAGTAATTGTAATTCAAAGTGTGAGAGTGCTGAAAACTGAAAAATGGCCTGGACTGGAAGGGGGTTTACCATGCTGGTCTTCAAGAGGTTAAAGTGGTTGTAAACATATGACATAAATAATTAACAAAGCATATCCTTCTAAAGCACCAAGTGTAATTTCTCTCTGCTGTTCAATTCCTCTGCATGACTCACTGCTTAAAGGTTTTTTCTGACTCCAAGAGATGCAGAAAGACAGGGATGGGAGTTCTAGCACACAGCCTGTGATTGATAGCTTCACACATTACACAAAGCTTTAACATAATGACAAATATCTTAATTTTATGTTAAAGGTAATTTTCAAAAGTAAACTTATTATGGTGTGTTAACTTTGTGAATTAAAGCTGTTGTAAACCCTAAATAAAAAAGCAAAAAAAATAAAAACTTTAAAGCCAAAAGCCTAATAATGAGTTAGTATGCATCACATACTAGCACATTTTGAAATACTTAACTTAGAACGAAGCCGTCCAGCAGTGCCCGCACACGGCTGAGACGGCTGAGATCTTGCCTGGTGTTTCTTCCAGGCTTGCGGGTTCCAGTGCTGTGAGTGACCCACTTGCAATCCTGCTTGACTAAACAGCCCTGCATAGCACTCCTTTCGCTGGCTACATCTTGCCAGTGTCAGGAATACTATACAGGGGTAAATACTCATCTATCCCTATGTATTCCTCCCTTGCAGGGCTAATGAGCGAGACATTGCCCCCTTACTGGTGACTTAAATTCTACAGAGAGGATAGAAATGCTAGTGTTACAAGGGCCCCGAGGCTACATGCCTTTACTTTTTTAATTTTTTTACTTTTTTTTATTATATTACATAATTTGATATATAAATAAAAGAAAATGCATATTTCACAATGCTCCATCTGATGCCTCTGTAAGCAGATGGCGGTTGAGATGACTAACACCAGCTCTGTCATATATTTAGTATCATGTATATTTAAATCTGTGTTTAACATTTTAAGATATTTGAACGGCTTCTGACAAATATTTCTCCAATAGGCATGCTGAAAGTGACAAATTACAACTATTGCTGCTTAAACAAAAAACATTTCTATAGTCTAATTGATTCCTTAGCTTAAGACATTCATTCAGATCACATCGTTTCCAGGCATCAGACTTTTGTCAACATTATATGCCATACTGTTTTGGTCTACATGTGAGTACCCATTTTTCGTTTATTTAAATAAACTATAAAACGATACTACACTATCTGGGGCTCCTTCCTCTCCTATGTATGGGCTATTACTGGACTAACATCATCAGCGCAGGGGGACGAGGAAGGGCCAGAGGGCTACACAGTAGCCTATACTGTGAAGGCACCAGACCCTAAGAAGGGGTGAAAAAGTTGGTGAGTGCGGGGTGTATAAGAGCACGGATTGCAGTTATCACATCTAACAAGAGCACGAAGCACTTTTAGAATCACTCAGCACTTGGCAATTGGATTTGTTCACTTCCAATAAGGACATTATATTGCACGAAATGTACGTTTTGCACATTTTCTTTACCTAACAGTGTTTACATAGGCACAATAGCACTTTAATTTGCACAGCACTGTGATATATATTTTATGTAAATGTTTATTTATTTTTATAGCTGCATTTATGATATATACTGTGGAATCATTCTAGTAGTTAACATAGGCACTTGGCACTTTGGATCATTTAGCACTTTGTGTATATTTTTCACACTGCACCTTACACTAGGAGCCTCTTTTATGGAGCACTTTTATGGAGCGCCAACTCTACTTTCTTTTTCTTCTCAACACATATTCATTCAGATCACTCTTCAAGCAAGGCTAGCTTTACTCTGATAAATAAATCCAACAGATTCCCCCACCCAAGCTATAAAGCATGTATAGACAAACCCCCCTGTTGGGCTATTATATTCTGACAGTTGCCTCTGGGAACCTTTAGAACCGGTTCACACTGGGGCAACACGACTTTCAGCACGACTTTGGGAGGCAACTTGAACACGACTTGAGTATGAATCACAACGTGACTTACAACACGACTTGAGGTCGCCTCCAGGAGGGGGAACTCAATGCCGAATTTTAAATAAAAACCGGCATGGGTTCCCCTCTAGGAGCATACCAGGCCCCTAGGTCTGGTATGGATTTCAAGGGGAACCCCCTACGCCGGCATGGGTTCCCCCCAAATCCATACCAGACCCTTATCTGAGCACGCAGACTGGCCGGTCAGGAAAGGGGGTGGGGACGGGCGAGCGTCTTCTGCCTGGCACCACCGCTGTCTTCTTTCAGCTCTTTTACCAGCAGTGGCCCGGTTTTCTCCCGACTTCGGGGGGTCTTCTTCCGACTTCTCCGCTCTCTTCTCCCACTCTCCGGTTCTTTTTCTCTTCTGCCGGGCACCACCGCTGTCTTCTTTCAGCTCTTTCACCAGTGGGGGCCCGGTCTTCTGCGTCGCCTTCTTCTCTTCTTCTCCCACTGTAATGCCGGGTGTGCGGTACACGGCAATTTATATAGGCCTCTTATGACGTCACAGTCCCAGCATGCTCCGGGTGGCACCCCATACTCATTCACATAGGGTGGGGGGCCGGGATCTGGGGGCCCCCTTATTAAAGGGGGCTCCCAGATTCCGATAATTCCGAGATTCCGATAAGCCCCCCCGCCCGCAGACCCCGACAACCAACAGCCAGGGTTGTCGGGAAGAGGCCCTTGTCCCCATCAACATGGGGACAAGGTGCTTTGGGGTGGGGGGGGCCACAGGGCGCCCCCAGCCCCAAAGCACCCCCCATGTTGAGGGAATGCCGCCTGGTACGGTCGGTCTGCGTGCTCGGATAAGGGTCTGGTATGGATTTGGGGGGAACCCCCATGCCGTTTTTTCGGCGTAGGGGGTTCCCCTTGAAATCCATACCAGACCTAAGGGCCTGGTATGCTCCTAGAGGGGAACCCATGCGTTTTTTTTATTTAAAATTTGGCGTGGAGTTCCCCTGTGAGAGGGAGGAGCTTGCCTTAGAACAGGTTCACACTGGGGTGACTTCCTGTAAAGTTGCCTCACTGTGAAGGGGGATCCAACTTGGAGGCGACTTCCATTGAAATCAATGGCTACAGGTCGCCTACAAGTCAGATTGAAGTAGTAGGCCCCGTACACACGACCAAACATGTCTGCTGAAACTGGTCCACAGGCCAGTTTCAGCAGACATGTTCGGTCGTGTGTAGGACCGAGCGGACAGAATTCCAGCAAACATTTGCCCGCCGGGCCTTTTCCCAGCGGACAAATATTCCTGGACTTGTTTTAAAACAGTCCGCTGGAATCCTGCCCGCTCGGACATGTTCGGTCGTCTGTACAGACCTACCGTACATGTCCGAGCGCCCACCATCCCTCGCATGCGTCGAATGACTTCGACGCATGCGTGGAAGCATTTAACTGGCAGGCCCGCCCACGTCGCCGTGTCATCGTCGCGGCCACGCTGCGGACACGCCCCGCGTATTGTTTACGCGCGGATTTCTGTAGGATGGTTAGTACAGCCATCGTACAGAAATCCCCGGCCAGACATGTACGGTGAAAACGGTCCGGCGGACCGCTTTCATCGTACATGTTTGGTCGTCTGTACACGGCCATACAGGAACCTTTTCTGAAGTCGGAGCGACTTCAGTAGTGTACATTAAGACGGCTCCCATTCACTTCCATTCATTTTCTCGACCGCACGACTTCGAAGTCGGATCCCAGGTTGCCCCAGTGTGAACCGGCTCTTAGAATGCCAGACCGGTGACTGCATCTAATTTCATGCAGCTGCTGTTTAGCCATCATTTTTTCCACCTGGCTCCTTCGATTTTGTTTTTTAATGTTGGGGGAAAAAGGGCCGGCAGGGGAAACCAGAAAGCAAATGATGAACTGGTTGAAATTTGCATAGAGTTTTTACGAAGCTTTACTTGGCTATTTGGTTTCTGTTACTGAGCACTTTTATTCTGTCTCTGCCAGTGTATCACCTATCCACCTCCCAAGCTATCATATGCAGCCATAAGGCATGTAACTCATAATCCATGTAACCCATTATTTATCAGACTGTATTAAACAATTCACCATAAATAATTTCAAGGTGGCCATACACATGGTTATTTGTGCCTAATTTGGGTACAATCAATTGCAAACAAGCAATCCATCATTGATTAAAATATTGTACTATTCAAAACATATGATATTTTACATGTTGCGATCATCTGAAATTATTGTTCAAAGATATAAAGTATATGTTATAACAATCTTATAATAATGATCACTTAATAGATTTGAATTACAATCACTTTTTTTGATCGATCAGAAGCGATCAACAAAATTCTGGCACAGCGGATCAACTTAGCAGGGTCAAAATCGATCAAACGTTCCCTGAAATCAATCACATGGAGGCTCTTTAGTACATAAGGTTTATTCAATTTGATTGTTTTTGTTGCATTTAATGATAGATTGAATAATAATTTTGATATACGTTTGGCCACCTTTACATTCTGACTGCTGGAACCTGTAAGGTTTTAGATAAAGTACGGGGAGGGTTGAAAGTGCTGTCAGTTTTTTTTTGCCATTTGTGTTATGTTAAAAGAACCTTCCCTTCACTTCCTGTCAATAGCTACAACAGGAAGTGAAAGGATATCGTTATAATGTAATAGATACCTGCTCTTAGACAATTGTCATGGTAATGTGTATTTATTGGAAAATTGTCCCTTTGTTCCTGTTCCAAGGCAACTCACAATTTTGGATATACACTCATTTTCATTCATGGCATTGGTGATGGGGACAAATTGAGAAAGCAAATCTTTCTTAGGGTACACAGACAGCAACAAGAGCCTGACAATGGTTCTAACTCCCTACCATTCTATTTAAATATGAACAAAATTTGGGCCTTTAGTTATACTTTAATCTGATTCAGTTTATAGTACGCTCTGTATTTTAGATGTATTGCTTCTCCAGTTTCATCATAGAATCCCAAAATGTGCCATTAGTTTAGTAGGTAATACTATGCTGATAGTTGGAACATTAGATGGTAGGCAATTTGGAGGTCAGAGACTGATGTGAGCAGCCATGAAAGGCATCAAATTCTACATCATCTGTATCATCGGTATCAAGCATAGGTTAGGGAAGAAATTCACTGCACTTTTTTATGGTAAAAGCTTTACAGCTCTTTAGAATGGTAAGCCTATTCTTGCTCACATATGATTTTGTACTAGTAAAGTATTTAAATATGAAAAAATTAAATACAATGTTCATTCAGAATATTAAAAATGAAAAGTCAGTAACTACAAATACTGTAGCTGGTGACTTCTAAAATGAGGTACTCGCTAGTTCTTGGAGTGCAGTGCTGTTTTGCCACAGTCAATTCTTCTCATTACTGCTGGATCCGCAGTGCCGCCATCTTGGATTTGGGAGCCGGCTCTGACTTCTTGATAAATCACAGACAACTCCCCACTGCCCATGCACAAGATTGCACATCACAGGCAGACTAGTCCCACAGCATCTTGGAATGTTTGATGGGTCCATGGAGGCTGCAGGTGGGGAGGGGGCAGTAAAAGGCAACATCATCCTTGACTATGCAAGGATTGAGGAAATATGAGTAGATACCCACCCCAGAAATAGGAGCAGATACCCCCCAAAAAAAATCGCCCCTCTCCCCCAAAAGACCTGGAACCAAGGTACAGCCTGGGAAAAAGAGAGAATGAGCAGATAGATTATGTTAGTCCCCATGATTGCCACTCTTGAGATGTTTTCAGCTCATGTCCCATTTTCGGATGTGTTCCACCCTCAGTGCTCAATTGAGTATCCTTACAGAGTAACCCCTGGCATTTTCAAGAGCAGGCATGCACTATTATTTGTCAGGGACAGATGTATCTGTGAATCTATAAAATTGGCAAGGCATGCCCCAGAGAGGTTTGACCCAAAAATCACCAATAGTCACACGTTTTAAGTAACAAGTGTCTATGGTAAGATTACACCCATTTGGACATAAATACGCAAGTGGCATATCATCTACCCTAAAGGCATTTGATTGGCATCATGTGCAGTACACATGCTCCTCAGCACCCACACTCAGGCAAGTATAATATACAGGACTCAAAACTTAAAATTTTTTTACTGCACCAGCTAAGACAATGGACAGCTCCCTATAAAGGAGTTTACTGAAATAAATAAAAACAGGAAATTGTTGGAAAAATTACAATTAAATGTACAAATATCTGGCATATCCATAATACGTGCATTCACTTCTGGCCTATTCTGTTTGGTTAGACCCGTTCACTGCCATTGCTGGAGTCTGGATTTTCAGTTCCATGCTGTGGTTGCAGTTCCCACTGCCTAGGAGGATTGATGGGACTTGCAAGATACCATACATGGACTCAACCAGATATGGACTTTTTCCTATGCAGGTATGCTGGGGCAGCCACAAGCCTGAGTTAGGGACTAGGGATGTAATGACTGCACTTTATTTCAGATTGTTGTCTGTATATGTCACTATATTAACTTATTCAAGTACAGCATTTGAAACTGCCTTTGCCTGGTCTGAAGATACTCAAGGAGTGTAATGCGGGTAATCAGCACATATATAAGGTCACTAAACACTTTGGGGTATCAAGATAATGGTACAGGAGTTTATACAGAGTAAAGATACAGTGGTTACCAAGAGTAATGAAGGTCTCACTAGCAGCCTGTCGTAAGCAAGACAGGTGAAGTAGCCTCTTGCAGTGAGGGAGATGTTGTCCGCACTCCTTTAGCAGCGATTCATCTTTAGGGTTGCCACCTCATACTTTTAAACCCGAACACATATGAATTACACAGGTTCTGGGGCTAATTTAATGCAGATAAGGCACCAAGTGAGTTTAATTACCACCTTAATCAGCCACAGAACCTGTGTAAATAATATGTGTACAGTTTTAAAGGAATGAGGTGGCAACCCTATTTGTCTCCTATAGCAATGGGAGCAGATCTGCACTGCCGAGGCCCTTACCCTGTACACAGGTATTAAAGAGATAAAGTTTAGTGAAATGCATGCATGGAGTCAGCGTTAGGTGTGTGGCGAGACACTATACTATAGTGGGAGTGAGGTAGCAGTGATGCCCAGGACAGGTGGAGAGGGCAAGGGCTCTGCATCTCCCTCCTAATTGCACAAGTTACTGTACATTACATCGAAAGAGTTTATTAAAGATCAGCTGGCTGTTCCAGTAAAGGTGTCCCCCTGTGTAAGGCAAAATTACCCTGTACACAGTGCCTATCATAGCCCAGAAGAACCCACCCCAGGGTAGGTCTCTCATTTGACTCTTGCTTGGCACCCACTGAGGAAGAGAAAATGGAGGATGTGACAACTAACCCCCCTCCACCTACCCTTCAAACAGCCAACCACTGATGTTCCAGTCAGCTACTGAACTCCAATGTTCAAGGGTATTTTTTTGCCACTACCTACTGACCACCAATGCTGGGGGTGGGGAGTATTTTTACAGCCATCCACTACTGGCCACAAATGCCTGAAACCAACGTTTTTTTTTTTTTCTCAACAGTTGCTGATTGCTAAGTAGTCACTAACTTTTTATGAAGTTCTTCCCTAGGGTAGGCTGAAAAGCACATGTGATGGAAGATGTTCTTAATAAAAATGACTGCGCTGAGTGTGGTACTCTGTTTTTTAGACTGACTGTTAGCTCACTGACCACACCCACCAACTGCACAGCACACAGCATGTCAATATCTTCCTCCCCCAATTTTTTTTTCTATGGGGGAATGTTAAAAAATGTACACATGTTGGTGGCTGGAGTGTGGCATGGCTCTCACTTGTTGCAGCGGCGGTCCAGTTTATGATCTTGCACACCGGCCCACTGCGTTCAGAAAATGCATGTCTATGTCTAACCCCATTTTAAAACAAATTATCTTACTTTGCAATTATTGCAATATATTGTTTTTTCTATAGCATTGTATCAATAATTCAGCTGTCAAATTGGTTCCTAAGTCACTTTCTGTCATAGGATTACAATGCTGCATTTCAGGATATGCATGCATGTTGTCACCCTAAATTGTGTGCTCACAGTATGAGCCACAAGATGAAGTGTCAACATGTAAGGCTCCTGTCAATCACATTTATAAACTCCTTTAGTAATGGCCAAAGCATTCAAAGAGAATGGGACATGGGGACAATGGGACAGTCCTAAACAGGGCAGCTGTTAGAGATCATGTGGCCCCAGCCTACCTGACTGGCCCCCTGCTCAACCACTCCCCCTTATGCTATAAAGACAGTGGAGGGGGAAGTACATATGCTGCGACTGTAATGCTTTTTGCGCAGCAAAAATTATCCATATTGTCACGTTTGTGTAGAGTTTTACATCTCCATCGCCATTTAGCTGCATCCACTGGATTCCAGCAGGAGGAATCAGCAGATTCTTGTGGCTGGAAAGACAAGCACATATGAATTGCTTGGTCACCTTAACCTAGAAGCTGATTGGTTACTATGCACAGCTGCGCCAGTTTCTGTGCGCACCAGTTTTAGTAAATCCCCTCCAATGTCACTTTGCCTGCAAGTTGGCTGTGTCTCTTTAACAACTAACGTCAAAGAGTTACAGAATCATTGTTTAATCATGAACAAAAAATTTGTATAGTAGGTATTGTGCAGCTCTCTCCTACATAATGAGAGCCCCAATAAACTTCCATCTACCAAAGAAAGCAAAGAATCAGTCACTGTGCTGTTCTTAACATATAGAGAAAGAGAAAATACACATAAATTGCATGCAAAGAAATGTTTTGCAAGCAGAAGCAGAAGCAAAGCATAATAAATCCTAAATAATTCACCAAATGAGCTAGTTATTTTTTGAAGCCAACACCTACGCTCAAAAATGTTGTGATCTTTGGCAACTATATAGAGGAGCGAACAAAATATATGAAGTACCTAAAATATTTAGGTAATTTGCTTTGAGAACAGCTTTAATTGTTTGGACTGCTGTCACACTTTGAATTATGTGTAGTTTTAATAATTGAGAAGAGTTAAAAAAATTGTTCAAGGGAAGCCTTAGTTCTTTAAGACTCCATTCACACCTGAGTGATCTGCAGTGATAGCTGTAGCTGTTCATTTTTTTTTTTAGCTTTTTTTCTTTTTTTTTTCATTTGAATGGGGCCTCCCTCTGCTCCAAAAACGCTCCAAAAAAAGCTCATGTACCAAATCTTGGCACAGAGTCAGGAGCGTTTGCGGTCACAATTTTAGCCACAATTGTAGCGCGATTTGTCACTCGACAATGATGGCAAATCGCCCCCGCATTTGAGGTATCATTAGGAGATAATGGCATTGCAAACGCGTTCTGCATCTTGCTGCAATTCTGGAATCATGGTCAGACTTGCGGCAATTCCACTCTTGATCTAAATCGCCTAGGTGTGAATGGAGCCTAAAGCCTCGTACACACGTACAGGATTGCCGGTGGTAAAAAGGCAGTTGGGAAACCCGAGGGGAAAACCGAGAACCTGCTCAGTAACTTTCCCCCCCCTACACACGACAGGGTTTCCCGACAGGAAAACTGCCATGAGAGCTTTTGTCAGGAATCCCGGCCGTGTGTATACTCCATCGCAGTGTTTCGCATAGGAAAACTGCTGGGTTAAAAACTGCCAGGAGTCCCGGTGAGAAAAAAGAGAACTGGTTCTCTTTTTTTCCAGTTGTTTTCCTGTCGGGAAAACTGCGATGGTCCGATGGAGCATACACACGGCGGGATTTCCCAGCCAAAAGCTCTCATGGCAGTTTCCCAGACGGGAAAACTGGTCGTGTGTACGAGGCTTAAAGGGTCACTAAAGGGATTTTTTTTTTTAGCTAAATAGCTTCCTTTACCTTACTGCAGTCCTGGTTTCATGTCCTCATTGTTCATTTTTGCTCTGATGTTGCTGTAATTCTCCTCTGTTTTGGACACTTCCTGGTTGTCTGTTTCCTGATCACCACAGTACTGGGAGATTTTAGTTTCATTTTCAAACCAATACTGCTCTATGGCACTGTCCAGCACAGATACAGCATAAAATGCTAAAACGAAACTAAAAAACTACAGGTACATTATATGATTGATTTTTATCTATTTTTAATCGTTTTTAAAAGGAATCAGTTAACTATTATGTCTCTGTAAACAGTCATTTCAGCAAAAAAATGTTTTCCTTTAGTGACCCTTTAAGGTGTATCCTTAACCAAAACAGTTTCTTTCATTTTGGACAGAGTAGGGAATGGTTAGAACGTATTTGTATGTCTGATCAAATCCCACCAAAAGTGAAAGAAGAGGTAGTGTTTATTTGTAAAACAAAGACTGTAAACATCAGTTAAAAACCTTTTAAACCTAATACAATAAAAAATAAATGTACCCAAGATTGTTAAGAAGCACAAAACAGTACAAGTGGTTTAGAATTACGATAACTTTAGTTTAACATTCTTAAAACATAGCTCTAGCATAGAAAATTATTTCTAACTATTTATAGACCCGAGGTTTGTAGGTGTAACATGTTGACATTTTAGCAGAACATTCTCTCAATTAATGTTGATTATGTTTAATCCTTATGCTACTAGCAATAGTAAATAGTAATTCTGCCTGCATGCCTGAGCGAAGGGCAGATGGATTCCTGAAAGTAAAATGCTACATGAATCATCTGCCCTTACTCAAAATGGCTAAGGCCATTAATGCTAGAGGGAGTTTTTCAAAGTGATTTCTTAACAAAATAAAACACGGAGACATAGATGGATGAGTTTGCTTTGAATTAAAAAAAAAATTGATTAGATATCTTTATTGATTTGTGGTGTTTAGATGCAGATGTGTTTTGCTTTGAAATGGTTGAGATTGATATTTTAACTAGTTATTGTAGCACTTTTTCTATTTCTTAATTTTTTTGGAAAAGAAGAGAGGCCATTGATAATCTTACCTTGTTATTTGAGTTCTCGTGGTAAAATCTAAAGATCTCATGGACCGCAATACCTCTATGCATCCCAAGTACTGCAAGAAAAAGAGTTGGCAAAACATTAGGAAATATTAACTGCAAGGGCCTAAAACAAAAAAAATCTGCCAATATGTTTATAATTGCCATCCTATAAAGCAATTATCCAATAACACAAACAATTCAGAAACAAGGCTTTAATTTAACACCATAAGAAAAATTATAATATGGACTTACCCTCAGCAACCAATCAGAATTGATCTGTGTAGTGTAGTCACTGAAATATGTTACTGCACCCCTTACCCTTAAGCCTGGTACACACAATCTGAATGTCGAGTGGCATCGGCCGGTTCAATAGAAACCAGCCAATATTCAGCCCGTATGTGCTGCAGTCGGTCTGACAAAAGCCGGATTCTGTTGAAAGGGCATGACCGAAAAAGGTCTGCAGATCGGCTCCCGATCAGCGCTGTCAACCAATGGCTGAGAGCGCTGACCAGAGTTTTCTGGCGGGGGGGTCGCTGCCCCCCTCAGAACACAATAGAATAGCTGGGGAGATGGCTGTTCTAACGTCCTGAGCCCTACTGGGTTTTACGAAGAAAAACTACTAGTGTGTACTAAGCTTTAGTTTCAATCTGATTTTATGTTCAAAATAGAAAATGTAGAAGGTTTATTAGTTCAGGAGGGAGGAGTGATAAATAGTTGTGTTGTATTTAAAAAAAAATCCTAAATTGAAAGTAAAACAAAAAATAAATACATTTGGATGTTAGACTTCTAGAAAATGGTTGCCAAATTGTAAGTTTTCTGTAGTAATGGAGGTGGAGGACAGCGCTGCTGTAATCAGGAGGAGTTGATGTCACCAGAGGGAGGGAGATGTGGGCAGGGAGCCCAAAAAGTCCATGCTTGGCCTCTCCTTCTCTCTGCATATCCCTACAAATGTAAAAAAGGGAATGGTGACGCGGGGGGCAGCAGTGGAGTATGCAAAGCAGCGTTGCTAGCTGGCAGAAAGGTGCAGTGTCAGGGTTGTTGGGAAGAGGCAAGGGAATGGGGTCTTTAGAATTAAGCTATTTGAAAATGTTGTTATTCAGACCTACAGTATCTCACAAAAGTGAGTACACCCCTCGCATTTTTGTAAATATTTTATTATATCTTTTCATGTGACAACACTGAAGAAATTACACTTTGCCACAATGTAAAGTTGTGAGTATACAGCTGTATAACAGTGTAAATTTTCTGTCCCCTCAAAATAACTCAACACACAGCCATCAATGTCTGAACCGCTGGTAACAAAAGTGAGTACACCCTTAAGTGAAAATGTCCAAATTGGACCCAATTAGCCACCCCCCCCCCCCCAAGTGTCATGTGACTCGTAATTGTTACAAGGTCTCAGGTGTGAATGGGGAGTAGTAGACATGTGCACTGCCGAAAAATTCCAAAATTCAAAATTCTAATTTTCACATTTCTGAATTTTCTGAAAATAAGAACGAAAATAAAAAAAAAAGTAAAAAAAAAAAAGAAAATCCGAAAATTCGATGTAATAACTAATAATTAAGAAAAAGAAAAATGCGCTAGAAATCACCCTCTAAGGTATTTAAACAAACTGGCAGACAAATATATACGTATTTATAACATTGAATGGTAACATGTAATAATCCCATATGCACATCTATGTGGGGCACCCAGTCTGAGCACCAGTCCATAGGAGATATCTATTGAGCACAAGCACCATATGGGATTATTACATGTTACCATTCAATGTTATAAATACGTATATATTTGTCTGCCAGTTTGTTTAAATACCTTAGTGGATGATTTCTAGCGCATTTTTCTTTTTCTTTTTCTTAATTCATATTGCTCTGTTGGTACTTAGCAAACTAATTTTGCAGCCGATATTGGTTACTATAGGTATACTCATATCCAAAGGCGCTTTTTAGGTTTATACATTCAACTAACTAATAATAACTAACTATTAAATTATAGGTATTGGAATTTCCTTTCAAATTTGTCTTAGTTAACGTAACGATTACAAATTTATCTGAAGTTACGAATTATGCAAAATAACAGCTGCCACATATAAACAAATGGAACGGAACAAATTAATAATAAATAATAATAAAACGTTTTTATTATTATTATTGTTATTTGTTATTATTAATTTGTTAAGTTCAATTCGTTTAGATATGGTGTTCGTTATTTCGGATGATTCGTAACTTCGGATAAATTTGTATTCGTTACGTTTACTAACAGCCAATATTGAGTTTGCGTCAGAGGCGCATGCACTTTGAAGGTCTGGCGGATGCTGCTGGAAAATCAGAGCTCCTTGCCAGAAAGAAGACTCCAGTGACATCATCGCGGCTCCAGCCACTCACAGTGCCAGGGCCGCAAACCCAGAAAAATCGCAAAGGCAAAAAGTCAGCTCCCTCGGCAGTGACCGGGAGACGGAGAGGGGGCTTCTCTGCAAGGTAGGTATTTCATAATGAGCTATTATGCCTTTGCCTTATATAGTAGTTTTGTTTTTTCTTCTAGGTATACAACCGCTTTAATAATGGTTGTATTGTGAAAGGCTAGCCTGGTACACACTGTTTTTTTTTTGTTCATCCCAGCGGGCTGAACAAAATAAAAATGAGGAGCTTGAGAGTAGCTCGCTGTACTCACTATGCAACATTAGTACAGTGATCTCCCTGCTGAGCTATTATGTTCTGCCCCACCCCCCCTCGCCAGAATACACTGGTCAGCGCTGGCACCCATTGGTTTACCAGCATGCTCGTTCGACAGAAGCCAGCCGTTCTGTTGAACTAGCCGATACCAATATTTGGCCCGTGTGTACCAGGCTTAAAGGAGTTGTAAAGGAAAAAAAATGTTTTGCTGAAATGACTGTTACAGGGTATAGAGACATAATAGTTAACTGATTCCTTTTAAAAATGATTAAAAATAGATAAAAATCAATCATATAATGTATCTGTAGTTTCAGTTTCGTTTATGCATCTAGTTTCATGCTTCTGTGAAGTACAGAGACACAGAGCCAATAGAGGGCAGTGATGGTTTGTAAAACGAAAGTGATTGGTTCTGAGGGGTTTAAGACACACAGTAATCACACCTCCTTGATTAGTGCCACAGAGAGAAAGCTCCCATGACTTTTTTCATCAGGAAACAGACTGTTCAGAACAGAGAAGGATTACAGCAACATCATAGCAAAAACGAACAATGAGGACATGAAAACAGGACTGCAGTAAGGTAAAGGAAGCTATTTAGCTAAAAAATGTTTTTCCTTTAGTGACCCTTTAAGTTCATCTAAGTCAGTGGCTCTCAACCTTTCTAGTGCCGTGACCCCTTGATAAAATTTCCCAAGTTGTGGGGACCCCTAACAATAAAATTATTTTCGTAGCGTGGGTTGTCGGCACCCGGGGCAAGACAAGTAATTTGGGCCCCTAACCCACTGACATTTAGTGTTCCCGAGTCCCTTCCACTCCTACAGTATTAAAACCCCTAATGGTACATTTTGGGATGTACCACTCTCTTTCTTTGTTCTCCTTTTATCCCTCTCTGTTCTAATTTCCTGTTTCCCCCCCCCCCCCATCCCTCTCTCTAGCTGTCTTTCTTGTTCTTTCTCTTAATCTTTCTCTCCCTTTTTCTTTGTTCCTCCCCCCTCTTTTCCTCTCCCTTTCATGTATGCTCTATTTTTATTCCTTACTCCTTGGTGGGGGGATGGGATGAGTGGCAGTGCTGGCGGAAGGCTGGGAGAGTTGTGTGGACTTCAGGAACAGCCCAGGACTCAGGGACCCCTGGCAAATCGTCAGTTGACCCCCGAGGGGGTCCTGACCCCAGGTTAAGAACCACTGATCTAAGTCCACTTTATTTTCCCCCCTGTAGCAGCAGTGGCTGAGCTCAGCACTGCCGCCTACAGGGGGGGGGGGAAAGCACTCTGCACTTGTACTAGTTTTAAATGAGGGAGAGAGCTCGTTCTTGTGTGCCTCAGGCAACAGGTCCATATAACAGAATGTAAGTGAGTGGTCTACTGCGCTACTGCGAGTGGTGGAATGTGAACCAAATGAAGATAAATAATATAAAAAGTTATTATTATATTAAAGATACCAAATAATGAATAAAGGTAAGGATATATACTAAAGCTGCTATATCTGCAGGTGCACAAAGCCAGTTACATAGAAATATAAATAATAATGATAAGCGCTAAAGTATGAGTGCATTACACATAATAAAGTGGCCAACACACTGTGACCTGAGTGATAGATGGGCTAGGAGAGCCAAAACCATAAAGGTGATAGTCCCACAGGGGGTGATATACTGAAAATAGAGTCTATAAATGGAATAACAGATGGATCATCCTAGGAGCAAAACACATGGGTGAGTCATCTGGACATGGTGTTGAATCCGATCACTTATCTCCTATTGCCCTTACCTTCAGCCAGTGGTTAATGCGCATAGGGCAAAGGTCTCTCCTTCTGTTCAGCGCCGCCTCTCCTGGATCAATTCCAATGGTGTCCTGGGGAGTTGAAGGTCCCGGGGTCCGTATGTCTGTCAATCACAGGGATGGAGCCAAGGGATGAGGTAAGGAGATAAGTGCCACAATAGTGAAGAGCGTTGTAAACGGTGGTAAAAAACGTTTATTTAAATCTTCTCAAAGAGCAGGTTTTAAAAACAGCAGTTCGCGCTACAGCGCTACAGCATGGGACGCGGCTGGTATGACAAGCCGACTTAGTTTCGTTGGCCTCCGGCTGATTGCATGGGACTCACCCATGTGTTTTGCTCCTAGGATGATCCATCCGTTATTCCATTTATAGACTCTATTTTCAGTATATCACCCCCTGTGGGACTTTCACCTTTATGGTTTTGGCTCTCCTAGCCCATCTATCACTCAGGTCACAGTGCGTTGGCCACTTTATTATGTGTAATGCACTCATACTTTAGCGCTTATCATTATTATTTATATTTCCATGTAACAGAATGTTGGGAGGCATGGTTAGAATAAATAAGGATCTCACCTGGAGAAAATAATTATAGGAGTTGATTGCATGGATGAAAAGATGTACCTCTCTGGTTGAGATTATCCAAATGCTTTGAGAAAGTGCATGTATTACACAAGAAATTAATGTTGATCTGATGTTTTTTTAAGCTTTTAGTTTCAATAAGTCTTTTATTGTAGAGAATAAAGGTACAATAAGGTAAAATACCATTAAACATTAATTGCAAAGAAAAATTAACTCTTTGCAATGTAGGGGGGGGGGGGGTGAAAAGAAAGGGGGAAGAAGGAGAAAGGGAAGAAGGAGTAGAAGATCTGGTACGAACATGCAGTAAGACAAAAGCAGTATTCTAAAGAAAGGGTATAGGATTACAACATCAATTTCACAGTGGCAGTGTGTTGGTGAATGGGAAAGGCATGGAGTCCAAGGCCTATGAGAAAAAAAATGTAGACTATAAGAGGAAGTACCTGTTACCTTTGAGCTCATCATTGCGCATCCATTCCAGATGCTTGTATGCATCACATACATCACATACAAGCACGTGGGCTGGATGCAAGAGGTGGATCAGCAGGATGAGTGTGCCAGAACAGGTGATGTGTCTCATCTCTGCTTCCTTTCACCACTCTGCATATCACACACACATCATAGATGAAAAGAGGGTACAGCTGTGGAGTAGATAAGCAGGAGGGTATAGCGGTGGGGTAAATGAGCAAGAGGGGTTCAGTGGTGGGACAGAAGAGCAGGAGGGTACAGCGGTGGGGCAGATGTGCAGGGAGGTACAGTGGTGGAAGAGATGAGAAGGGGGTTCAGCAGTGGGACAGAAGAGCAGGGGGTACAGTGATGGGGCAGGTAAACAGGGGGGTTCAGTGTTGGGCCAGATAAGAAGAGGGTTACAATGGTGGGACAGATGAGCAGGGGGGTTTAGTGTTGGGGCAGATGAGAAGGGGGTTCAGCGTTGGGACAGAAGAGCAGGGGGGTACAGCAGTGGGGCAGATGTAACAGCAGGTGTATTGGTACGACAGATGAGCAGGGGGTTACAGTGGTGGGGCAGGAGAGCAGAGGAAACAGAAGTGGGGCAGAAGAGCAGGGGAGTACAGAGGTGAGACAGATGTAGGAGGTACATTGGTGGGGCAGATGAGAAAGTGGGTTACAGTGATGGGGCAGATCCGCAGATAGGTTCAGTGTTAGGACAGATGAGAAGGTGATTCAGTAGTGAGACAGAAGAGCACGGGGATACGGCAGTGGAGCAGATGTGCAGGGAGGTACAGTGGTGGGGTAGATAAGAAAAGGTGTACATTGATGTGGTAGATGAGCAAGGGAGTTACAGTAGTGGGACAGAAGAGCAAGGGGGTACAGTGGTGGGGCAGATGTGCAGGAGGTACAGTGGTGGGAGGAATGCGAGGGGGGTTCAGCGGTGGGACAGAAAAGCAGGGGGGAACAGTGAGCAGGGTGTGTTCAGTGTTGGGCCAGATGAGAAGAGGGTTACAGTGGTGGGAAAGATGAGCAGGGGGTTCAGTGTTGATGCAGATGGCAAGGGGGTTCAGCGGTGGGACAGAAGAGCAGGGGGTACAGCGGTGGGGCAGATGTGAAAAGAGATGCATTGGTGGGACAGATGAGCAGGGGGTTACAGTGGTTGGGCAGAAGATCAGGGGGCACAGAGGTGGGGCAGAGGAGAAAGGAGGTACATATGTGGAACAGATGAGCAAGGGGTTACAGCGGTGGGGCAGAGGAGCAGGGAGGTACAGAGGTGGGGCAGATGTGCAAAGGAGAAAGAAGGTACATCGGTGGAACACATGAGCAGGGGGTTACAGTGGTGGGATAGAAAAGCAGGAGGAACAGAGGTGGGACTGATCTGCAGGAGGTACAGTGGTGGGACAGATGAGAAAGGGGGTTACAGTGGTGGGGCAGATGAACAGAAAGTCCAGTGTTAGGACAGATGAGAGGTTGGTTTAGAGGTGATACAGAAAAGCATGGGGGTATGGCGGTGGAGCAGATGGGCAGGGAGGTACAGTGGTGGGACAGATGAGCAGATAAGTTCAGTGTTAAGACAGATGAGAAGATGGTTCAGCAGTGAGATAGAAGAGCATGGGGGTATGGAGGTGGAGCAGATGTGCAGAAGAGCAGGGGGGTAGAGAGATGGGGCAGATGTGCAGGGGGTATAGTGGTAGGGCAGATGAGCAGGGGGGTACAGTGGTGAAACTGATTTTCAGGGAGGACAGTGATCTGAAGTGTGAAGGTGCAGGAATTGGGGCTGTTCTCAGGTGTGAAGGTGCATGCATTGGGGCTGATTTGAGGAGTGAGTGCAGGGTGTTAATTTCTCACTACTACTCAAGTCATTTACAGCATTTATTTTATAAAAATCCTTTTCGTGATTGAGAGTGTGAAGTTTACATTTTTTGGTTATAAAATCGGCAAGCTCAATTTCTTTGAAAAAAAAATCGGCACACTGTGCTCAAAAGGTTGCCTACCCCTGGGCTATTGGTTTCTATATTTGACACATTCTCTCATATTAAAACAATATCGACATCTAAATAATATCACCATTTTTTTTATATATATAATAATAAAGGGCAACCAAGTATTAAAGTTCTCCCAGTGTTTGTGCAATGATTAAAAACTCTTCAAATAAAAGTGACATATACCAGCAGGTACATTCATATGTCATTTTTATTTGAAGAGTTATTTAATTATTGCACAAACCCTGGGAGAACTTTAAAGAGGATGTAAACCCTCCATACACCCAGTGAAGTGAACAGCCTCAGATGATACACAGAGATTAACCAAATCTCCCTACATAGGTTTTATATGTATATCTGCTGTGTTCACATTTATATACTTAAAAATAAAGAAAGGGTGGTGGTGCTACCTTCCACTAGGTGCTAATCAGTTCTTAAAGCGGAGCTCAACCAAGAAAAAAAAAAAATGATTAAAAAAAAGGAAGTAAATTATTTTTTTATACATACCTGAAGTGCCTGTTGCTAGGCAGATCGTCCTAATCTGCCACTTCCTGATCCGCGGTCCGTCTTCTTTCTCCTCCTCCTCGCGCTGCCTCCTGGGGAATGGGGGAGAGGTGTCTTCTGGGACCTTGTGTGTGTCCCAGGAGACATCGCCCATTCACGTCGCGCCCCGTGGCTCGTGCATGCACAGTAGGGAATCGGGCGGTGAAGCCGCTCTCATTAACCACTTGCTTACTGGGCACATAAACCCCCTTCGTTCCCAGGCGAAATTTCAGCTTCCGGCACTGCGTCGCTTTAACTGACATTTGCGCAGTCGTGCGACGTGGCTCCCAAACAAAATTGACGTCCTTTTTTCCCCACAAATAGGGCTTTATTTTGGTGGTATTTGATCACCTCTGCGGTTTTTATTTTTTGCGCTATAAACAAAAAAAGAGCGACAATTTAAAAAAAAATATATATTTTTTTACTTGTTGCTATAATAAATATCCCAATAAAAAAAAAAAAAAAAAATTTCTCAGTTAAGGCCGATACGTATTTTTCGACGTATTTTTGTAAGAAAAAAAAAATCGCAATAAGCGACTGGTTTGCGCAAAAGTTATAGCGCCTACAAAATGGGGAACAGAATTATGATAATTTTTTTTTTTTTTACTAGTAATGGCGGCGATCTGCGATGTTTACACACAGAGCTCCACGTCCCTGCTGTGTTAGCGACGATCGCGTGTACCCGGCGGACATCGCAGCCGCCAGGTACACGCATCGGCTTCCCAGCGAAGCGCCGGGACAGTGTTTACCCGATGCGCGCCCCCCAGAGGCGCGCGCGGGTAATGCACTTTAACCACTTAAGGACCGGACCATAATGCTGCCTAAAGACCCAAGGTGTTTTTACAGTTTGGGACTGCGTCGCTTTAACAGACAATTGCGCGGTCGTGCGACGTGGCTCCCAAACAAAATTGGCGTCCTTTTTTTCCCACAAATAGAGCTTTCTTTTGGTGGTATTTGATCACCTCAGCGGTTTTTATTTTTTGCGCTATAAACAAAATTTTTATTTTTTACTTTTTGCTATAATAAATATCCCCCAAAAACATATATAACATTTTTTTTTTCCTCAGTTTAGGCCGATACGTATTCTTCTACCTATTTTTGGTTAAAAAAAAACGCAATAAGCGTTTATCGATTGGTTTGCGCAAAATTTATAGCGTTTACAAAATAGGGGATAGTTTTATTGCATTTTTATAAAAAAAATTTTTTTTACTACTAATGGTGGCGATCAGCGATTTTTTTCGTGACTGCGACATTATGGCGGACACTTCGGACAATTTTGACACATTTTTGGGACCATTGTCATTTTCACAGCAAAAAATGCATTTAAATTGCATTGTTTACTGTGAAAATGACAGTTGCAGTTAGGGAGTTAACCACAGGGGGCGCTGTAGGAGTTAGTGTTCCCTTAGTGTGTGTTTACAACTGTAGGGGGGTGTGGCTGTAGGAATGATGTCATCGATCGAGTCTCCCCTATAAAGGGGATCACTCGATCGATGCAGCGCCATAGTGAAGCACGGGGAAGCCGTGTTTACATACGGCTCTCCCCGTTCTTCAGCTCCGGGGAGCGATCGCGACGGAGCGGCTATAAACAAATAGCCGCGCAGTCGTCCCGGATCGCTCCCCGAGGGGACCCGACCGCCGCAAGTCGCGGGGGGGGGGTCCCGATTGGACCCCCCACCCACGTCTAGGCAGGGACATACAGGTACGCCAATGTGCCTGTACGTGCCATTCTGCAGACGTATATGTACATGCGGCGGTCGGGAAGGGGTTAAAAGACGTCCAAAGACATCCAGTTGGCACCTGAGAGCCGCGCTGTTGACGTCTTTTGTCAATAGCGTGGGTCTCAAGTGGTTAAGAGGCCTCACTGCAATATTGGTAACATTTGAGGAGCCACTTCTTACACTAGTGTGTAGCTAGTTGTTTTCATTAAGATCTGATTAGCACCTAGTGGAAGGTAGTGCCACCACCCTTTCTTTATTTTTAACCATTTATTCTCCCTAGGGAGTCTCTAGGGGGGCTGCAACCTTTGGCCCACCTAAGCACGAATGTATCACTTATATACTGTTTAGAAAGTTGAGATCCTGTTAGGAAATGTTCTCTTCCTGGTTAAAACAAAGTGTGATGTCTGGGCATACAGCCAAGATAGCTAACATTGCTGATTGGAGGAAAGGCACACACCCCCTCTCATCATAGGCAGAGACTCTCAGAGCTGTTTTGTAATAGAAGCTGCTCTCTGCTACTCTATTTTAGCAACCTCCTTTGACAAAAGATTCAGACTGCTTTTGTCTAAAAGGTCAAAAAATATGTCAGGAGTTCTCAGGCTGATTACAGAGAAACCGTTCAGAAGAGAGTTATAAGGCTTAGTTTATTGAAAAGAGATAACAAAATACTGCAGATATATGTGCCCAGCTCAAATTTCATGAATCGGGTTTGCATCCACTTTAATACTTAGTTGCACTTTATTATTATACAGTACAGTGGAACCTTGGATTACAAGCATAATCCGTTCCAGGAGAATGCTCGTAATCCAAAGTACTTGCATATCAAAGTGAGTTTCCCCATTGAAGTCAATGGAAACGAAAATAATTTGTTCCGCATCGACTTCAATGGCATGAAATACCGCATTCTGCCAGAGGCGAGAGGCGCCGGAGAGCCTCGCAAATGGTCGGAAAGGCCCGAGGACAGTTCGGCTGACCTCTGCAAACCTCGGAAAGACTTTGTTCGGCTCCGGTGCCCCTCCACCTCAGGCCAAACACAGTACAGCACAGCGCTTTGGCCTGAATCCTGCTTATTTTGCAAGACAACACTCGCAAAGTTAGGATTTTAGGAAATACAGTGCTCATATTACGAAGCGTTCGTTTACCGCGTTACTCGCAATCCGAGGTTCCACTGTATATAAAAAAAAATTGGTGATGGTATTTAGATGTTGATATTGTTCAGGCTCGGTTCACACTGGTGCGATGTGGGAAACCCTGCGTGATTTTGGTCCGAATGTGATGCAAATTTAGTTATACAATCAGTATTGCTGAATTTGCATCGCTCAAACATTGCATGTGAACTGGCACTCAATGTGTCAAATATAGGAACCAATAACCACTACTGGATACACATTAACGAATATAATATAATTTTATACAATTTATTTACATATTATATAAGCAAAGCGCCACATTCATATTTATACTTTTTCATTTGCATATGTGTGGACACATCAAATAAATGTGAGCAGCTGCTGAAATTGAAATCATCCCTCTTACACCTTTAAGTGGTAGCACACAGGATTTCCCACACAAATCACTTTCTTTCCTATGTTTTTTCTCTTTGATTCTGAACTGTCTACATCAGGGGTCTCCAAACTGCGGCCCAAGGGCCAGATGTGGCCCTTTGCTATCCTTTATCCGGCCCTTGGGGCACTATTTGTCCCACTGATACCAACAACAGAGCGCTTTTTCTACTACCAATACCAATGATGGGATACTATTCCTGCTACTAATTAGGGGTACTACTCCTCCTCCTATTGACCATCAACTCTGGGGCCATATTTATTTTGGACATTTTCTGCCCCCGCTGGGCCCTTCTAAAGTCTGAAGGACAATAAACTGGCCCTTTGTTTGAAAAGTTTGGAGACTCCTGGTCTACATGGTAGTGTATGTTTTTTTTTATAGGGAGAAGGGGACATTTACTTATAAAACTTTAACAGCTAAAGGCGATCTGTATATCACAAAAGTCGTACACTATCTCAAAGCAATGTCAGATCCTACTACTGGTCCATAATATTGTGCTTTGTGCAATGTACATTTTCAGTCAATTTGCACTTTAATGATGTTTGAAACACAAAACCAAAAAGGTAATAGCAGCTTACTAATCATTGGATGTGGTGGCTGCATCCGTTTTCTTTTCTTTAGCCTCGTACACGCGACCGGTTTTCCCGGCAGGAAAAATGCCAGGAGAGCATTTGGCCGGGAATACCGGGGGTTTGACTGAGGGAAAACAGAGATCTGTGTTTCTGCTTAGCAGAAACACAACATCTACATTTTCCCCTCTGGCAGAACAGTTATGCCTCTCTCCTAACAATCGCCAGGTTTCCACCGGACACGCTGCTTGGCTTCCGCTGTGTCCTACAGCAGCGCATGTGCGTATCTCAAAGCCCTTTTAAAAAATTACGTACAGGTACGTGATTTTGCACTTAAGAGCCGCCCTGCCGCAGTAAATGTACATGGGGCAGTCCTTAACCACTTCATCCCTGGAGGATTTGGCTGCCCAATGACGGACCATTTTTTGCGATTCGGCACTGCGTCGATTTAACTGACAATTGCGTGGCCGTACTACGTGGCTCCCAAACAAAATTGACTTAATTTTTTTCCCACAAATAGAGCTTTCTTTTGGTGGTATTTGATCACCTCTGCAGTTTTTATTTTTTGCGCTATAAACAAAAAAAGATCGACAATTTTGAAAAAAAAAAGCAATATTTTTTACTTTTTGCTATAATAAATACCAAAAAAATATATAAAAAATGATTTCTTTCTCAGTTTAGGCCGATATGTATTCTTCTACATCTTTTTGGTAAAAAAAAAATCACAATAAGCGTATATATTGGTTTGCGCAAAAGTTATAGCGTCTACAAAATAGGGGATAGTTTTATGGCATTTTTATTATTCATTTTTTTTATTAGCAATGACGGCAATCTGCAATTTTTATCAGGAATGTAACATTATGTGGGACACATCGGACACTTTTGACACTATTTTGGGACCATTGTCATTTATACAGCGATCAGTGCTATAAAAATGCACTGATTACTGTGTAAATGACACTGGCAGTGAAGGGGTTAACCAGTAAGGGGTGAGGAAGGGGTTAAGTGTGTCCTAGGGAGTGATTCTAACTGTGTGGGGGCTTGGCTACCTGTGACAGGACACTGATCGCTGCTCCCGATGACAGGAGGCAGAAGATTAGTGTCCTGTCACTAGGCAGAACAGGGAGATGCCTTGTTTACAATGGCATCCCCCCGTTCTGTCGCTCCATGACACGATCGCGGGACACCGGCGGACATCGACATTGCGCGCGCCTGCACATCGGGTTTTTTAAAGCAACGTACAGGCACGTTGCTATGCGCACAGGAGCCATTCTGCCAACGTAAATGTGCGTTACACAGTCGGCAAGTGGTTAAGTGGTCAAATAAGCAAAGATGTTGTGGGTTGATAACAGCCCCATGCAGTCACTCACTCACTTTATCAAACCTGAAGCCAGTAAGGAAGCAGGTGCACGCTTGAAAACATTACTATAAATAGAAAAGAAACAGAGTGATAAGTTTGGCCCAAAAAAATAACAAACCCAAATCTGGCTGGCTAGTGTTATGATAATGATCCCAAATAGAGGCAGCCATATTCAATAAATATTAGCTAACAGATTAACCAGTTCCCGACCTCCTCATGTACATTTACGTCGGCAGAATGGCACGGACAGGCACATCCACGTACCTGTACGTCCTCTGCTAGACGTGGGTGGGGGGTCCGATCGGGACCCCCCCCCCCGGTACATGCGGTGGTCGGGTCCGCTCGGGGAGCGATCCGGGACGACGGCGCGGCTATTTGTTTTTAGCCGCTCCGTCGCGATCGCTCCCCGGAGCTGAAGAACGGGGAGAGCCGTGTGTAAACACGGCTTCCCCGTGCTTCACTGTGGCGGCGCATCGATCGAGTGATCCCTTTTATAGGGAAGACTCGATCGATGGTGTCCGTCCTACAGCCACACCCCCCTACACTAGTAAACACATACACAGTGATCCCTAAATGTTACAGCGCCCCCTGTGTTTAACTCCCAAACTGCAACTGTCATTTTCACAATAAAGAATGCAATTTAAATGCATTTTTTGCTGTGAAAATGACAATGGTCCCAAAAATGTGTCAAAATTGTCCGAAGTGTCCGCCATAATGTCGCAGTCACGAAAAAAATCGCTGATCGCCGCCATTACTAGTAAAAAAAATAAAAAAAATAAAAATGCAAAAAAACTATCCCCTATTTTGTAAACGCTATAAATTTTGCGCAAACCAACCGATAAACGATTATTGCGATTTTTTTTACGAAAAATAGGTAGAAGAATACGTATCGGCCTAAACTGAGGAAAAAAAAAATTTTATATATGTTTTTGGGGGATATTTATTACAGCAAAAAGTAAAAAATATTGCATTTTTTTTAAAATTGACGTTCTATTTTTGTTTATAGCGCAAAAAATAAAAACCGCAGAGGTGATCAAAGACCACCAAAAGAAAGCTCTATTTGTGGGGGAAAAAGGACGCCAATTTTGTTTGGGAGCCACGTCGCACGACCGTGCAATTGTCTGTTAAAGCGACGCAGTCCCGAACTGTAAAAACTCCTTGGGTCTTTAGCCAGCATATTGGTCCGGGGCTTAAGTGGTTAAGGAGCCACCAGGTTTCAGCATAGTAATTCTCCCTTTTGCATAGCAATATCTGATAGTATTAGGAGGAACCTACTGAGATGCTGGCACAAATTGTTAGTATTTTAATAAGATCACTTTAAAATGCTGTTATCATTTCCATAACTTATTTGTTATTTGAGAATTAATAGGAACAGGATTTTTTAATCTGACTGCAGAACAAAGAACAGAATAAATGTAAACAAGGGTCAGCTCTTATGTCGCGTACACACGACCGTTTTTAACCACTTAAGACCCGGACCATTATGCAGGTAAAGGACCTGGCCAGTTTTTGCGATCCGGCACTGCGTCGCTTTAACTGACAATTGCGCGGTTGTGTGATCTGGCTCCCAAACAAAATTGGCGTCCTTTTTTTCCCCACAAATAGAGCTTTCTTTTGGTGGTATTTGATCACCTCTGCGGTTTTTATTTTTTGCGCTATAAACAAAAATAGAGCAACAATTTTGAAAAAAAATATCAATATTTTTAACTTTTTGCTATAATAAATACCCCCAAAAAAGATATAAATGTTTTTTTTCTCAGTTTAGGCCGATACGTATTCTTCTACATATTTTTGGTAAAAAAAAAAAACGCAATAAGCGTTTAACCACGCAAAATTTATAGTGTTTACAAAATAGGGGATAGTTTTATGGCATTTTTATTAATATTTATTTTTTTACTACTAATGGCGGCGATCAGCGATTTTTTTCATGACTGTGACATTATGGTGGACACATCGGACAATTTTGACCCATTTTTGGGACCATTGTCATTTTCACAGCAAAAAATGCTATAAAAATGCATTGTTTACTGTGAAAATGACAATTGCAGTTTAGGAGTTAACCACTAGGGGGCGCTGTATGGGTTATGTGTGACCTCATGTGTTTCTAACTGTAGGGGGGCGGGGCTGGACGCGTGACATCACTGATCGCCTTTCCCTATATCAGGGACCAGACGATCAGTGACATTGACACTGTGAAGAACAGGAAACCTCTCCCCGTTCTTCAGCTCCTGTGACCGATCGCGGGACACCGGTGGCAATCGGGTCCGCGGGTCCCGCGGCCACGGTCACAGAGCTTCAGACTGGTTCGCGGGCACACGCCCGCGACCCACGGCTGGGCACTTAAAGGGGATGTACAGGTACGTGCCTGTGCCCAGCCGTGCCATTCTGCCGACGTAAATGTGCAGGAGGCGGTCCTTAAGTGGTTAATGTCATGGAAAAAACAATGTGATTCTTGTCAAGCCTGCCTTGCATACACACGATCATGAAAAAAAAATGCTCCAGCAAAGCGCGGTGACGTACAACACGTACGACGGCACCAGGGCCGGCCTTTGCGGTGTGCGGAGAGTGTGATCGCACAGGGCGCCATAGCAACATGGGCGCCTGGCGACCACACAGCTTCTTTAATTCGCCCGTGTATTAAGTAGTGGGCGGGGGGCGTGCCGCACACTGGGGGTTGTCAGGCCGGCGCCCCCCCCCCCCCCCCCGCGACGGAAGAGGACCATGCTGGGTGGCATGGCGTGGTGCCGGGTGCCTGGCTTTGCAGGGGGGGTGCCGTGCAAGCCGCATCCCAGCGAGCCGTCGGCACACCCGGGACCTGTCCGCAGTGATCCCCCTTCTGCTTAGGCAGCTCCGCGGGTCTGAGTCTCGGCTGTCTGTGACTGTCTCAGTCACGCAGCCGAGCAGGGAAGCAGCCTCCCCCTTGTCTGTACTGTGCTGTGTGTGCAGCACGCGGCAAGCAGGTTATCTGAGCCTGCTTGCTTTACAGGTCTGAAGGGGGGGGGCGGGGGGTGTGTGTGTTCTATCTGTATTGTGGGGTGGGGGGTTCTTTATTGTAGGGGGGGTCACTCTGCACTGTAGGGGTTTATCTGTATTGTAGGGGGGGGGTGTTTTCTGTATTGTGTGTGTGGGGGGGGGGTTCTTTATTGTAGGGGGGGTCTGCACTGTAGGGGTTTATCTGTATTGTAGGGGGGGGTGTTTTCTGTATTGTGTGGGGGGGGGTTCTTTATTGTAGGGGGGGGTCTGCACTGTAGGGGTTTATCTGTATTGTAGGGGGGGTGTTTTTTGTATTGTGAGGGGGGGGTTCTTTATTGTAGTGGGGTTCTGTATTGTGGGGGGGGGGGATTTATTGTAGGGGGTCTGCACTGTAGGGGTGGTCTATTGTAGGGGTGAATCTGTATTGTAGAGGGGGTTCTGTATTGTAAGGAGAGATCTGTATTGTAGGGGGAGGGGTATGCACTGTACGGGGGTCTGCGTAACATGCAGGGGGTCCAGAACTGTTAGGGGGTGTCTGTGTAACATATAGGTGTCCGTGGCTGTGTAATGTAAAAGGGGTCCAGTGGTGCAGGGTGCTGTGTAATGTAAAGGGGTTCAGAGCTGTGGGGTGCTGTGTAATGTAAGGGGCCCAGTGGTGCAAGGTGCTGTGTAGTGTAAAGGGGTCCAGAGGTGCAGGGTGCTGTGTAATGTAACGGGGTCCAGAGGTGCAGGGTGCTGTGTAATGTAAAGGGGTCCAAAGGTGCAGGGTGCTGTGTAATGTAAAGGGGCCCAGAGGTGCAGGGTGCTGTGGAATATAAGGGGCCCAGTGGTGCAAGGTGCTGTGTAGTGTAAAGGAGTCCAGAGGTGCAGGGTGCTGTGTAATGTAAAGGGGTCCAGAGGTGCAGGGTGCTGTGTAATGTAAAGGGGTCCAGAGTGATGTGTAATGTAAAGGGGGTCAGTGATGCAGGGTGCTGTGTAATGTAAAGGGGCCCAGAGGTGCAGGGTGCTGTGTAATGTAAAGGGGCCCAGAGTGATGTGTAATGTAAAGGGGTCCAGAGTGATGTGTAATGTAAAGGGGTCCAGAGGTGCAGTGCTGTGTAATGTAAAGGGGCCCAGAGGTGCAGGGTGCTGTGTAATGTAAAGGGGTCCAGAGGTGCAGGGTGCTGTGTAATGTAAAGGGGTCCAGAGGTGCAGGGTGCTGTGTAATGTAAAGGGGTCCAGAGGTGCTGTGTAATGTAAAGGGGGGTCAGTGATGCAGGGTGCTGTGTAATGTAAAGGGGGCCCAGAGGTGCAGGGTGCTGTGTAATGTAAAGGGGCCCAGAGTGATGTGTAATGTAAAGGGGTCCAGAGTGATGTGTAATGTAAAGGGGTCCAGAGGTGCAGTGCTGTGTAATGTAAAGGGGCCCAGAGGTGCAGGGTGCTGTGTAATGTAAAGGGGTCCAGAGGTGCAGGGTGCTGTGTAATGTAAAGGGGCCCAGAGGTGCAGGGTGCTGTGTAATGTAAAGGGGCCCAGAGTGATGTGTAATGTAAAGGGGTCCAGAGTGATGTGTAATGTAAAGGGGTCCAGGGTGATGTGTAATGTAAAGGGGTCCAGAGGTGCAGTGCTGTGTAATGTAAAGGGGCCCAGAGGTGCAGTGCTGTGTAATGTAAAGGGGCCCAGAGGTGCAGGGTGCTGTGTAATGTAAAGGGGTCCAGAGGTGCAGGGTGCTGTGTAATGTAAAGGGGGCCAGAGGTGCAGGGTGCTGTGTAATGTAAAGGGGGCCAGAGGTGCAGGGTGCTGTGTAATGTAAAGGGGTCCAGAGGTGCAGTTGTGGAGAGGGGGTACACAGTAGTGACAGAGATATTGAAGAATGCAGGGGGCACAGTGGGGTGTTTTTACATTTTACGGGGGGCAGATATAGGATCCGCCCCGGGTGCCAAATGCTCTAGGTACACCTGGCAGGCCACAGGCGGATTCTGCAGGAATGACAGCGTGGGCGGCTGTCCCTGCCTTGCTATGAGGAGCTCATATGCCATGCGCACTGAGAAGACAAAGGAGGGCAAGAATCCACAGAAGCAGGCAGCAGATGTAAAAACTTTTTTCTGTAAGTAAATAATTTTTTTTATAAATGCAGTGTACTGCTTAATGTCTGTTTTTGTATTTTCTTTTTTAAATAGGGTGTTTCTTAAAGGAACAGTAAATACAAAAGTTAAAAAATACTTTATTGTAATTATGTTTGATATTTGATAGTAAATTTACAGGTAGTGTTATTATACCATGTGATTTACTTTATATGTGGCGTTATTATAGAGTGTGATTTGCAGTATATGTGGCGTTATTATACCGTGTGAATAAAAGTTGTATTTTTATCATAGTTTGTAATCTTTTTTTTGGGAACTTAACGGAATGGAAGGCTTTAAATGGAGCCGGTATTGGAGAAATGGGTGTGGTTACCGAGCGGTGTAGTTACTAAGGGGCGTGGTTACTGAGGGGCGTGGTCACCAGGGGGAGCTGTAAAGCTTTCTCGCACAGGGCGCCTAAAGGCCTAAGGCCGGCCCTGGACGGCACTATAAAGGGGAAGTTCCATTTGGATGGCGCCACCCTTTGGGCTGCTTTTGCTGATTTCGTGTTAGTAAAAGACGATTTGCGCTTTTCAGTCTGTTACAGCGGGATGAATGTGCTTACTCCATTACGAACGCTAGTTTTACCAGAACGAGCGCTCCAGTCTCATAACTTGCTTCTGAGAATGTGCGTTTTTTTCACGTCGTTAAAGCCCACACATGACCATTTTTTACAACGTGAAAAACGATGTGAAAAATTAGAGCATGTTCTAAATTTTTAACGCCCATTTTTCACGTCAAGAAAAATGCTCTGGCGCCTAGACATCTCTGTGTGTAAACACAGAGATCCACGTCCTGTCAGGGAGAGGAGACTGATGCTGTGTCCCTTGCACATAGGGACACAGATTGGTCACCTCCCCCAGTCAGTCCCCTTCCCCCACAGTTAGAATCACTAGTAGGGAACACATTTAAACCCCTTCCTCGTCCCCCTAGTGTTAACCCCTTCCCTGCCAGTCACATTTATACAGTAAAATGTGCATATTTATAGCACTGATCGCTGTATAAATGTGAATGGTCCCAAAAATGTGTCAAAAGTGTCCGATGTGTCCGCATAATGTCACAGTCCCAATAAAATCGCAGATCGCCGCCATTACTAGTAAAAAAAAAAAAATCATAATTACGTCTTGTATTTTGTTTTACGCAAACCAGTCACTATACTCCAAATATACCAAATATATGTAGAAGAATACGTATCGGCCTAAACTGAGAAAAAAAAATTGGGATATTTATTATAGCAAAAAGTATTGTGTTTTTTTTTCAAAATTGTAAAAAAGGACGTCAATTTTGTTTGGGAGCCACATCGCACGATCGTGCAATTGTCAGTTAAAGCGACGCAGTGCCGGAAGCTGAAATTTCGCCTGGGCAGGAAGGGGGTATATGTGCCCAGTAAGCAAGTGGTTAATGACCATTTTAAAAAATTTAATTTTTCACGTCATGAAAAAACGGTTGTGTGTACGCGACATTAGAATACTTGGGCCACAATCTATAGGCTTTGGATACAGTCAAACTGCTGTCAGGGTTTTTTTTTTTTTTGCCTGTGTGACATTGGGGAGATTTTCCTTCATTTGTTCTCCCATTGAAATATATATTTTAGGTAGATAGATCCTATAATTTGCATTCAAAATTAAATAGTTACTTGAAGTGCTCTTAATTGTAATAACATGCTTTTTAATAAAGGGCCTCACACATAAAAGAGTGTGTGAAGGGATACACAGTTCATGAAGAATGGGGGTAGCCAATCTGATTGTTTCATTCATTCTCCTATAATCACTAGAAACCTGACACAAACCTATTGGTTGCCACAAACACCAAAAATTGGTACAGTTGTGCTCATAAGTTTACATACCCTGGCAGAATTTATGATTTCTTGGCCATGTTTCAGAAAATATGTATAACACAAAAACATTTCTTTCGCTCATGGTTAGTGTTTGGCTGAAGCCATTTATTATCAATTAACTGTGTTTACTCTTTTTAAATCATAATCACAGCAGAAACTACCCAAAGTTTTCTTTGTGTCAACTTGTGCGCATGTTATCAGGCCAAAATCACCAAAATACCACAAAAGACTTCAAGCTGTGATTGATGTGAAAGGGGGCAATCCACAATATTACGAACAGGGGTATGTAAACTTTTAATCAGGGCCATTTGGGCAGTTTCTGTTGTGATTATGTTTTAAAAAGAGTAAACACAGTTGATTGATAATAAATGGCTTCAGTCAAACACTAACCATGAATGAAAGAAACGTTTTTGCGTTATCATTCATATTCTCTGAAAAATGGCCAAGAAATCATAAATTCTGCCAGGGTATGTAAACGTATGAGCACAATTGTATGTAAAAAAAATAGGTCTATTGCGCTCCTTACTTAGAAAAGTATTACTTTTGTTTAAAATAAAAATACTGCTTATTGGGTCCACCACTTTTACAGTCTCTCCATATATTCTAGTTACATTATAACTGACCAGTGCATTCCCTCTTTCTTGCAATATTGACATGAAATTAACGTTATGAATAATGGGGAATAAAAGGCAATCTTTGTAATACCAATATATGCTAATGGCACAATTTATGAGCCATGTAAGGCTGGGTTCACATATCAGCGGTGTGATTTGCAGTCGGTATCCTTGTACGTTTCTGTTGAGAATTTTTCCCTGAATTCACACCTGAACCGGACCCAAAAATGCACAGAAACCCTTTTCAAAACTGCACCGCAGCCACCCGGACTATTTTCTCAAGATTTTTCAAGACTTCCTAGGATGCAGCTGTGAGATCAGGGCTACATCACCAATGCCTCAGGGAACCAGTAATTGTAAGTACTAGAGTACTTATACTAGAGATCAAAATTAACAAAACATATAGTTCTGTTATCTACAATGTAAGTAAGTCACTATTTTATTTTAGCAAAAAGGCAAACTCGTCTCTGGTCATAATTGCTGTGCGTGTATATACAGAGTTTCTAACACCATGTTTATATGGACCATGGCATTTTGTGAAGTGAGAGCTGAATTTCCCAAACCAGAAAGTATTTTGGCAATTTCCGTACACAGCATCCAGAGATCATTATTGTCTTGTCTTTACTAAGCCAATATCTTAAGGAAAACATCTGAATTTGCAATGTGCCATAGCTACTGTCATTTTACTGTAGTTTAAAATATATTTACTATTGGCATACTAGATAGCCAGAACAAACTTTGAGAGTATAGGTGTAGCCTACAAAAAAATAGGTAAAAAAAACAAATAATACGACAAATATTAGAAAGAAAAACTGACCAAATTTTAAACATTGTAATTATCGTGCTATTTCTGACTTTCTAGCAGGTGATAAAATGCAATTCAGATAGTCAGAGGCACTAATTTCTAATGCCGCGTACTATACGGTCGTTTTTCAGCATTAAAAAAAACGACGTTTTAAAAATCATCGTTGTGTGGGCTTCACATCGTTTTCGAACATACTGCATTTTTTAATGTCGTTTTTTTTAAATTACGTTTTTCGGGTTGTAAAAAATGATCGCGTGTGGGCTAAAACAACGTTTTAAACCCGCACATGCCCAGAAGCGAGTTATGAGACGGGAAGCGGTCGTTCTGGTCAAAAACTACCATTCATAATGGAGTAAGCACATTCATCACGCTGTAACAGACCAAAAAAAAACGCGAATCGTCTTTTACTAAAAAGCCATCAGCTAAAAGCAGCCCAAAGGCGAATAGAACTTCCCCTTCAGGAGTGCCGTCGTACGTGTTGTCGTCACCGCGCTTTGTTCATCATTTTTCAAAAACGATGGTGTGTGGGCAACGTCGTTTTTAATGATGAAGTTGGAAAAACTTCGTTTTTTGGACATGCTGAAAAATTATTATTTTTTTCATGCCGAAAAATGACCGTGTGTACGCGGCATAAGATTTTCTAACATAATCTGAAGGCCCAAAGGACCACTATGTACTGTGGTCAGCATTAGGCAAGAAATGCAACAGGTCCTGGAGCTCAGCAAAATTGTGAGCTGATGGACAGACTATCTCCCTACCTCTTGGTCTTGTGGAAATATCTGGTGATCTATGGCCAGCCACAAGGATATAAAGGATTTGATTAAAAAAAAAATAATATAACACTATGTACATTTCTACAAGTGATAAATGCAAGGTTTGTGAATAGCATATGACTTTACTACATTCTACTAAAAACTAGCAGCTTTGAAGAAATATATATATATTAAAAAATCACTATAATGTAAAAAGCACATAGAAATCACATGAATCCTTTAATCGAGTACACTGTATTTTTTTCTTCTTTTGATAAGAAGAGTGGAAGCTTACACACTACAGAAATGGTCATGTGTTACATCATTCTGTGTACAACTGAATATGAAAGACAAAACGAGCTGTTGATCTTACTGAGAATTGTGGAGAACAATTCATAAAGAAAGAAGTGCCTGATTCTAACACATTGTTACTGACTAAGGAGCAGGCTTCATTCAGCAGTATCGACAGAGCAGATGTTATCATCTATATTAAAGTAACCTGTTTAATAAAATGTAGAATAACAGCTAATGAGGAAGGCTTCGGCCGAAACGCGTTAGTTTCTAGATGTAGCACCTGCTCTTCGTGCCCAATAAAGATTTGTAAAAAAAGCAATCGTGGCATTTATGTTACGAAGGAAACATAAATGGTATATTTGCTTGAATAATTAATTGCTTACAGTAATTAATGTGAATGATTTTGGCAATGTATATCGTATGTGGAGTATTCAGTTGAATGCATCTCAGTGCATGTGTCAGCAATAAACATCTACAATTGTTTTATTTACAAGAGTTCATCATGGTACAAGGTCCTTTTATATTGCTTCCTTACAACAGGTTTTCAAATGAAGCACTGACGTAGACAGGTTTACAAGGTTTATTATCATGGAAACACACAGATAACCATAGAATGCTTTCATTGTGATTACCCTCTAATCATGAAAAAGAGATTCCCAATTTCTCATCAGCATGAAACGATAAACAGTGAATCAGTACGGGGTTTCCACCTTCGGATTGCATAGATGCATAGATAGGTGAAAATGCTTTGGGCTGTTTTAAAATGTACATTTAAAATATAAGATCGCCTATGATCACAAAATCACAGGGCCAGATAATATGAAGATAGAGCAATTAACAGGCAGCCTATTACATCCCAGCCCAAGAGAACATCAGAAATCCTGTTCTATAGGACAGAAGCTGGTTAATATTAAAAACATACCAAACTGTTGATTTATAAAAAGAAAAAAAGAAAGCACATACAGAAATGGGTACAAGCAAACCAACCTTCACAATGTACGTCACTCCAGGTCCCTGGATCTTCTCATTCGAGTGCAGCCATCCTCGAGAAGGCTTATTGACAAAGCTGCTACTTTGATTCCAATCTTCACCTCCCAGATGCATTTCATCTGAGCGTGTTTTTTTTCCTGTGCTCATCTTGCTCACGTCCTGCTGTGAACACGGAGGGGTAGAGACAGGGTTACATGTGTTGTCTGAGGCTCCTGCTGCTGTACTTGGAGCAGGAGAGCTACCCTGTAACTTGGATCCAGACAAGCTCCTTTACTGCAGAGGATAGGTTTTTGATACCCAACAGGCTGCCTGTGTTGGACAGTTTTAAGTGAGACACTTTGTGGAATAAAACGTACAAAGAGAGGTGGATCCATCTTCTTGGTCCTTCGGTAAATCTGCACTCGCAACCGGGCACGAAATTGTAGCTGGAGTACCGGCGACCGTGGAGACTTTCTGTTCATGGACAGGTTGCTCAAGAGATCATCGAACCGGTAGTCACAGATTCATTCTTGAAGCGGTTGTACTTGGTACGTTGAAGCATGCCCTTCTACCTAGTTTCTTTCATACGATGTGGCAAAGCTGATGCCAGTCTAAGACACCTCCTTTGCTAACATTGCCAGAGGTTTCATAACGATACCTGTAAAATCTATTGCAAAAGAAAAAAAAATACAGATAGGTAACAAAATGTGAAAAATACCAAAGAGCATAAAGGGTTGAATTGAAGATAGTTCTATATGACATTCCACTTCTGGTTAGAGCTGCCAACTCGCTCACAGCAAAAGCATGACTCACACAAATGAGGAGACCCTTTTCAACAAAAGGCTCAGTGAGCACTGCAAATCACTTCCTGTAGCACAAAAAACATCCACCCACTTACAGCACTATAGAACCAATCAATTCTCAAATTTCCTTCCCCTAACTTCGCAAACAGATCATTTCTTCAAGTTATGTCAGTTGCCCCTTCTCCCCCAAACTGATGTACACCTTGAACAACCCTGTTCGGTATCAAATAAAATATGCGTTCTTATATTAGGCCAAACGTTATCAGTGAAAATTCTGATTGGTAGATAATATAGATTAGAGTGACTGAGAGGGAAAAAAAGTCACTATTCATCAAAATTAATCTTTATGTAACATCAGTCTAAATTTTCAAGATGCACTTTCACTAAAGTTTACATTTCATTTTTTAAATAATGCTGGTTTATTCATCATCAGCTGTTTCTTTAAAACACTTTACAGACCACAGTAGCAAATACAGCAATATACTGTGTTAAAAGACTATGTAATACTGTATATATTATAATGTTAGATCTGAACAAGAAACATGTATTCCTTTCACTTAATGGTTAATACTCAAGGTAGTTCTAAAAGCTAGAGCATCCTTTGTTCCTAATAGATTGAAATTCCCCTAGCGATTTACCAGGCCACAAGTGATGCTAAACAATAGACATGTAAAATAAGTGATCTGTCAAGTCTCCCACTGCAGCACATTACGTTAAAGACCCCCTCCCCCTTATTATTCAACAACTGCAGCTTAGAAAGTACAAAATGTAAAAAAACTTTCAAATAAAGGTATTTAATTAGTCTAATTTGTGACACAATAAAAAAGTCAGCACCTTTGCTCCCAGGAGGCACGGATAACGGAGATGTTTAATGGAAGATGGAGCTCCCAGTGCAGAATAGCCTTTCATTAAGCAAACGACACAGCCCGCTGCAGTATCCTCACAGCCTTCATCTCACCCATTCTGTCTGTTAGCATAGCAACAACGAATACTCACATCCTAGATTGTTTCAGCTGTTAGCTAATACAACGGAACACCTAAAATTCCCAAAAGCCTCTCTTCATTAGCTACAAAGGAAAAATCGCAAACAAAAAATGTGAATGAAACTCTATTTGTGTGAATGAAAGGGCTGGCTCGCATATCAATAATTCTGTGAATGAAGCAGGGCCATGCAGCCTCTGCTTGGCAATCCCTTGGGTGCTAACTGTTCCATCCAATGAGAGACAGCCTGCATGACTCATTCAACAAAGGCTTGCTAAATAGTGGAAGAGTCCATTTTGATCACAGGCAGCATTCTTTATACAGCAAAATCTAACCTAATTAAGGAGGCAACAGACAAACAAATGCATCTTTGCAGCAGGAGACAGAAAAGGATGTTGAAGACAAAAAAAAAAAAAAAGAAAATGCTGCCTGCCTGATAAAAAAAAAAAAAAATCCTTATCTCCAGCGTACGTTTTAGTATACCTGCTTCATTCATGAATGTGCTCATTCTGTCTAATATGCCTATTCCAGCACATTAAATTGACATATTGAGCAGCACAGCCCTGCAGGATGGTCTCATGGTATGGATTGGACACTATATATCCTGGGGATTTAACCCCTTGCTAAAAAATAAAAGACAAGCTGCTAATTTTAAAACATATATAACATTTTTATGGGGTGCTGAAAAGGAAGTGGTGGCATTTACCGAGATATACAATACATGAAAAAATGGTGGTACAGTAACATATTCAGCCAACTGAATCAACACTTTCATCAGTATGGCAATACTTAGAACGATAAACACTTTTAATTGTACAACATAGGTTTTTGCATGTGCAGCAATTGATTATCAGTAGCTTTATGTCATTACACTGATGCAAAACTGCAGAAGCATGAAATATGTCAGTGCTTATGGTTTTGCAAATATACACATGCAATTTCTGAGAACTCTATATAATAAGAGCAGTTACAGTTGCAGAAATGGCAGCAAAAGCCACTGAAATGTGTATAAAGGCCTAAATAAATAAAATAAAAAAGCACAGGGATAGTACCATAGAGTATTTGCTGAATATAATATATTTTCTTTTTAATATCGTTTTTGAAACCATAAAATGCTGTATAAATGAATAAAAAGACATGTAGGTAAATGTTAACATATCAATGTAAATAACAGTTATTCACCCAGAAAAACAAGTCTAAATGGCATGATCTTTTATTCTCTGAAGTGTCGAATCAAAATGGTATTGCTTTTTCTTAACGGTATACGCAAACAGATAGCCTGCGTTATTTTTTTTTGCATCCTATAAAGTGTATAAGCAATAAAGAGATATTACTGACATTATTATTTATATATATATATATATATATATATATATATATATATATATATTCCTGTCTTTGAGGCTACGTCATTAGCAAGCAATTGTAAGTCTATTTACTGTTAGCTGTTCCAGCACAGTAGGGGTTTATAAAGCAGAAACATACGCAAAAAACTGCAAGATTTTCAGACTACCTGACTTTTCAAGAGAACAATTCATACAGCTACAAGCAGTGTGAGAACCCTCCCTTAGCAACAGGAGTTGCCTTGGAAACGCACACGGGAACAAGAATATGTTGGAATTTTTCAATGAAATCATTAGGTTTTGGTAGGAATAAAGCAAGCAAATAATGGTCAATTATTTACTGAAATATCGTGGGTGTATTAAAAGTTGGATGACGATACACACAAAGGTCTCGGCTGTACGCTACATATCTCCAGGCGATTTGCAAAGGGGGTTAATTTTTTCTGTGAATTAGAACATGCACAACGTTATATAAGCCATTATGAAAAGGAAATGATTATGGGTGTTCACAGTGCTGTGAACATGAAAACAAAGGCTGAAATAAAATCAATATCTGCAAACTGTGCCGTCAATGCAATGATTCGATGACTAGGTCAGGCAAGAAGCTTAAATAAACAGTATTCAGACTCCTACAAATGGACATGGTATCTAGGTAAAACATAGGTCCACCTAAACCTGATTAATACATTTTTGGGGATTTTGTAAATTCAATCATAATAAAATCCTGGCATGTTAAATTTGTTTGTCATATGCCAGTGTGCCCGGTGTCGCTATGACATATTATTCTTGCCTTGATGTCAACCAATATCATTATATGTGTTTTGCTGCATTATCCACACAAATACAAATGCTAACTATGACCCCAAGAACACCACCCTTACAGTCAAGCACAGAGGTGGAAACATTATGCTTTGTGGCTGTTTCTCTGCTAAAGGTACAGGCTGACTTTGTCACATTAAGGGCCACTTCACACCAGATGCAGTTTAGTGAAGTTCCGTTTTTTCTGCACCAATACAGTCAGTTCCGGTCAGTTTCTGCACTGGAAACTGACCAGAAACTGACTGTACTGGTTAAGCCATTGGAATATATGGAAAACATTGTGCATGCATTTTTTAGTGCAGAAAAAAAGCACACGGACTGCGCTGGTGTGAACTAGCACTGAAGGGCCATTGAACGGGGCCCTGTTTTGTAAAATCTTGGATGAGATCTTTCTTCAAGCCAGAACACCGAAGATTGGTCGTGGATGGGTCTTCCAGCATGACAATGACCCAAAACATACCACCAAGGCATCAAATGAGTGGCTCAAGATAAGCACATTAAGATCACAGAGTGGCCTAGTCTCCAGACCTTAATCATATTGAAAATTTATGGAAGGAGCTAAAACTTTGAGTTTCCAAGCGACAGCCAAGAAACTTTAATGCCGCGTACACACAACCGTTTTTCGGGTTGTAAAAAATGAAGTTTTAACCACTTCCATACTGGGCACTTACGCCCCTTCCTGCCCAAGCCAATTTTCAGCTTTCAGCACTGTCGCACTTTGAATGACAATTGCGCGGTCGTGCTACACTGTACCCAAACAATTTTTTTATCATTTTGTTCCCACAAATAGAGCTTTCTTTTGGTGGTATTTGATCACCTCTGCGGTTTTTATTTTTTGCGCTATAAACAAAAGAAGAGTGACAATTTAAAAAAAAAACACTATTTTTTACTTTTTTATTTAATAAATATCACAATTTAAAAAAAAAAAAAACGTTTTTTTTCCTCAGTTTAGGCCGATATGTATTCTTCTACATATTTTTGGTAAAAAAAAATCGCAATGATCATATATTGATTGGTTTGCGCAAAAGTTATAGCGTTTACAAAATAGCTGATAGATTTATGGCATTTTTATTTTATTAATTTTTTTACTAGTATTGGCGGCGATTTGCGATTTTTTTTACTGTCACCGTGTCATTGCGGCGAACACATCGGACACTTTTGACACGTTTTTGGCGCCATTCACATTTATACAGCGATTAATGCGATAAATATGCACTAATTACTGTATAAATGTGACTGGCATTCAAGGGGTTAACACTAGGGGGTGAGGGAGGGGTTAATATGTATCCCTAAATTGTGTTCTAACTGTGGGGAAAGGGGGGTGACTGGGGGAGGTGACCGATGCTGTGTCCCTATGTACAAGGGACACAGATCGGTCTCCTCTCTCCCCTGACAGGACGTGGAGCTCTGTGTTTACACACAGAGCTCCACGTCTTGTCCCTGTAGCCGCCGATTCCGAGTGCCTGGCGGACATCGCGACCGCCAGGCACGCGCATCGGCATCTCGGGGACGCGCCGGGCGCAGCGCGCGCGGCCGCCGGCGCGCTCGCGCGCCCCCCAGTGGCCGCAAGAATACAGGACGCCAAATGACGTCCTGTTGAATTTTCAGAGTAACCGTGGAGCCGTCATTTGACGATGGCCCGGTACTCTAGTGGTTAAATGGTCTAGAAAAAACAAAGTTTTTTTTCAACCCGATCATTAAAACGGCCTTGCCTACACACGATCGTGAAAAAAAAAATGCTCTAGTTTCTGACCACTTATAAAATGTGTTCAATGTGCTCTCTAGTGACATGCGGCGAGTGATACGCTGTGGGCTCTTGCTGAATGAAGCTAGGACAGCCACTGATGTTTCTTCATTAGTGACAGATTTCATGCATCCACATTTTGGCAAATCCAACACTGAACCAGTTTCACGAAAATAGCAAGCAGTTTGCTAACTGTAGCATGGGAGATGGGTGGTCTTGTAGGCTGTCTTGCATTGAAATCTGCTGCAATGACCCCGGTTACTGCGTTCACCAGACATCAACACAATTTCTATCCGCTCCGCACGTGTTAACCTCGGCGACATGTCAATGGCTGTAAACAAAGAGAAACTTGTAAATAACTCATGAAAGAATAAAGTTACGTTAAACCAAGCACACCATTGTTTTTCTTGTGAAATTCCCAATAAGTTTGATGTGTCACATGACCCTCTTCCTATTGAAAAAAAAATGGCCGATTTCAAAATGGCCGCCTTGGTCACCACCCATTTTGAAAAGTTCCCCCCTCACTATACTAATGTGCCACAAACAGGAGTTAATATCACCAACCATTCCCATTTTATTAAGGTGTATCCATATAAATGGCCCACCCTGTATATCAATGGGGGAAACATCAGAATGTCCGAGATGTTCAAGAGTATCTGCTGACTTAATGCATATGCTTTGAATTGCCCTAAATTGTTTAGATATTGGCACACTGTGATAGAAACGATTAACCAGGTGTACCAAACTCAGATACAGAGAGATCCAAAAATATGTTTGTTAGGATACTTAGAAAAAGATGTACCGTATATACTCCGGCAACTAGATTAATCATTAATAGGATACTATTTATTGCAAGAAATGAATAGCAATGAAATGGATATCCTTCAGAAGCCCAACATATAAGGAATGGCAGATACAGGTGAATGATGTATTGTTAAAAGAATGGCAGGTATATAAGAATAGGGGTTTAACAAATAAATGTGGTGAAATGTGGGGACCCTGGCTGTTGTTACTAGGATTGACACCATTTATTCTAGGACTAGCAAAAGATCGGAAGCAGCCTGGAAAGAAGCTCTTCAGAGGAAAACCACACCATCTATAAGGTAATAACAAAAAAATACCACAAGGAAATCTTTAAAGCCAAAAAAAATTATTTTTCAATGTCATCACTAATGCCCTAAACCGCCCCCGCAAACTTTTCAATTTAGTCACCCAGACCATGAATCCAGTCTGTCTTGAAGCCCCCAATTATGATACCCAAGAATTTTTAAATGAATTATCTGATTATTTTGTTTACAAAATTGAAAAAATCCGTGAAAGCATTCAGCGAAACAGTACCCCCTTCAACCCCCCCCTTAAACATATGCCCAATACCCACATAAATTCGCCGCAATCAACAAAGTTCACTCTAAAACCCATCTCATCGATGCCACTAAAATATCATCGGTACTCTGCGAAATAGCACAGCGCCTAATGATATCATCCCCACCAAACTGCTGAAGGAATGTGCCAATATTCTGGCACCGCCTATCACGCAGCTTATAAACCAGTCATTCAAGGAACGCATAGTGCCCACCCGCTTGAAACAAGGCATAATCAAACCTATTTTAAACCTGCAACAACATGGATACCCCCGCCCATTCTGGGCAAAATCATCACCCCTAGCACCAAAGTCAAAAGTCTCGAAGTCATCTTCGACACCTACATGACAATGGATGCGAAAATAGGGTCAGTAGTCAGCGGATCGCACTATCTGCTGCGCCTACTACGCAGACTTATTCCATTTATTCCAAAAGAAGACACAGCATTTGTGGTGGGAACAATTGTTAACTCCAGACTTGACTATGCAAATGCCCTCTATCTTGGACTCCCAAAGTACCAAATCACTCGTCTGCAAGTTGTTCAAAACACGGCCGCTAGACTTGTGACTGGGAAAAAACCCTGGGAATCAATCTCACCTTCACTGAGAACCCTTCATTGGTTGCCAGTAAAAGACAGAATTACTTTCAGCGCATAAGTGTATTCAAGGAAATGGCCCCCAATATCAATGCGAAAAACTAAAAGCTCACAACCCCAATCGCGTTCTGCGATCCACCAACCAAAATATACTTCAGATACCCAAAGTCAGATACAAGTCCAAAGGAGAAAGAAGATTTGCGGTCCAAGGCCCCAGACTATGGAACGCTTTACCAACCAGCATTCGGTTGGAGGAGAACCACTTGGCCTTTAGGAGAAAGATCAAAATCCATCTCTTTTGAGGACAAAGGAGAAATGGACAACGAGCGCCCAGAGGCGGTTTGGTTCGCATATGCTGCGCTATATAAGTTTCTCACTCACTCACTCACTAGATGGAAGCATAGAGGTAAATAGATCATTTACCAGTTATAGAATAATTAAGGTATGATGACTCAAGAAACGGACTTTGTTTTTTTTTTGTACCCGGACCCGAACCCGGACATTTTGCTGAAAGTTTGGGTCCGGTGTTCGGCGATGTAATGGTGCGCTGCAGGGCAGCCAATCACCATTTGTTTTACTTGTTTTACCTAGAAACCATCACAGCCATGCCTACTATTGGCATGGCTGTGATTGGCCAGTGCAGCATGTGACCCAGCCTCTATATAAGCTAGAGGCACATAGCACAGCTCATCACTCTGCTTTAGCTAGGGTAGGGAAAGGCTGATCTGAGGGAGAGATTTAGATAGGACTATCCTGCTTTAGAAATCTACACCAGCACTGTTTCTTTCTGTGAGATACTCTGCATTAGATAGGTTAGGGCAAGGTTCCTGCTTGTTCTTATAGGGAGAGAATTATATAGGAGTCAGTCCTGGTTCACAAATTTAATTGCAGCAGCACCGCATCTCTTCCTGTGAGATACTCTGCATATTGCAACAGCACTGCATTTCTTTCTGTGAAATACTCTGCATTAGATGGTTTAGGGCAAGGTTCCTGCTTGTTCTTATAGGGAGAGAATTATATAGGAGTCAGTCCTGGTTCACAAATTTAATTGCAGCAGCACCGCATCTCTTCCTGTGAGATACTCTGCATATTGCACCAGCACTGCATTTCTTTCTGTGAGATACTCTGCATTAGATAGTTTAGGGCAAGGTTCCTGCTTGTTCTTATAGGGAAAGAATTATATAGGAGTCAGTCCTGGTTCACAAATCAAATTGCAGCAGCACTGCATTTCTTTCTGTGAGATACTCTGCATTAGATAGTTTAGGGCAAGGTTCCTGCTTGTTCTTATAGGGAGAGAATTATATAGGAGTCAGTCCTGGTTCACAAATCAAATTGCAGCTGCACTGCATCTGTTCCTGTGAGATACTCTGCATATTGCACCAGCACTGCATATGTTCCTGTGAGATACACCCTGTATATACTTTTGTTCTATTGTGCTATTCAAAAAACATCCATTTAGGGCAAACAAATCTATTTTGCAGTGTTTCCTCCAGTGTTTGCCGTGTTTCCTCCATATCTGTAAGTGTGAGATGAACAATTTAGCTACTGTTCTTCTGTTGTTCTATTCAAAAAACACCCAGTTTGGTGCAAAAAACATATTTTGCAGTGTTTCCTCCAGTGTTTGCCGTGTTTCCTCCATATCTGTAAGTGTGAGATAAACACTTTAGCTACTGTTCTTCTATTGTTCTATTAAAAAAACACCCATTTTCGGCAAAAATATATATTTTACAGTTTTTCCTCCAGTGTTTGCACTCTTGCCTGCATATCTGTACGTGTGAGATACACACTTTACATACTGTTTTCTATTGTGCTATTAAAAAAAAATTATTTTGGGCAAATGTAGGTGTGAGATAAACACTTTAGCTAGTGTTCTTCTATTGTTCTATAAAAAAAAAGGGCAAGATCCAAAATTTTTGGAAATATGAGGAGAACGTCAAATAAGGGACGTGGCTGCGGTCGCGGTGCTGCTGGTGGAGCTCCTGTTGTAGGGAGAGGATGTGGTCGATCTGTGCCAGCTACATGCACAAGTGAAACACCTTTCTCAGGTGCGAGTAGGCGACAGAGCCTGCAGCGGTATTTGGTTGGGCCTAATCCGGCTCTACAAATGTTGAGGCCAGGAGCAGAACAGGCGGTAGTAGATTGGATTGCTGACAGTGCCTCCAGTTCCTTCACATTGTCTCCCAACCAGTCTTGTGCTGAAAGATCAGAGTTGGCACCTGCAGCCGATGTCCATCAGTCTTTCACCTCACCCCTGTTGTGGAGATTTCAAGATGTATTTAATATGTATTGTCATAATGGCACCCAGTCTTAGTACTTCCGCAACCCGCTCTAAATAGAGCTGACCGGGGCAGTCTGAGACTGGTTGAGCTACACTTCCTGATTTGGAGAAGGGTGTTTGTGGAGTGGGGTATCGGCCAGCGAAAGGGCCCCTTGTGTCATGCACAGATATTCGCCCGTGTGATGCGTCCACTCTACAGGCAAACTATTGGTTTAGCGGATGTGTGCTTTTGTCGTCTCTGTGTCTGATCAACATAAATGTGGTGGCATGAGCATACAGCTGTTATATAGGCTACCCTCATCAGGAACTGTGTTCATTGGTTATAGTATTATTACTGTATCATATCGTGTTGTAATTGTATTGTATTATGGTGTTGTTGTATTATTTTGTTATTGTTATATTACTGTATTGAATCCCTGTTGGAAGGGTTTATCTGTGTTGTCAAATCCGTATATGGGCATCTGCTGGGTGGAGCTCACACCCTGTGAGCTCACTTCCTATGGAGGAGGTCACATGTTGTGACATCACTTCCTGCTGGGTTTTTAATAAAACTGCCTGTGAGGGCGTCGGCAGACCAGTGATGACTGGGAGCTAGAATGAGAACAAATTGGTGAGGTCTCTTGACTTGAATGGATGGGCAGAGAATGGATGGTGAGTGAACTTATTTAGTTTAAAGATGGCTTATTTCACTAAGATGGAATGTGTGCGATTAGCACAGGACAAAATGGCGGTGTGCTCTGCATACAGCCTATTTTGCCACAACACCCCCTTGGAAATCAGCCAAGCAGTCTGAGCCCCAAATCATGCAGCAGTCTCTTCTGCTTTTTGATGAGTCTGTTAGCATGTTTTCCCAGGGCCATCCACCTAGCCCTGCCCCAGAAGTGGAAGAGATTGAGTGCACCGATGCCCAACCACTTATGTTTCAAGATGAGTTCATGGGGGGACCATCACAGCACGTCTCGGATGATGATGAAACACAGTTGCCAACTGCTGCTGCTTTTGCAATTGTGCAGATTGACAAGGAGGGCAGTGGTGAAGACTGGGTGGAAGATGATGTGGTGGACCATGAGGTCCTCGACCCCACATGGAATCAACCTCATGCAGGTGACCCATGTAGTTCAGAGGAAGAGGCGGTGGTCGCAGAGCAACCAGCACAGCAGAAGAGGGAGCAGGGTGCCAAAGCGAAGCATCCGTCCCCTAGACAGTACGCCAGCTACTTCCCAACGCAGCAAGGGACCGAGCACACCGAAGCCAGGTCCAAGGAGTTCCCTAGCGTGGCAGTTCTTCACACAATGTGCTGATGACAAGACACGAGTGGTTTGCACGCTGTGCTATCAGAGGCTGAAGCGAGGCATAATAGTTCTCAACCTGAGCACAACCTGCATGACCAGGCATCGAAGTGCAAGGCATGAGCTGCAGTGGAGTACACACCTCAAAAAACAAGAAAGGTCTCTGGCTTCTCCTGCTTCCTCTTCTGCTTCAGTGACAGTGCCACCTGCCACCCCACAATTAGAGGACCGGCAAGCAACACTACCACCTGGGTCACCAAACATCTCCACAATGTGCCATGGAAGCATTCAGCTCTCTATCTCCCAAACACTGGAGCGGAAGAGGAAGTACCCACCCGCGATCCCTGGCCCTGAATGCCAGCATTTCAAAATGCCTGGCCTTTGAAATGCTGTCATTCTGTCTGGTGGAGACGCAGAGTTTTAAAAGCCTGATGGCATTGGCTGTCCCACAGTACTTCGTGCCCAGCCGCCACTACTTTTCCAGGCGAGCTATCCCTTCCCTGCACAACCAAGTGGGGGACAAAATCAGGTGTGCACTGCGCAACGCCATCTGTGCCAAGGTCCACCTAACTACGGATATGTGGACCAGTAAGCACGGTCAGGGACGTTATATCACCCTAACAGCGCACTGGGTAAATGCAGTGGCGGCTGGGCCTGAGGCGGATAGCAGTTTGGCGCATGTTCTTCCACCACCAAGGATTGCATGTTTACCTCCTGTTGCTAACTCCTACTACTCCGCTTCCTCATCCTCTACCGCCTCCTCATCCGGTCAGCGTAACACATTCACCACCAACTTCAGCACAGCCATGGGTAAACGCCAGCAGGCAGTTTTAAAACTTTCCTGTTTGGGGGAAAAACCCCACACCACGCAGGAGTTGTGGAGGGACATGGAACAACAGACCGATGAGTGGTTGGCATCAGTGAGCCTCAAGCCGGGCCTGGTGGTGTGCGATAACGGGCGAAATCTCGTAGCAGCTCTAGGCCTAGCTGGTTTGACGCACATCCCTTGCCTGGCGCATGTGCTGAATTTGGTGGTGCAGAGGTTCCTGAAAACTTACCCCGATATGCCACAGAAAGTGCGAGCCGTCTGTGCGCACTTTCGGCGTTCTCACCCTGCTGCTGCTCGCCTGGCAGCGCTGCAGCGTAACTTCGGCCTTCCCACTCACCGCCTCATATGTGACGTGCCCACAAGGTGGAACTCCACCTTGCACATGCTGGCCAGACTGTGCGAGCAGCAGCAGGCGATAGTGGAGCATCAGCTCAAGCACGCACACGTGAGTCGCTCTGCGGAACAGAACCACTTCACCACCAATAACTGGGCCTCCATGCGAGACCTGTGTGCCTTGTTGCGCTGTTTCGAGTGCTCCACCAACATGGCCAGTGCCGATGACGCCGTTCTCAGCGCCACTATCCCAGTTCTATGCCTCCTTGAAAAAACGCTTTGGGCGATGATGGAAGAGGATGTGGCACAGGAGGAGGAATTGGGATCATTTCCAAGGCTTTCAGGACAGTCATTCACAAGTGGCTCCGAGGGTGGGTTCCTGCACCAACAAAGGCCAGGTACACAATTGTCCAGCAAGGGCACAGTTCTGGAGGATGATGAGGTGGAGGATGAGGAACCATGTTCACAGCAGGGTGGCACCCAGACCAGCTCATGGCCATCACTGGTGCGTGGCTGGGGAGATACAGAGGACACAGATGATACACCTCCCACAGAGGACAGCTTTACACATGCTGCAGTGTCTCCGCAACGACCGCCATGTTTCGCACATTGTAACAGGTGCTGATTACTGGGTCGCCACGCTGCTGGATCCCCGTTACAAGGACAATGTACCGTCCTTAATTCCCTCACTGGAGCGTGATCGCAAGATGCACGAGTACAAGCGCACGCTGGTAGACGCGCTGCTGGTGGAATTCCCACCTGACAGCGGGGGCACAGTGGAAGCACAAGGCGAAGGCAGAGGAGGAGGAAGAGGTCGCCAACGTAGCCATGGCACCGCCAGCACCTCAGAAGGCAGGGTTAGCATGGACGAAATGTGGAAAAGCTTTGTCAGCACGCCACAACAACCAGCACCACCAGCTGATATGGAACGTTTTAGCAGGAGGCAGCATTTCACCAATATGGTTGAGCAGTATCTGTGCACACACCTACACGTACTGAATGACGGGTCTGCCCCCTTAAACTTCTGGGTCTCCAAATTGGGCACAAGGCCTGAGCTTGCCCTTTACGCCTTGGAGGTGCTGGCCTGCCCTGCAGCCAGTGTGTTATCTGAATGTGTATTTAGCACGGCAGGGGGCGTTATCACAGACAAGCGCAGCCACCTGTCCAGAGACAATGTGGACAAGCTCACATTCATTAAAATTAACCAGGCATGGATCCCACAGGACTTGTCTGTACCTTGTGCAGAATAGATCCGGGCCGGCCTTACCCAGCCATTCTTGTTTTTCTGATCTTTCGAGGGTTGCCACCTCATCCCTAAAAGCAAAAACATATTAATTACACAGGTTCTCTGGCTGATTAAGGTGCTGCTAATTAAACTCACTTGGTGCCTTATCGACATTAAATTAGCCCCAGGACGTGTGTAATTACTATGTGTTCGGGTTTAAAGGGATGAGGTGGCAACCCTAGATCTTTCTCACTCTTTTGGGGTGTACCCTAATTTAAAAAATAAATCAATTAAAAACCAAAACCTGCTGTGTTGGCTACCTCGTCCTCCTCCACCGCCGCTTCCACCTACACCGCCACATCCACCGTCACCTCAACCTCCTACTCCATATGGACATCGTCCTCCTAGGTCAAGATTATTTTTATTATATTTTTTTTATGTTATTTTAAGTTATTTCCCTATCCACATTTATTTTCAGAGTACTTGCCATGCTCTTACGGACATTTTGCTGCCATTTGCAGCCCTCTAGCCCTTTCCCTTAGTGTTTTAGAGACATTTTTGTACTGAAAAGTTTGAGTCCCTATTGACTTCAATGGGGTTTGGGGTCAAGTTCGGGTCCCGAACCCGGACTTTTTTCCAAAGTTCGAACCCGAACCCAAACATCCAGGTGTCCGCTCAACTCTACTCAAGAAAGAATGAATGGTTTGGGGAGCTTATGGACGGAGGGGGATAGGGGTTTAGGGAGGGAGGGAGTAGGGTGGAAGGACAGGAAATTGGGGCTGGGGAGGGGGCTTTGTTCTTTGTTTTTTTATATTGATGTGTTTGGTATGTAATATGTTTTTGTTGTATGAATTTGCGAAATATGCTTTTTGTTTTCCCACGTTTGTTTTGTTTTATAATGTATCTGTGATGAAGAAAAATACTAATAAAGAGGTACAAGACAGCGTTGCCCCTTATTCCCTTTGATTTTCGCACTTCTCATAGAACCATTGGCAATACTGATTAGGACTAACCCTAATATTAAAGGTTTAGAATTATGTGGTCATCACCATAAAATCTGTCTCTTTGCGGACGATATACTTATTTTTCTAACTCATCCCCACGTCTCAGCCCCAAACCTACTAGACATTTTAGGAAAATTCTCTCATATTTCAGGGCTATATATCCACCACTCTAAATCCAATGCACTTAACATATCCTTATCGCAAACCGAACTACATAGAGCTCAAGCATCCTTACCATTCAACTGGGTCACACACTACATCCCATATTTGGGTATCCAACTCACACCCTCAATCTTAGACCTGTTTAAAGCGAATTATTTGCCACTATTGAAACAAGTCACAAGTTTAATGAAAAATTGGTCTTCACTTCCTCTATCTTGGTTTGGTAAAATTAATGCTGTGAAAATGTCTATTTTATCGAAATTCCTTTATCTTTTTAGGGTACTTCCCATCCAAATTCCATCTTATTTTTTGAGACTTCGTCAACAAAGATTTATGTCCTTTATATGGGGTAATACAAAAAAACACGTATTTCCAAAGCTTCACTTTTTCTCGATAAATCTAAAGGTGGACTAGGCCTTTCTAATTTTACTTCATATTATCATGCAGCGCAAATAGCACAATTGTCCAAGTACCATGCAACATTTGTATCTCCTTTATGGGTTGCAATAGAATCCATAGACATAGATCCAATATCAGTGGCTAATTTGCTATGGTTATCCCCACGCGACAGAGCTCATATATCTAATCCTATTACGAAGCATTCCATGAACATCTGGGACAAGTTTAGGAATTCCCATAAATTACAATCCTCACATAACCCCTTACTATCATTTATTAGACACCCAGCTTGTTATCCTGCATGGATGTTTCCACGATCCTTTGCAGCCTGGACCGCTAAGAAATTAGTTTGCCTATATGATATAGCTTCTACTAATAACATCCTTACATTCCCTGCTCTGTGTGATCTTCATGGTTTACCCAGTAATTAACTTTTTCGGTATCTACAGATTAAAAATTTCTATACGCCAATCATTGAGACGGGTTCAATACTCAACCAATTATCACAGTTCGAACGGATCTGCAAAAGCGACCCTCATACTAGAGGTCTGATCTCACTTCTTTATAAACATCTTAATTCCCCTCTCACAGATACTTTACCCTTATATACTAATAAATGGTCACAGGACTTAGATACAATATTCTGCAAAGAGGAATGGGATAATATTTGGTTGACCACTATGCACTCATCCCCAAATTGCTATGCACTGGAAACAAACTTCAAAGTCTTAACATGCTGGTATATGGTACCAGTAAAAATAGTTAAATTTCTCTCTACTTATCCAGATACTTGTTTTCGTGGCTGCACATCTCCAGGTACTCACTTACACATCTGGTGGGAATGTCGAATAGCTCAAACGTTTTGGATCAAAATATTCAATATGGCCTCTACTGCCCTGGAAATCTCGATATCGCCCGACCCTGCCATAGCACTGTTAAACCTTAAGCCCCCTGAACTTGTATATCTGACAACTTCGGCTAAACAAACCATAGCTAAGGCATGGAAATCTCAAACGCTTGTTGTGGCTGAGGCTAAACACTGAATGAATAGAGCCCTTGTCTTTCACAAAATGTCGGCTATTGAGAATGATACTATTAAAAATTTCTATAAAATTTGGCAACCGTGCGTTAATCATTACCTACCTTCCGATTTTGATCAATCTTTGTTGATGCCTTGCTAATTATTTCTTAATTTTTCCTTTTTTTTGCGCCATTTATTTTATTTTTCTTAGTGTATTCTTTTTTTTTTTCTTGGGGCTGGGGTCGGGCCAACTTTGGGAGAGAATCCTACTCTTATCTTCCCTCCTTCTTTCTCACTTCTTCCTCTCCTTCTTTTCCTAGCAATTTCCTTTTTTTCCCTGCTTATTATTCATCAACAAGTACATTTGGGATTTTTTTCTCTCTTCTTTTTTCTACAATTGTCTGCATATATAATTTAGAGTTTGGACTATTTACCTAATAGATTCCTTTATTAATACGACCCATTTTTTTAGGGTCAGTTCAGGTATTTCAGAAACAACGCACAGGAGATGTATGCTCCTTTTCTTGTATGTCACGATAACTATATTTACAGTGCCTTGCGAAAGTATTCGGCCCCCTTTTGCCACATTTCAGGCTTCAAACATAAAGATATAAAACTGTAATTTTTTTTGAAGAATCAACAACAAGTGGGACACAATCATGAAGTGGAACGAAATTTATTGGATATTTCAAACTTTTTTAACAAATAAAAAACTGAAAAATTGGGCGTGCAAAATTATTCAGCCCCTTTACTTTCAGTGCAGCAAACTCTCCAGAAGTTCAGTGAGGATCTCTGAATGATCCAATGTTGACCTAAATGACTAATGATGATAAATAGAATCCACCTGTGTGTAATCAAGTCTCCGTATAAATGCACCTGCACTGTGATAGTCTCAGAGGTCCGTTTAAAGCGCAGAGAGCATCATGAAGAACAAGGAACACACCAGGCAGGTCCGAGATACTGTTGTGGAGAAGTTTAAAGCCGGATTTGGATACAAAAAGATTTCCCAAGCTTTAAACATCCCAAGGAGCAATGTGCAAGTGATAATATTGAAATGGAAGGAGTATCAGACCACTGCAAATCTACGAAAACCTGGCCGTCCCTCTAAACTTTCAGCTCATACAAGGAGAAGACTGATCAGAGATGCAGCCAAGAGGCCCATGATCACTCTGGATGAACTGCAGAGATCTACAGCTGAGGTGGGAGACTCTGTCCATAGGACAACAATCGTATACTGCACAAATCTGGCCTTTATGGAAGAGTGGCAAGAAGAAAGCCATTTCTTAAAGATATCCATAAAAAGTGTCGTTTAAAGTTTGCCACAAGCCACCTGGGAGACACACCAAACATGTGGAAGAAGGTGCTCTGGTCAGATGAAACCAAAATCGAACTTTTTGGCAACAATGCAAAACGTTATGTTTGGCATAAAAGCAACCCAGCTCATCACCCTGAACACACCATCCCCACTGTCAAACATGGTGGTAGCAGCATCATGGTTTTGGCCTGCTTTTCTTCAGCAGGGACAGGGAAGATGGTTAAAATTGGTGGGAAGATGGATGGAGCCAAATACAGGACCATTCTGGAAGAAAACCTGATGGAGTCTGCAAAAGACCTGAGACTGGGACGGAGATTTGTCTTCCAACAAGACAATGATCCAAAACATAAAGCAAAATCTACAATGGAATGGTTCACAAATAAACATATCCAGGTGTTACAATGGCCAAGTCAAAGTCCAGACCTGAATCCAATCGAGAATCTGTGGAAAGAACTGAAAACTGCTGTTCACAAACGCTCTCCATCCAACCTCACTGAGCTCGAGCTGTTTTGCAAGGAGGAATGGGCAAAAATGTCAGTCTCTCGATGTGCAAAACTGATAGAGACATACCCCAAGCGACTTACAGCTGTAATCGTAGGCAAAATGTGGCGCTACAAAGTATTAACTTAAAGGGGGCTGAATAATTTTTCACGCCCAATTTTTCAGTTTTTATTTGTTAAAAAGTTTGAAATATCCAATAAATTTTGTTCCACTTCATGATTGTGTCCCACTTGTTGTTGATTCTTCAAACAAAATTAGTTTTATATCTTTATGTTTGAAGCCTGAAATGTGGCAAAAGGTTGCCAAGTTCAAGGGGGCTGAATACTTTTGCAAGGCACTGTATCTTCTTGGGACTTCAGATTTCTCATATTTTATGTATTTATCTTTTCTCTCACGTGCCCCCTCCCATCCACAGTTATAAGGTATAGTCCTTTTTTTTTATTATTTTCTTTAGTCCCTTATACCTGACATTTGCGTTTTTTCTGTATTTATCTGATAAATATGAACATGCATTTGAGCACCAAACTCTACCGATATTTCAGTCATTATTGTTATGATCTTTATCCCATATTTGCATTCTTTATACTGCATTTGTAACTTGTTTTCTTATGCAAAACTCAATAAAAATATTAAACAAGAAAAATACTAATATAACAGATTATGGTAAAAAAAAAAAAAAAAGAGGGAGATGCTCTGGACCTATGTAATGTGCATAATTATTGTAGCAGTAGGGTCTTGTAGTTCGGAATGCCATGTATATGCTGTAAATACTGGACAGAATAATCCTCATATTTTTGATACGTATTTATTTGTATATATGTTCCCCATCCAAGTTTATTCCCTTTTTTCCCATCTTATTCAATTTATGGGATGTCATTGCTCCTGGACTCAGGAGCTATTTTTAAAATTTCCCCAACCAAGGGACTGGCTAGGTTTTGGTGGGGGGGAGTGTAGCATCCTCTAGATAGGTAGGTGCCAGGGGTAGGATTTTTGCTAGGATTCCGACTGTCCGGAACCACTGGAGGAGCAGAACGAAAAGCAAGAGTCTGCACATTTTCCCTTGGGGGTCTTTGCAGGTGACACAGAGAACCCTCCTCCGGAGTTAGACCTGCCCACGACCTGAGAATAGTTTGGCACAGCCCAGCTTAGGGACCCCACTTTAGCTAGGGCAAGGGAACAGGTAAAAGTGGTACTGTAAATGGGGTACACAAAGAGCCAGGGGAGGAGGTTATATTCCCACATTTTGCTATGGAAGATTACCTGTTATACAGAGTCGATGAAATACGAGAAGAGAGACTGGAACAGTTGATAGTACCTCAACCTCATAGATGCATGGTACTAGACCTGGCACATTCTCATGTCCTTGGGGGACATCTGGAGGTGGATAAAACTAAGGATATAGTATTGCAATGGTTTTATTGGCCAGGCTTACACAAAGAGGTAAAATTGTAGTGTGAATCTTGCCCAGTTTGTCAGCTCACTGCTCCAGTCTCACATTTCTGGAGTTCATTGGTCCCTTTACCCATCATTGAGGTGCACTTTGACAGGATTGTCAGGGATATCGTAGGTTCCTTGGTTAAGTCCGCTAGGGGGCACCAGTATATCCTGGTTGTCTTGGACAATGCCACCCGGTACCCAGAGACAATCCCGTTAAGGATCCCCTCAGCTAAGAGTATTGCTAAAGAGCTTTCTCTTATATTTTCACGTGTGGGTATTCCTCTGGAGCTGTTAACTGACCAAGGCAGGCCCTTCATTTTGAAGGTTACTAAAGAGTTGTGTAATTTGTTTAAAATTAATCACTTACGCACTTCTGTGGCTAACCTATGTTCTAAAGGTACACTGCGTTGCACCCGCAGTGTGGGTAAACCGCAGCGCATCAGTGAGAAAGCAGCCATGGGCCCCTTTCACACAGTCAGTCCGACCAATTGTACCCTCCATTTACCTCTAAGTAGTGGCAGACATAAATCCACTTGTGTCCTACCTCCAATACAATCCGCTAAAAAGTAAAGTGGGCTCTGTCAGTGTACATGCCATCCACCCGCTCCACTCATTGTGGCCCGCGACCTAGTCGCTTAAGTGGCCCTCGCTCTACAGTCAGGTATAGGCTTAGCTAGACATTATATATATATATATATATATATATATATATATATATATATATATATATACACACACATATATATATACATATACATACATACACACACACACAAGCCCATATATATATATATATATATATATATATATATATATATATATTAAATGCACTGCAGCTAGCTGAATCGACTGCTTGCCTGAAGTATATTAGAAACAGCACACCAGGAACCATCTGCAGTGAGATCTAGCTAAACTGGATACAGTGTATATATACTGTATATATATATACGTATTGTAAGGGGTTAGCTCGGTAGCAGGGGTGTGTGACCCCCTGGATGGGTTCACTACACACTGAACGATACAGATAAAGAGCCGAAGACAGTTGAAAACAAAGAATTTGGTTTATTTTTCCATCTTGCTGGAAACAAGTGCAAGCATCCAAACAGCATTAACAAAATCAAACATAAAATAAACCCTGGCCACTTGGGGCGTCTACCTTCACCACACAGGAACCTATCTATGGAGCCTGGCACAGCCTACTGCTGAGCAGACACTGCTGGTCATACAGCAGAAAAACAAATAGTCTTATTGATTTTTATCACACAAAAAAATCAACAGCACCTCACCTCTTCAGAAGTATTTCTGTTCACTGCTCTCCTTCACTCAAAAAGCCTCAGAATGCAGCATTCAGTAGTAATCCTCTGGATTACTTATAGAAGCCTTAATTGCCTCATTCTGAACCGCTGAAGTTTTTCAACGCCCTTAAATCTTTCTGGCTGCTTCTGCAGCCGACACCTGATAATAATTGGTATATTGTCTAAACAAGGCAGAAATGTATCTCTCGTCTGTGACAACACCCACAGATTTACCTGACCTTCCTGTCACAGTATATATATATATATATATATATATATATATATATATACATACATATATACATATACACACACACACATACACAAAGCTGGGATGTATATATATACACTACAATACACTGCAGCTAACTGTATCGCCTGCCTGCTTGAAGTATTTTAGAAACAGTACACCAGGAACGGTCTGCAGTGAGATCAAGCTAAACTGTATACAGTGTGTGTGTGTGTGTGTATATATATATATATATATATATATATATATATATATATATGTGTGTATGTGTGTGTGTGTGTAGCGCCTGGTCACTTTTTAGTACCGGTGCCATGTTAAATTTAGAGGGGGTCAGAGAGTTAGTTAACTCTGACCATGTTGATTTGTTTAAATTTGGGTCTCTGTCTCAGCTTTGGCTGTGCTGTAGGTCTATTCTGTTGTATTTCGGGTGCTGATCTCACCCCAGGTCGGCAGGTGGCAGCAGTAGAGTCAAGGAATGGGTGCTCTTGCCCAGCAGCCTATCAGGAGGGTTTGGCCTCCCTGTGCATGCTGGGAGAGAGTATATATGAGGCAAACGCCATTTTCCTGGGTCTCTCCTCGTGTGGCGCCCACCTTTAGGGTAGCCACTTCACGTCGCCCCGGCAAATGGCCTCCCGGGTCGGGTTGCGCGTTCACCGCAAGGATCCTGGCTTCGGGACCACGTTGGCCCAGAGCAATTGATCTGCCGCTTGGGGACTTAGTAATTGACTGGGTCCCACCTAAGAAGGTCCTGGGTCGTCCATCCAGTTGGAGGAGGCCGTACAGTGGAGAGTCTGCCTGAGGAGTACTGAGAGAGGCTGATGTTCCGATAGGGGCCTGACTATCCATTGGGGACCAGGGGAACCGGAAGCTGAAATGCTGGATGTTGGCCGCCCGTCAGTCGGTACCCTAATTTAAAACTAGCTGAAGGAGATCCAGGTGCCAAGTCTGCTAAGGAGGATTATCTCCGCTGTTCATTTACCAGGAGGGTCTGTGGCAGAGACTTTTTCCTAAGGTTCAAGTCACATTCTGGCTGCCAGGCTGGTGAGAGAGGCCTGTCCAGGTGCACTGTACTCACTCAGGCTGGAGTGGTGAAAGCGATACACTACACTTGGGAGCAGGACTGTTTCCCTATTTCTGACATCTGGATCTGCTATCTTCATTTCTTCTAAACCTCTACTCTTCACCAAAGTTTTCCTTCGGGGGTAGTGCTACACATTATATATATATATATATATATATATATATTATATATATACACACACACACACACACACAAAGCCGGGATGTAAATATATACTACAATACACTGCAGCTAACTAGATCGCCTGTCCCCCTGAAGTATTTTAGAAACAGTACACCAGGAACAGTCTGCAGTGAGATCAAGCTAAACTGTATACAGTGTATATATACATATACAAAGCAGGGATGTATACATATACTACAATACACTGCAGCTAACTGAATGAAATGACACTCACTCTCTCTTCTCTCTCAACGCCAGCAATACACTACACAGGGCCGACGTGCAGGCAGCCTTTTATAGTGTGGGGCGTGGACTTAACCCCCTGAGCCATATTTGGCCAAAGGCACCCTGCCTTTGGCCAATTATGGCTCTCTTCGCTGACGGCGCTGTGATTGGCCAAAGCATGTGGGTCATAGTGCATGCTTGGCCAATCATCAGCCAGCAATGCACTGCGATGACGCAGTGCATTATGGGCCATGACGCGCCGCTCGAATTTGGTGCAAACGGCCCATAATGTTCGATCTTCGTCGAACGATCGAACAGCCTCATGTTTGACTCAAAACATCGGGCTCATCCCTAAATGGCAGTCTGGGGTAGAAAAACCATCCACAAATTCCGTCAATACTGCCTCAAAATCAGGGACCAAGGACTGGCATATCGGGATCTGACTCAGGTTGAAAAATGGGAGTAGAAGATGAAAAATAGTGCAATTGTGGCAGAGACACAGAAAATTGCTGTTGTCAAGTAGGATGCTTGTTGCATGCCTGATATAAAGATACAATCAGTTGCAGACATTGGCATTAGAATGGGGTCCCACTGCGTTGCAAGGAATGCATTGTCATTCTGAGGTTGAGCCTCGGGTCACACTAGATGTGGTGCGAATACACAAGTTCACTGTGGATTCCATACCGCATCAAAATCGAAACCTGTTAATGCGAACCGATTTCAGAGTGTATGTTAAGTTAATGACAATCGGTTTGCAAAACACAGTGTGAACACTCATGCAATCTGATTCTGGTGCAGACAAAAAAAGGGTCCTGCATAAGTTTGGTGCGAATACGTTGCGATTTGAGCCATACAAATCCATGGCTCAAATCGCACCCCAGAGACACAGCATGAAATTCACAATGTGAATGTGCTCAGATTCCTGTGAGAATTACATGCAGTGTCCCGCACCACATCAGTGGGAACCCGGGTTGAATGTTTTGAAGGCCTTCAGCAGAGTAAATGTTTGCCTGCGAATTTGAATTTGCTCTCTTTCGCCTGGTCTCCACATAGCTACAAGTGAGGTTATTCCCCTGGGGGGCACCCATGGAGTAGCATGTGGGAAATAGGGCAAGCATTTCTGGAAGTTGGGAAATAAGCAGGAGCTATTGCTAGTTCTATGTAAAAATAAATTTAGCATTTTTAATGAATCCCTTGAATAAACCTTCTTTTCTTATATCATCCTTAAGAAAATTATAAGGCAAGGTTGATGGTATCAAACATTATTGATAAACATTGTCGTTACTGCCATCAACCACTGAATCTAGGATATGTATAGCCACCTTGATGGAACCTACTTAATTTCCTGTTCCTGTTGACTCAAACGTAACCCATGGGTGGTTCATGTCTCTTAACCACTTCAGCCCCGGACCATTTTGTTGCTAAAGGACCAGGCCCCTTTTTGTGATTCGCCACTGTGTCACTTTAACTGACAATTGCGCAGGATTTATGTCCTTTTTTTCCCACAAATAGAGCTTTCTTTGGTGGCATTTGATCACCTATGCGCTATAAACAAAAATAGAGCGACAATTTTGAAAAAAATGCAATATTTTTTACTTTTTGCTATAATAAATATCCCCAAAAAATATATAAAAAAAATTTTCCCTCAGTTTAGGCCGATAAGTATTCTTGTACAAATTTTTGGTAAAAAAAAAAAAAAATCGCAATAAGCGTTTATTGATCGGTTTGCGCAAAAGTTATAGCGTCTACAAATAGTTTTATGGCATTTTTATTAATATTTTTTTTTTACTAGTAATGGCGGTGATCAGCTATTTTTTGTTGTGACTGCAACATTATGGCAGACACATCGGACACTTTTGACACCATTTTGGGACCATTGCAATTTTTACAGTGATCAGTGCTATAAAAATGCACTGTTTACTGTGAAAATTACACTGGCAGTAAAGGGGTTAACCTGTACGGGGCGCTGAAGGGGTTAAGTGTTCCCTCGTGAGCGATTCTTACTGTGTGGGGGCGTGGCTTGGCATGTGACATCACTGATCGTCGTTCCCTATGACAGGGAACAGACGATCAGTGACACACTCACTAGGAAGAACGGGGAAAGGTTTGTTTACACTTACCTCTCCCTGTTCTTCTGCTCTGTGACCTGATCGCGGGACACCGGTGGCGATTGGGTCCACGGGTCCCACGGGCGTGGTCACAGAGCTCACGACCGGGTCGCGAGCGCGCCGTCGGCACGTGCGCAACCCACGAATGGCTCTTAAATCGTATATCATCGTTAGACGGTCCTTAAGCGGTTAAAGAATAAGCTCATCTTTTAAAAAAATAATAAATCCACGCATTTTTGCAGAAAAAAAAAGTGCATTTATTTTTATTTATTTTATTATTTTTTATTTTATTTGGATTGTAAAAAAAATAAAAGGTTTGAAAACTTTAAATTGTTCTTGATGGGGTTTAAAATGATTTGTTGCATTGAATGGAATATGATTTTTAACAGATTAACTGTTTCTTTTAACTTTTTTAATTAAAAATGTGTGTGGACACAAAAAAATCCAACTATGAAAGATTGGATACAGAAGGTTAACCAGGTCTGTGACTTAGATTTATTTCATGCACCTGAAGATACATTTTATAAGTTCATGGAAATATAGAAGGACTGGGTAGCATTTAAAGAACCAGAGAAATAAAAAAAGGGATTTTTAATACAGCTTACCTGTAAAATCCTTTTCTTGGAGTACATCACGGGACACAGAGCGGCATATTCATTACTATGTGGGTTATATGGAGTACCTTCAGGTGATGGACACTGAGTGAGTGAGTGAGTGAGTAACTTTTATAGCGCAGCAAATGCGAACTTAATCGCCTCAAGGCGCTTGGCATCCAGAGTTGTACAGGTCTTTCAGAAGAGGTGGGTCTTTAGCTTTTTCCTAAATGCCCGATGGTTTTCTTCCAAGCGGATGGTCGTGGGTAGAGCATTCCAGAGCCGTGGTCCTTGGACCGAGAATCTTCGTTCTCCTTTCGATTTGTAGCGGGATTTAGGAATTTGGAGAAGGTTTTGGTTGGTTGACCGGAGCATGCGCTTGGTGACGTATGGTTTTATTTTCTCGCTTAAGTATTGAGGAGCTTTTCCCTGTGTACATTTGTGGGTGAGGCAGAGCGTCTTGAATGTCACCCGGTCCTGTACGGACAGCCAGTGGAGGGACCTCAAGACTGGGGAGACTGATTCCCACGGCTTTTTACCTGTTACCAGTCTGGCTGCCGTGTTCTGGACGACTTGTAGACGTGCCATCTGGTATTTTGGTAGTCCTAAGTAGAGGGAGTTTGCGTAGTCGAGTCGTGAGTTGATGATTGTTCCAACCACTACTGCCGTGTCTTCTTTCGGGATAAAGGGGATGAGTCTACGTAGCATGCGGAGCAGATGATGAGAGCTGCTGACGACTGATCCTATTTGTGCATCCATCGTCATGTCTGAGTCGAAGATGACTCCGAGACTTTTGATTTTTTTGCTTGGTGCGATGGTTTGTCCGAGGATGGTGGGTGGTGTCCATGTGGTCCTAGAAATGGATTTCTTATTTGCGTGAAGGATGAGTAGTTCTGTTTTCGATCCGTTAAGTTTGAGGGAGCTTTCGGTCATCCAATTGTCGATCAGTGTGAGGCACTTTCCAAGTTCATGAAATTGGTCTTTTTTGTTGGCGATTCGAAGGTAAAGCTGCGTGTTGTCCGCATAGGAGTGGTAGCGCAGGTCCTGTTTGCTGATGATTTTGAGGAGCGGGCAGATGTAGATGTTGAAGAGTAGAGGGGTGATCCTTGCGGGACTCCGCATTTGATGGTCCGTGTTTCTGATGTGAAATCTCCAAGTTTGCGAACCACGGTAGGGCTGCGTCAGAGACTCCTGCTACTTCTTTGAGTCGCGTGAGCAATATGTTGTGATCTACTGTGTCGAAAGCTGCACTAAGGTCCAGCAGCACTAGGAGACAGGATTCTCCGTCATCTGCTGCTTCAAGGGCGTCATCCCATATCTTGAGAAGAGCCGTTTCTGTGCCGTGGCCTGGGCGAAAACCTGATTGTAGAGGATCTAGGAGTTTGTGGTCGTCCAGGTGGGGCTGGAGTTGTTGCACTACTGCTTTCTCCATGATCTTCGAGATCGTGTTCAGGCTTGTTACCGGTCTGTGCTGGTTAGGGTCTTTCGGATCGAGGTTGGGCTTCTTTAAGAGAGGTTTTATTATGCCTTGTTTGAGGTTGTTCGGAACCATCCCTTCCCTGAATGATTGGTTTATGATGTGCATTATGGTGGGTGCCAAGATGTCCGTGCATTCTTTCAAGAGTTTTGTCGGGATGATGTCGTTTGGGGATGTGTTGTCTCGGAGGCTTCCGATGATGTTTTTTGTGGTGTCGATGGTAATTGGGATCAGCTCGAAATTCATCAAAGTTTTGTTGATTTCTTCTTCTTTCTGTATCTGAGTGGGGTTTGTGTTTTTTTTCTGTTGAACTGTTGCCCGAATCTTTTCAATTTTGTCGATAAAAAAGTCAGATAGTTCGTTGCAGAATTCTTGTGTCTCACTTGCAGGGGGCTCCAAACAGGAGGGGTTCATAGCCTTAGAGACTAGTTTAAAAAGTTCCCGTGGATGGTTTATGGCTTTGGAGATGGTGTTTGCGAAATGGTCTTTTTTGGCTTTAAAGATCGCTTTGTGGTAATTTTTGGTGAGGGTTTTGTACTTTGTGAGGTTTTCTTTTGATGGGTTCCTCCTCCAGGCTCCTTCAGCTCTTCTGCGTTCCTGTTTCAGTAGAGTGAGAAAGTCATTAAACCAGCCCGAGTTATTTTTCCGGTTGAGAGCTCTGCGTTTTGGAGCGACTGTATCTGCTGTTTGTAGTAGTGCTTTGTTTAAAGCGTTAAGTGTTTAATCCGTTGAGTGGTACGTCTATTTTAGTCGCTAGTGTGATTTTGAAGAGCTCAGAGTGTAATTTCTTCTGTGATCTTTCCCAGTGTATAGTTGTTGGGAGTTTGGGTTTTTGAAGGACGGTAACGGTGGTTATTATGAATTTGATGGCGTGGTGGTCCGTCCATGGTAAAGGTCTATTGTCCAGAGTGTTGACATTCACGTTTTGTATGAAGATGAGATCCAAAGTGTGACCTGATGTATGTGTTGAAGTCTTTATCAGTTGCTGCAGACCCCGTTCTTCCAGTTGGTCGATGCAGGCGGTAGTGATGGGATCCTGAGTTGAGTTAGCCCAGAGGTTGAAATCCCCAAGTAGCAACAGGTTTTTGGTTTTCAGAGTGTGTGTCGAGAGGAATTCGGAGAAGGGTGTGAGGAGATGCGTTTTTGGTCCGGGTGGTCTGTAGCATAGTAGTATGTGGACGGTTTCTTCTGGTGTAGTTTGAAGTTGCAGGGTGAGAGTTTCCATAAAGGGCAGAGAGTTCTGTAGAGTTGGTTTGGTGAGAGCGAGGTGGGATTTGCAGATCACTGCAAGGCCTCCTCCTCTTTGTCCTGTTCTATGTTCGGTTAGGATGCGATAATTTTCGGGCACCAATTCTGCTAGGATGGGGTTACAGTCGGGTGTTAGCCAACTTTCTGTGATAAAGAGGCAGTCTGTATTGTGTTGGACGATGAAGTCGTGGATTTCCTTTCTGTGTTTGACTGCAGATCTTGTGTTGATCAGGGCGCATTCTAAGTGTTGAAGTCGCTGTGGTGGCTTCTCTTTTTTTGGGTTTGGTTGGTGGTAGATTCTTAGTAGTCGTTCTTTCTGTAGTGTTTTTTTCAGTGGTGGCTGGAAGCGTAGCGGCCAACTTCCTTAAGTTGCGGAGGGTGTCCGCTGCGTACTTGATGATGATCATGGTGGGAGATAAATTGATGGCGAAATGCTGGTACTGTAATCCTGTTGATCCAATGATGATGGGGATGGTCCTCGGGGGGGGGGGGGGGGTGATGTTCCCGGAAGGTTCAGTTGGTATTCGCTCAGTGACAGTGATGAGGATCGGTAGAAATGCTGCAAAAAAAGATGGTGACCCGGCCTAACCGCCCCCCTCAGTTGATCCAGAGGAAGGCGAAAAACCCTAGCCTAGCGGCCAATTGCTGCAGCAAGGGAAAAAAATTCCTTACTGACCCCAGTGGCGATCGGAAACCCTGGATCAAGCTGCTAGTGTGGACCCCGGTTAGACTTACCTGGGAGGTGTAGGGTGAGCTAGGGAAAGAACGTGCAGAATGGGGTGGGAGAAAGGAGGGGGAGCCGGGATGGCCCTTACTTACCGGGTTGTGATTATGCTACTCTCCAGATGTCTCTTGTCTGTGGTCCCCTGGCTGTTGATCAGTGTCTGTGTGGCCTGAGCGTTCCCAGGCAGGTCGGCTTAGGGTGGGTGGTGAGGAGTCCTTTTGCCTCAGCTGGGTGTACCAAGATGGACGCCGGAACCACAGCTAGGCCCGAGCCACGGTCTGTCCTGGTTCTCCTGCACTTCGTGGGCCTGTCTGGCTGGAAGCGATGCTGGGGAGGAGGAAACAGGGAAAGAAAAGCCGATGGCTGGGGCTGGGCCGCAGCCGCGGTCTTTCCTGCTGCTCAGCCCACTTAGGGGAAGCGCCCGAGGACACCTGGGAGACCACAGGCGGCAGGCGGCGGCTGCGGCGGGCGGATGAACTGGTGAGTGGAGCGGGGGGGGGCGTCCGGCGGGGTCCCACGGAGTGTGTGCGGCGAATGTCGCCTCGGTGGTCCGGGGGGGGCTCCGCAGCGGAGCCGGCTGGCGGGTGAAAAAACGCCGGACTCAGCTGGGGGGAGCTGGTCGGCGGGCCAGGTGGTCCCGGGGGGGCTGAATCCCGGGGTGCTGGACGGAGCTGCTGGGGAGGTGGGTAACGGAGTGCCGAAGCGGGGGAGAGGGGGGAGAACCGGGATTCGGCTCTGAGACCGCTCTGACAGCTGACAGGAGCTGCTGCAACACACGTCCGCACGTGTGCTCTCTCTTGTCAAAGTGCTCTGTGCTTCTTACACTGGCAATCTCAAACAGGAAGTCCCCTCCCTATATAACCCCCTCCCATAGGAGGAGTGCCTCAGTTTTGTAGCAAGCAGTATGCCTCCCAAAATGTTCCCCATAAGAGGGGTGGGAGCTCTGTGTCCCGTGATGTACTCCAAAAAAAGGATTTTACAGGTAAGCTGTATTAAATATCCCTTTTTCTTTCTCGTACATCACGGGACACAGAGCGGCATATTCATTACTATGTGGGATGTCCCAAAGCAATGCTTTAATGAGGGGAGGGAGACATCTTCCAAGACAAAAGGATTTAATCTAGAGGTACACTCAAATAATAATAATAAATCCAACTTAGTCAAGAAATAAATTTAAATTCAAATTTAAATCAAGGGTGCCCTCGATTCCGAGGGTCTCAAATCGCAGCCTGCAGCACTGCCTGCCCAAAGGCTGTCTCAGCATTCCTTCTTACGTCCAACTGGTAAAACTTTGTAAACGTGTGGACTGATGACCAGGTTGCCGCCTTGCATACTTGAGCCATAGAGATCTGATGGTGTGCTGCCCAGGAGGCGCCCATGGCCCTGGTAGAATGAGCCTATATTAACAAAGGAGGAGGCAACCTCTTCAAGCCGTAGGCCTGAGTAATTAACTGTTTAATCCATCTCGAGATGGTGGACTTTGCAGCTGCCTGTCCCTTCTTGGGTCCATCCGGCAAAATGAACAACACATCTGTTTTCCGAATCTTCTCTGTAGCCCTAAGATAGGCCTTCATGGCCCTGACAATATCCAAGGTATGCAGCAACCCTTCCTTTCTAGAAGTGGGCTTCGGAAAGAAGGATGGTAGTACCAAATCCTGGTTTAGGTGAAAACTAGATATAACCTTTGGTAGAAAGGAAGGAAGAGGACGGAGAACCACCCTGTCCTTATGCAGAATAAGATATGGTTCCTTAAAGGATAAGGCTGCCAATTCTGACACTCTTCTGGCAGAAACTATGGCGACCAGAAATACCAACTTCCTTTTCAATAAAACCAAAGGAATTTCAGCCAACGGCTCAAAAGGTTGTTTCTGTAGAGTTGACAGAACCAGATTTAAGTCCCACGGACAAAGTGGTGACTTGACCGGAGGATTAATACGTAAGACCCCCTGTAAGAAGGTCTTAACCAGCGAGTGGGTGGCCAGCGGCCTTTGAAACCACACTGACAAAGCTGAAATCTGTCCTTTGATTGTGCTTAATGCCAGGCCTTTATCCACTCCTAGCTGGAGAAAACGTAATACTCTGTCAATGGTATACTTGCGGAAATACCAACCCTTCGACTCGCACCAGCCTACGTAGGCCCTCCACACCCTGTAATAAATTACTCTGGAGACCGGCTTCCTAGCCCTAATCAGGGTAGAGATTACCTGCCTAGACAGACCTCTACCCCTGAGGATTAGGGATTCAGCCGCCAGGCCGTCAAATTTAGACGCCGTAATGCAGGGTGGGGGATCGGGCCTTGAGAGAGTAGGTCTGGACGTAGAGGAAGAGTCCAAGGGTCTCCTACTGCCATCTTCAGGATTAGTGAGTACCATGCCCTCCGGGGCCACGCTGGAGCTACCAGGATGACTGGCTTGTGCTCCACCCTGATCCTGCACAACAGACGGGGTAGTAACTGTAGCGGGGGAAAGACATATAGAAGTTTGAACTGATGCCAAGGGCAAACCAACGCATCTGTTCCGCAGGCCATAGGGTCCCTTTATCCGGGACATGAACCTGTGTAGCTTTTTGTTGAATCTTGATGCCATGACATCCACGTCCGGCACTCCCCACCTCTGGCAGATTGTCTGAAAGACCTGGGGATGTAAAGACCATTCCCCTGGCGACAGAGTTTGGCGACTTAAGAAGTCCGCCTGCAGGTTGTCCACTCCGGGAATGAATATCGCCGATATGCAGGGTACATGAGCCTCTGCCCATAGAAAAATCAAGCTCACCTCTCTCTGAGCGGCTTGACTCTTGGTTCCCCCTTGGTGGTTTATATAAGCCACAGCTGTGGCATTGTCTGATTGTATTCTCACCGGGGACCCCTGCAATCTGGATGTCCAAGCAAAGAGGGCTAGTCGAGCAGCTCTGAGCTCCAAGATATTGATGGGCAACTGCCTCTCCGCCTCTGCCCAAGTACCTTGGCGAGTGTAACCATCCAAGACCGCGCCCCAGCCTGTCAGGCTGGCATCTGTGGTCACTACCTTCCAGGCCACGGGGCTGAATTTTTTTCCCTTCAGCAGATTCTGAGGGTTTAACCACCAGCACAGACTTTGCCGGACTCTTGATGATAGTGGCAAAGGAAACTCCAAGGCCTGTGTCTTCTTGCCCCATGCTGCCAGAATGGCTGCCTGTAGGATACAAGTGTGGCTCTGAGCGTAAGGTACGGCCTCGAACCTGGCCACTAGCTTGCCTAGCAATCGCATACATAGGCGAATAGTTGGTTCTCTTTTGCTTAGAACCAGATGTATCAATTCTTTGATAGCCTTGATTTTTTACCAGAGGCAGGACCACCCTTTGCCGTTCCGTGTCTAACCTCATGCCGAGATATTCCAACTGCCTTGTGGGTTGAAATGCTGACTTTTCTTGGTTTAGGACCCAACCGAACCTTTCGAGGTACTGAACCGTGAGGGCCACCGCTCGCTCCAGGCAAGGAGGCGAGTGATCTATGATTAGGAGGTCGTCCAAGTAGGCTAGGACCGTGACCCCTTGGACCCTTAGATTGGCTAGAATTGGAGCTAGGACCTTTGTGAACACCCGGGGGGCCGTAGCCAGCCCGAAAGGGAGTGCCACAAATTGGAAGTGACGCTGAGCCACCGTGAAGCGTAAAAATCTTTGATGTGGCTGAAAGTTCGGTATATGAAGGTAAGCATCCTTTATGTCTATAGAAGCCAGAAAGTCATCCTTCTGGAGGGTGGCGACTGCTGATCGCACGGATTCCATCCGGAAAGACTGAACCTTTAGGTAAACGTTTAAACCCTTTAGGTCCAAAATTGGCCTGACATCGCCGTTGGGCTTTGGGATGATAAACAGATTGGAGTAGAAACCTAGCCCTTGTTCTTGGGCTGGTACTTCTACTATCACGCCCTGGCAAAGCAGACGATCCAATGCCGCCAGTAACGAGGCCTTCTTTGTCGGATCGTTTGGTACCCTTGACTCCTGATAATGAGGTGGAGGGAACTCTAGAAACTCTAATCTGTAGCCTGTGGCCACAGAAGACCGGACCCATCTGTCGGGAATGTTGGCTTCCCAAACCTCTGTAAAGAGACAAAGCCTTCCCCCCACCCTTGTGGGTGGGGCGCCCCTTCATAAGGCAGATTTAGGGGCTGGCTTTGCTGGCTTGCGATACCATGGCTTTTTGCCTCCAGAGGCCTGTCCCTGCGACTTATTGTTAAAGTTTGATCGCGCAGGAGGCCGTCGATACTGTCTGGAATTTGAGGACCCGTGACAGGGGAGAGCTGCCTTTTAAATGCAGGACCCCTGAACTTCTTTTTGACTGGTAAAAGGGTACTTTTGCCACTCGATATAGTCTGAATGTATTTATCCAGATCTTCTCCGAAAAATAGTCCTCCATGGAAGGGAAAACCTGCCAGTAGTTTTTTACATGGGGGCTCGGCCGCCCAGTTCTTCAACCATAAGAGCCTTCTCATATGTACTAAAAATAGTGACAAACGAGACGCCTGCTGGATGGAGTCTTTTATAGCATCCACCGCAAAGCACAGAGCCCTGGGAATATCAGATAATTCTTCTGCCTGCTGGGCAGGAATGTCTTTAAGCATCTTTTTTGTCTGGTCTTTTAAGGCCTGACAAACCCCAATAGCAGCCACAGCTGGCTGTATCACTGCTCCTGCCGTAGCAAAGGATGCTTTCAAAAGTGTCTCTAACCCTTTATCAACCGGATCCTTAAACATCTGTATGTTTTCCACCGGGCAAGTTAAAGTTTTGTTTACACACGAGATGGCTGCGTCCACCGCTGGGAGCACCCATTTCTTCGAAAATTTCTCTTCCATCGGGTAGATAACCGAAAACCTTTTAGGTGGCAGAAAAACTCTGTCTGGTCGTACCCAATCTTGGAAAATTAACTCCTCTAAGAGAGGATGGACCGGAAAAACTGCGTTACTCAAGGGAGCTTTCAAAGAACCCAAAGAGGAGACCGCAGGGACCGGAGGCTCTGGTAAGGGCAATTTAAATGCCGAACGGACCATGTCTGTCAAAGACTGGATCCATAAGCTCTCCGCTTGGGAGGCTGAAAACGGTTCCTCAACAGTAGATTCCTCAATCTCTGAACCTTCTAGGTTCCGGTCCAATTGATCCTCCCCTTCTAATTCCTCCGGAGAGAGAATTTCAGCATCCGAGGATACACATCTAGGCGATGGGGATCTAGTCCGCTTCTTGCCTGGAATAGCGTTAGCGATCATAGGGGCTAACCTCTTCTCTAGCCCTCCCAGGGAGACAGCTAGCATTTCCTCTGTGACAAACACAGGGTTGGGTGGGTCTGGGCCAGCCTCAGCACCAGAGCCCCCTAATGGCTCAACCAAGGCGACCCCTGCTGGATTAACAGGTGGGGAAAGTACCAGCATAGCTGGATTAACATCATCAGAATCAGAGGGGGAACCCTTCTGTTTCTTGGCACTTTTAGTACCTCTTGATCCTGAACCCTTGGGAGCCATGATACAATAATGAGGGACTCCGCATACAACACCAGAGTGTTGTAGCCAGGAGGGTAAACTGTAGGGTTTCGGGAACAATACTTATTAATGTCCAAAAAAAAACAGTGGGACCAGTAAGCTTATAAGTAAAAATATAGCTTTTCTTTTTTTTTTCAAATATATATATATATATTTTTAGTAGTGGCCCACCACGATTTTTGCCAGCACCGGCCAATCCGCTGAAGGAGGGATTTAGGCTTAACAGTACATTGTCTTGGAGCTAGCTCCAATCTGTAATATCCTCCCTGCGCCACCGGGTGTCAGAGCTCTGCCGCTCAGTGTCCTCCTCTCTCAGCTGCAGACTGAGCGGATCGCAGCTTGCCGTGTATGACGGCGCTGACGGCACGCCCCCTCTCTGACGTCAAGGCGTACGTCTCCGCCCCCCCCTGAACGGCGCGAAAGCAACCTATTTGAGGTGCATGCGCCCACCCACGCGTATGCCAGGGGAGGGGGCCCTGCACATGGAGGAGATGCGCTGCAGAACACAAGCCCATACGGGGCCTCTGGAGGAGCGGCAGATACAAACACATTCGGTCAGGTAAGGCTTATTAGAGGCCCAAAGGAACCTCTATTTTAGCCCTGGGATAAATCTTTTTTTTTTTTTTTTTTTAAGAAACCTCAACCTGTCGCACAGCGAATAGCCAGCAAAAACCCTAGGACAGGGGGACCAAGTGCTGGGGGGAAGTAAGGTCATCCTGTCTTACACAGACATAGTGAACCAGGCTGCCAATGCAGAGCATACTCAGGCTAACCCCCCTTAAGATCACCCCAGGAGAGCCCACTGTCGAACCTAGTCCCGCAGGCCCTCCTCTTACCTGCTCCATGCCGCAGGACGTTTGCATAGCAAAAATGTCCAATCTTCCCCCATCTCGGTGGGTAGCGTACTACACCTTCAGGCACTGGGGTCCTGGAAGGAACCTCTGTCCTGGACCTATACAGCACCCTGGCAAACCGGATACTTTTGGCTTTCAGACAAGCTTCAAGTCCTGGGCCCAGGGTCCAGCCCTCTACAAAGAGAAGCATTATAGGCAAACCCCACGGCTTGGGGCCCGGGTACTGTCCACTTTAGCACTGAGGCATCTTGGACAGATCCGGTTAGCCTGCCTTGATCCCAAGGATGTGGAGGCAAAGCTATTCCATGACCAACACCTAAGGCCCCATACACACGAGAGGATTTATCCGCAGATACGGTCCAGCGGACCGTATCCGCGGATAAATCCTCTCGAGGATTTCAGAAGATTTCTATGCGATGGCGTGTACACACCATCGCATTGAAATCCGCGCTGAAATCCTCTGGCGATAACGTGTCGCGCCGTCGCCGCTATTATGACGCGGCGACGGCGCGACGCTGTCATATAAGGAATTCCACGCATGCGTCAAATCATTACGACGCGTGCGGGGAATCCCTTTGGACGGATGGATCCGGTAAGTCTGTACAGACGAGCGGATCCATCCATTGGAATGGATTCCAGCAGATGGATTTGTTGTGCATGTCAGCAAATATCCGATCTGCTGGAATCCATCCCAGAGGAGATTTCTCCGCGGAAACGGATCCGCTGGCGTGTACACACCATAGGATCTATCCGCAGAAACCCATTTGCTGGGATTTATCTGCGGATGGATTCTATCGTGTGTATGGGGCCTTAGACACTGGCGAAAAAACTGAGGTACTCCTCCTATGGGAGGGGGTTATATAGGGAGGGGACTTCCTGTTTGAGATTGCCAGTGTCCATCACCTGAAGGTACTCCATATAACCCACATAGTAATGAATATGCCGCTCTGTGTCCCGTGATGTACGAGAAAGAAAAAAAAATGTTTTGATCGTTCTTGCGCTCTTACCTTACTCAATCTGCTACCCTCGTGAGCCATTCTTGTAGCCGCCAGGATCGTCATTGTCCAGGAAAAGATATTTTATAAAAATGATAGATGGACGTTTCCATCTTAATTGTGGGCACTCTGAAGCCCTCCTGGATTTGCTTCCGGGATACGGTGACTACGGGATAACGGGATACGAGACTACGTGTGCTGGGTTATAGAGAATGATCTCCTGGGCAGCGTCACGCTGTGCTCCCAGGAATCATTGCGGCGATCGCAGCCGAAGCGACACGCCCACTCCCGCGGGACTCAAACCAGGAAGGTGAAGGAGGTGAAGATGACAGAAATAAGGTAATTAGCATTTTTTAATGATTTTGGACACCGAACTGTTATAACATCCAGTCAGCCCTTGTGTTTCAAGGCTATCTTGTAAAATCAGGTGAACCTCCACTTTAAGGACCGCCTCCTGCACATTTACGTCGGCAGAATGGCACGGCTGGGCACAAGCACGTACATGTACGTCCTCTAAGTGCCCAGCTGTGGGTCGCGGGCGCGCTCCCGCGACCCGGTCCAAAGCTCTGTGACCGTGACACCCACAGATCCGATCGCCCTCGGAGTCCCGCGATCGGTCCCCGGAGCTGAAGAACGGGGAGATCTGTGTGTAAACACAGCTTCCCCGTTCTTCACTGTGGCGCTGTCATCGATCGTGTGTTCCCTTTTATAGGGAAACACAATCGATGACGTCACACCTACAGCCACACCCCCCTACAGTTAGAAACACAAATGAGGTCACACATAACCCCTTCAGCGCCCCCTTGTGGTCAACTCCCAAACTGCAATTGTAATTTTCACAGTAAACAATGCATTGTAAATGCATTTTTTGCTGTGAAAAATGACAATGGTCCCAAAAATGTGTCAAAATTGTCCAAAGTGTCCGCCATAATGTCGCAGTCACGAAAAAAAATCGCTGATCGCCGCCATTAGTAGTAAAAAAAATTTTTTTTATAAAAATGCAATATAACTATCCCCTATTTTGTAAACGCTATAAATTTTGCGCAAACAAACCGATAAACGCTTATTGTGATTTTTTTTTACCAAAAATAGGTAGAATAATATGTATCGGCCTAAACTGAGGAAAAAAAATGTTTTATATATATTTTTGGGGGATATTTATTATAGCAAAAAGTAAAAAATATTGATTTTTTTTCAAAATTGTCGCTCTATTTTTGTTTATAGCGCAAAAAATAAAAACCGCAGAGGTGATCAAATTCCACCAAAAGAAAGCTCTATTTGTGGGAAAAAAAGGACGCCAATTTTGTTTAGGAGCTACGTTGCACGACCGCGCAATTGTCAGTTAAAGCGACGCAGTGCCGAATCGCAAAAACTGTCCGGGTCCTTTAGCTGCCTAAAGGTCTGGGTCTTATGTGGTTAAACATAAAATGGATTTAGCGTCTGGGGGCATTGGTGTTGTTTTTTTGGGGGGAGTGGGGGATTTAGATAGGGGAATGATATCTATAAAGGATTGGGTGAATGTTTTTTATGTAAATGGCAATATTATTAATGTAATACACTGGTCATATGGGTTGTATGTTTTTTTTTTTATAATTTGATAAAAAATTTAATAGAGAGAATAATAAAAAGAAAAAAAGTGTGGCACTTCACTCATTCCCCCTCCCCCACCAACATATTCTTCACTTATCCTTCGTGAGATCCCCCATCAACCAACCACATTAATCCCTCATAGGAACCTCCAGGGCCCCCCCCTAATTATTGTTTAACAAGCACTACAACCTTGTCTTAGGCCCCGTACACACGAGAGGATCTATCCGCGGATCACTTTCAGTGGATAGATCCGCTGGTGTGTACAACCCAGCAGATATTTATCCGCGGATATTTTTCGGGCCGATGGTTTTCCAGCGCATCTAAATTTCTAATGCTAAGAAATCGATCCGCTGGAATCCAGTCCACCGGATCAATCCGTCCGATTCCATCCCTCGCATGCGTCCTAATGATTCGACGCATGCGTGGAAGTCCTTATATTACAGCGTTGCGCACGTCGCCGCGTCATCATCGCGGCGACGGCAAGACACGTCACCGCGGAGGGAATTCCGCGCGGATTTTGATCTCATGGTTAGTACAACCATGAGATCAAAATCCGCCAGAGGATTTATCCGCGGAAACGGTCCTCCGGACCGTTTCCGCGGATAAATCCTCTCGTGTGTACTAGGCCTTAGAGTTATCAGGGATAGTAGCATCCACCTGCTACAGAATCATGGACCAGCATCAGAACACACCTGCAGGGCAATTTTCTGGCACAATACCAGGAGTCTCTCCCAAGCTGCAAGAGATGCCAGTTTTAAATGTTGCCTGGAGGGGGCAAAATTCGATTTGTAATGATACTACCTCTATTCCTATTCTATATAATACAGGGGAACCTTGGATTACGAGCAAAATCTGTTCGAGGAGAATGCATGTAATCCAAAGCACTCGCATATCAAAGCAAGTTTCCCCATAGAAGTCAATGGAAACTAAGATAAATTGTTCCGCATTGACTTCTATGGCATGCAATACCACGTGGTCAGAGTTGGGGTGCACCGGAGCCTCAGAAATACTCAGGGACAGCTCGGCTGATCTCGGAAAACCCTTGGAAAGGCTCGGAAACACTCAGAAACGGGGTATTTGAGTGTTTCTGAGAATTTCCCAGTGATTCAGAGTATTTCAGAGTATTTCCGAACGGCGATGAACCATTACGAGTGTGACCGGCGCCCCCGCACCTCTGGCCAAATGCAGTACTGCACACCACATTAGCTTAAATTCTCCTTGTTTCCCAAGACAACACTTGCAAAGAGAGTCAGGATTTTTTTTTTTTAAATTGCTCGTCTTTCAAATCGATTGTTAACCACGTTACTTGTAAACCAAGGTTCCCCTGTATACACTCACAGGCCACTTTATTAGGTACACATTTCTAGTAGCGGGTTGGACCCCATTTTGCCTTCAGAAATGCCATAATTCTTCTTGGCACATATTCAACAAGGTGTTGGAAACATTCCTCAGATTTTGGTCCATATTGACATTGGCATCACGCAGTTGCTGCAGATTTGTCGGCTGCACATCCATGATGCAAATCTCCTGTTCCACTCCATCCCAAAGGTGAATTGAGATCTGGTGACTGTGGAGGCCATTGGAGTACAGTGAACACATTGTCATGTACAAGAAACTAGTTTGGTTTGGAAGTACCCAGCAGAAGATGGGTACACTGTAGTCATAAAGGGGTGAACATGGTCAGCAACAATACTTAGGTAGGCCGTGGTGTTTAAACGATGCTCAGTTGGTACTAAGAGGCCCAAAGTGTGCCAAGAAAATATCCCCCACACCATTAAACCACCACCACCAGCCTGAACCATTGATAGAAGGTAGGATGGATCCATGCTTGCATGTTGTTTACCCCAAATTCTGACCCTACCATCTGAGTGTCGCAGCTGAAATCGAGACCCATCAGACCAGGCAACGTTTTTCCAATCTTCTATTGTCCAATTTTGGTGAGCCTGTGCACATTGTAGTGTCAGTTTCCTGTTCTTAGCTGACAGGAGTGGCATCCAGTGTGGTCTTCTGCTGCTGTAGCCAATCTGCTTCAAGGTTTGACGAGTTGTGCATTCAGAGATGGTATTCTGCATACCTTGGTTGTAACAAGTGGTTATTTGAGTTACTGTTGCCTTTCTATTATCTTGAACCAGTCTGCCCATTCTCCTCTGATCTCTGACATCAACAAGGCTATTTCGCCCACACAACTGTCGCTCACTGGATATTTTCTCTTTTTATGACCATTCTTTGTAAACCCTAGAGATGGTTGTGTGTGAAAATCCCAGTATATCAGAAGTTTTTGAAATACTCAGACCAGCCTGTCTGGCACCAACAACCATGCCACGGTCAAAGTCACTTAAATTCCCTTTTTTCCCCATTGTGATGCTGTTTGAACCTCAACAAGTCGTCTTTGGCACATCTAGACACCTTAATGCATTGAGTTGTAGCCATGTGATTGACTGATTAGCAATTTGCGTTATCAAGCATTTTAACAGATGTACCTAATAAAGTGGACAGTGTGTGTATATACTCCTGTGCGTACAAATCCATGTTTACTCCACATGTAAATGTCACATACTCATTTTCTCAATTTGTTTGTACCCTGGACAAATCCAGATTAAAAAATATTATGTTAAAGAAAAATGTGTGTGGCAAAATTAAAAAAATAGATAAACTGACCTAACTGTTAGAATAAATTAACAAACAACAAAATCAATGTGCATAGTTAGCATAAAATCACAATATTAGGAGGAATATTTCAAATTACACAGTAATGGTAAGTGAAAGACAGAGATATCACTGTACAGGACAAACAAGACTAATGTTAATAAAAATACATCGTGCCACTCTAGTGTTTTTTCTGTATACGACTGCAAGCACTATTGATTTATTATGTTCAGAATCTTGTAAACAGAGGTGTGTGTGTGTTGGACCTGTAAATCAGTCATATGGAAATAAGGCACAGGCACTGCAGGGTTAAACTACTGAGTCGTGACTGCTTGTAGCAGTCAAATTCTCTCCAAGGATAAATAATTAAAGCTTCAGGAAGAATAAGCACACAGGAAGCAGCAGAGATTGGATGTACGTAGGTGTTAAGGGCATTCATTTTTATCCAATCGCTGAATAAAGACTGCAATATTCATGCAATCTTGTTCATTCACTGATACGTGACCTGCAATACAATGGGAGTCTGCAGTGTTCAGTTCTGCATCACAGACAAGAAAGCTTTCCACATCGCACTATAGCTTATCAGAAATGGACATTCCTCTAGAAAGTGTGCTGCACCCAGGGCTTACACCTTTAACACCCAACGGTCACTATTCAATATCGTCACTGTCCTCACAGCTTTCAACGTATATGGTATGACAGCAGTATTACTGTCCGACAAATATGTACATGTTTACTTTGCAAAAAAAAGTGTTAGTAAATGCCTTTTTCACTTTCCCAAAGCACACATCTTTATTTATGTGTGTCAAAAGGACCATTGAATCTAAAAAAATAAAAAATAAATAGGATTTTTTGTACTCACCGTAAAATCCTTTTCTCTGAAGTCCATGGACGGACACAGCTCCTTAAATCTTGACAAGTGGGTTATGTTCCCTGTTTACAGAAGAGGACTAGGAAGAAACATGTTAAATAGTTAAATACATGTTACATTAACAGAGTTGAACAGCCCCGCTGTCTGGAGGGGCGGTCCCTCCAGACATAACTCCCCTCATTGTAGCATGCAGCCTCAGTTCGTAACAAGCAGTACAAACCTAAAAAGGAGGGGTGGGAGCTGTGTCCGTCCATGGACTTCAGAGAAAAGGATTTTACGACGAGTACAAAAAATTCTATTTTCTCTTATCGTTCATGGACGGACACAGCTCCTTAAATCTTGACAAGTGGGATGTCCCCAAGCAGTGTCAAAAAATGAGGGGTGGGAAATATATCAGTAAAACCAATTTTAACTTAACCCCAAAATAAGCAGAGCTCCTTAACGGAGGAGGTGCAACTTTAAACAGCCGCCGGCAAAAACTAGCGGCTGAAAAAAACATCATAAGATGCACTCACAGCAACCATGTAAATTCTGGAAAAAGCGTGAACGGACGAGCAAGTCGTCGCCTCGCACACCTGTGAGACCGACACATGATGTCGGAAAAAAAACCAGGAAGCACCAATTGTCCTGGTCGAAAATGCCGTGACCGGAAAGGGGGGCCCGCCCCTTAGGAGCATAGGCTCTTTATGACGGCCTGCCTGATCCAACGAGAAATGGTGGTCGACGAGACCGCCAGGCCCTTTTGTGGACCAGACACCGACACAAAAGAGTCAGAAGCTCCGAAACAGAGCCATAGTAGGCCGGTATACCCGCAAAGCGCGTACCACGCCTAAAGTATGAAAGGCCGAAACCTCCTTCGGAAGAAGGGAAGGTCGCGGGCGCACCATCACCTAATCCTTATGGAGGATCAAGCATGGCGGCTTGCAAGACAAGACCGCCAACTCAGAAACCCCTCTAACAGAGGTAAAGGGGCCACCTTCTGAGATAATGTCAAGAGAAAATCTCTCTGATGTTTCCAAAGGAAGGTTCCTGAAGAACCGAGAGCACCAGAGTCAAAACTCATGGGGGAAGAGATGGGCCAAGAGGGGAAGTATATGACAAACCCCCTGCACACAAAAAAAGGGGACCCACCAGGGAACGGGCCGCAAAAAGGCCACTGAAAGAACACAGCCAAGGCTTGAATCTGTCCCCAAACGGTGATTTAAGCAATTTTTAGATCCACTCCAAGCTTTAAAAAACAGCAGGACCCTGGACACCGAGTACGTCACTCCATCCCCTCGCACCAAGAGAGGTGCGACGGTAGATCCTCCGGAAGAAGACTACGGTGCCCTCAGCATTGTTGAGATGACCGAGTCAGACAGACCCCGGTCACCTAAAGTCTGGCTTCCAATAACCATGTTGAGCAAGTCAGTGACTGTACAACAGGAGGAAGTATGGAACCTCGAGACAGAGGAACCTCCTGCCCTGGCAACCGCCAGGGTACCTCCGCTACCAGGCGCCTGATATCGGCGCACCAAGGACGCAGAGGTCAATCTGGAGCGATTAGAATCATCAGGATCTCCTCAGCCTCCACTCTGTGGAGCAGCCGAGGAAGCAACTACCATGGAGGAATGGCAAAAAGTCGCCGATACAGACCCCACAGGGCCACCAGTGCAACTGACGCGTCTGTACCAGATCACTAGACCTGGCCACTAACTTTGAGACCCTTGCGGCAGAGACGAGCGGCCAGGAGATCCATGCCCTGTGAGGCTCACCTCCTGCAAGGGAGCCGAAACACCCCAAGCACAAAGACCAGTCGCCCTGGTCCAGCATCTGGCGACTCCAGTAGTCCGCCTGGTAGACTGAAGCCACGGCCGTGGCGTTGTCAGGCTGAAACCAGATCGGTCGACCACGAGGAGAAACATAGCCTGATCGCCTAAAATAGTAGGACAATGAACAGTAGACAGCACCTGGTATTCCCAGGCGGTCTCCCACCCAGGCACAAGCCAGGCCTGACCCTGTATAGCTACCGAGACCAGACACATTCAGGGAGTTCTGGCCGTAGGTTCACGCAAGTCCAGCGAATCAGGGCCGACTGGACCCCCCAGTTTTGTGCACCCCCCAGGTTCACAACCCGTGAGCTGGCATCCGTCGTAAACACCGACCACTGGAAGGAAGAAACAACTTCCCGGACCGAAGAGTCGGGATCTCTGTCACCAACTCAGAGAGACTCTGACTAGGTGGCACACCAGAATCTGATGATTTCAGAGACAAGAGATTTTTACCACCTGGACAGTATTTCCCCTGGAAAACCAGGGTGTGAAACTGGGCATACAGTACCGCCTTGAAGGAGGCTACCCACAGGCCCCGAACCAGCAGGCACCCGGAGAGAAGACCGATTGCGTGATGCCAATATCTTCACCGCAGACTGAAGAGTCTGCAATTTCTCCAGGGGAAGAAGGACCTTTGCCACGAGGAGTCTGGATCAACACTAAATACTCCAACGCTGAGTCGGAACCTAGCATGCCCAGGATTTGAACCCTGGGTCGCACACATGGAGGGCAGGCTTGCTGCCACTGAGCTACACCTTCTGGCCTAAACGTTTAACACCCACCCGAATCTTCGGAGGGTCTGAATGGGAATAACCCATCCACTAGGTCGGAGACAGAAGCTTCTCTCAGAAGAAAGTCGTCCAAGTAGCCAATGAGGCAAAGCCTTGCTGTCCCAACAAAGTTAGGATAAGTGCAAGCTCCTAGCTGAAAACCCATGGTGCTGACGCCAGATCAAAAGGGAGGGCCACAGGCTGACAGAGACCCTCTCTCATCACGAATCACAGAAAAAAACACTGTGACATGCGCAAAACGGGACATGCATGTATGCGTCCCTGATGACCGAGGACGTCAGGGTATCCCCCGGATGGAGCGCAGCTACCACCGAACAAATGGATTCCATGCGGAACTACCCGACGTTCAAAGGTATTTAGGGCCTGAGGCATATAGAAAACCCCAAAACTCTTGTCCTGCAGGAAAGGTAAAATTACCCCGCAGCTTAGCAAATCCCACACTGCCCAAGGCAGACCGACGAGCCGGGAGAGGAAGACACGAGGAAAGAACTTTGTTCTGTGGATAGGAGGAAACCCTATCTAGTACTCCGAAGAGACCACCTCGCAGACCCACTGGTCGGAGAGCAGGGAGATTTCACCGAATTGTGAACCTGCAAGCCGCCCCTCCCACCTAGAGACAGGGAGGGAAGGCTACATACATTCGCAGGATTTGGGTGCCGGCTTGATCGGCTTACGCACCCAGGGACGGATTAGTCCCCCATCTGGGCCTTTGATGGCCTGGGAGGGTTTCCCCTAAATAATACACACACATAGTGTGTATGTATATTATGTAGGTTTATGCACACATGCCTTTGGAGGAAACCGAAGTACCCGGAGGAAACCCACGCAGACACAGGGAGCGACAATGCAAGCTCCAGGCAGATTGGCGTCAGTGTCCAGATTCGAACCAATGACTCTCTTGCTGCCAAGTAATGGAGTTAGGCACTACACCACCGTGTGCATAAAACCATTCTGAAACCGAAGCCCTGGATAACAAGGGCGCAGCATACAATGAAGCATCACAGACCTATATGAGGCCCTGGACCAGCTGGTCCGCTAGCCTAATAACCTCAGGAGAGAGTCGGTGCTCCTCCACTGTGTGGTGCAAAATGCTCACTCCGTGAGTTGTATACAGCACTAGGGGTCAGGACTACTCCAAGATGGCCACCGACAAAATAGCCGCCAATGGGAGTTTTCAATGTAATTGAAAAACCTCCCAAAAAATGGTGCCAGCGCCGACTGAGACTCCAGAGTAGTGGCCACAATAGGCCGCAAGCCAGACCCCAGCATGGTAAACATGGAACGGGTCAGTACTTCGTATCTTCTATCAGTCAGATCCATACAAGTGGGGGTTCCCGCCCGGCGGTGAGGGACTACAAAAGCCCTTAGCGGCTTTTCTCATTCCGCATCTCAGAAATTATCAAAGAAGGGCACAGAAGGAAAAAACCTACACAGTGGTCTGATTTGTGTGATCCAAAAAAGACAGAGTCCTCGGCGGAAACTCCGCTGCACTATCCAGCTTAGTAGAGTCCCTTGCAGCAGTAAAAAGCGCACCCATAAATGCCTTATTCTGCTTTTTCTTTTACTAGGTACCTGGTCCATGGCTTCATAACAGAGCATTCCCCAGGGGATAACGGGGGAAGGGGGCACTCTTTTACCGCCCGCCCGCAGTCCACCCCCACCCTGGCACAAACGTGTCCAGGACGAACAATAAAAACTCTGTGGGAATCCCAGGTGCTAACACCTGCTGCCACCACCAGCAAGTGGGGAAGGACCCAGATACTGACTCCAATTATTAATTAATATTTACATAGTTTGTATTATAACATGCGCACCTGTCCTTACAAATAGACAAAAGCTCCTATAGCCCTATTCAGGGCCTATTTTGGCACTTCTCTCCTTCATGTAAAAATCACATTTTTTTTGCTAGAAAATTAATCAGAACCCCCAAACATTATATCTTTTTTTTTAGAAGACACCCTAGGGAATAAAATGGCGGTCATTACAACTTTTTTTCTCGCACGGTATTTGCGCAATAATTTTTAAAGCACCTTTTTTTTGGGGGGAAAAAAACGGTTTCATGAATTACAAAACAGTAAAGTTAGCCCAATTTTTTTGTATAATGTGAACAAGGGTGTTACGCAGAGTAAATAGATACCTTACATGTCACGCTTTAAAATTGCGCACACTCATGGAATGGTGCCAAACTTCGGTACTTAACCACTTGATTACCGAGCCTGTTTTTCAGATTCGGTGTTTACGAGACTAAAACATTTTTTTTTGCTAGAAAATTACTTAGAACCCCCAAACATTGTATATATATATTTTTTTTTTCTAACACCCTAGAGAATAAAATGGCAGTCATTGCAATACTTTTTGTCACACCGTATTTGCGCAACGGTCTTACAAGCGCACTTTTTTGGGAAAAAAAAACACTTTTTTGAATAAAAAAATAAGACAACAATAAATTTTGCCCAATTTTTTTATATATTGTGAAAGATAATGTTACGCCGAGTAAAATGATACCCAACATGTCATGCTTAAAAATTGCGCCCGCTCGTGGCATGGCGTCAAACTTTTACCCTTAAAAATCTCGATAGGCGAAGTTTAGAAAATTCTACAGGTTGCATTTTTTGAGTGACAGAGTAGGTCTAGGGCTAGAATTATTGCTCTCGCTCTAACGATCACGGCGATACCTCACTTGTGTGGTTTGAACACCGTTTTCATATGCGGGCGCTACTCGCGTATGCGTTCGCTTCTGTGCGCAAGCTCGTCGGGACGGGGCGTTTAAAAAATATATTTTTTTTGTTTTCTTATTTATTTTTATTTCGTTTATAATTTTTTTACACTGAAATAAAAAAAAAAATTATCACTTTTATTCCTATTACAAGGAATGTAAACATCCCTTGTAATAGAAAAAAGCATGACAGGTCCTCTTAAATATGAGATCTGGGGTCAAAAAGACCTCAGATCTTATATTTAGACTAAAATGCAAGAAGAAAAAAAATAATTTGAAACTGTCATTTTTTCAAATGACAAAAAAAAAATGTTGCTTTAAGACGCTGGGCGGGACTGACGTTTTGACGTCACTTCCGTCCAGCAGAGCTATGGGGACGGGTGAAGGAAATTTTTCCCTCACTCGCAACCCCAGTCAACAGCCGAACAGTCCCGATCGGCTCCGCCGCTACCGACGGCTACGGTAAGCGGCGGAGGGCGCGGGAGAGGGGGGGCCCTCTCCCGCCACCGATAACGGCGATCTTGCGGCGAATCCGCTGCGGAGACCGCCGTTATCGTTTACAGGACCGTTGACACTAAAGATGGATACCTCGGTTGTGGCAGCAGCTGCTGTTACCGAGATATCCATCTTTAAAAACAAGACGTCTTTTGACTATGGGCCAGTAACCAAGTGGTTAAAAATCTTCATAGGCGACGCTTTAACATTTTTTACAGGTTACAATTTTCAAGTTACAGAGGAGGTCTAGTGCTGAAATTGTTGCACACGCTCTAATGCACGCGACGATACCCAACATGTGGGGTTTGAACGGCGTTTACATATGTGGGCGGGACTTGCATGCGTGTTCGCTTCTGCGTGCGAGATAACGCGGACAAGGGCATTTTTAAAAAAATATATATTTTTTTTTATCACTTTTATTCCTATTACAAGGAATGTAAACATCCCTTGTAATAGGAATCAGTGTGACAGGTCCTCTTTATGGAGAGATGTGGAGTCAATAAGACCCCACATTTCTCCTCCAGGCTTGAAATCGGTGAAAGAAAATCACTGATCACATGCCGACAGCCGCGACTGCGGATTTGTTTACTTCCGGGTACCGGGCGTGACGTCATAACGTCGCGCCCGGGCCTCCGACGGTCATAGAGATGGTCACCAGTCATCTCTATGTTTTCCAGGCAGCACCGACCGATTCGCTCTCCGGGCCCCCAATGGCACGGGAGAGCCCGGAGAAGCACCGGATGGCAGCGGGGGTTGGACGTTGTAACGGACTTATGAACTATTCTGCCGGGACATCGATAATCCTACAGTGAGGCCTACAAAGAACTAGTGAGGCCTACAAAGAACTGCATGACTTGTTACAATTGGATTTACCACATTGTATTCTGAGCTCAAAGGGTTAATTATAGAAGGGAACTCTTTCACTGATAAATGCTAATATTCCCTTTGCATAGCTGATTGACTCTCCTTTGTGTAGTGAACAGCCTCCTGTCAGGTGTATGCTGAGGGGATTATGTGTGAGTGTGTAATTGTTTTAAAGGTTAATTGAATTCTATTGATAAAGGAAGGTGTCTGATCAATTTAATGTTAAATGTAAGCTTGGAGCCAAAACTGCTAGAAGACTGATTGGCTCAAGGGAATGTCATTATTTCAAAGTATCTGTATTAAAGCCCCCCCACTGTGCGAGGGGGGGGGGCGGAGAATGTAATTGTTCCTGTACAGGTTGTAACCACATATAAGCTAAGTGAAATGTGCCATTAAACAGTCTACTTGACCCTTCAACACGCAGCCTCGTCTCGTTCTTGAAGGGGGACTCTCTCTCTCTCTGGATCTCGTGGATGGGGATATACCGGCTGTACTTGCATATCGCAACTTGCTAGGGAAAAGGACCTCTCCAACGGCTGAAACCCTCTCACTACTAGGGGGTAGCCGTTACATTGGTTGGCAGCAGCGGGATGGTCCTTTTATCCAAAGAGCAAGTGCTGAATGGAGTCTCACTACGCCAGGCTGAAAAGACCCACACTAAAAGATCTATTGGAGAGTCGTGGTAGGAGCGCCAGTAACAGACCACGGAGGGAGATGATAGCTGACCTGCTGGAGCTGGACGAAATGGATGGATCCATGGAAGGAACTGAGCCCCTTGCACCTGTCAGCGAAGAAGATGTAATTACTGGGATTGTACAGCGGAGATTATCCTTGTATCCAGAAACGTCCGTGGAACTAATCAACCAGCTGTTCCGGGAAGCAAGGGAGGAGATACAAATGAAGAGGGGACAAGAACTGGAACTGGTAAGAGCTAGAAAGCCCATTACACATGCAGTTCCTACTCCCCCACCTGTGGCTACAGGAAAGAAAATACCGTTCACTGCATTTAAAGCTTTTGTAGAAAGTGAGGAGGAAATCGATGGATATTTGGCGGATTTTGCTCACTACACCAGGTACCACCAGACCAATGGGTCACTATTTTGTCGGGGAAATTGTCGGGCAAAGCCAACGAAGCATTTCGGGCTCTCGCTCCAGAGGATGTTTTGCAATATCAGCAAGATAAAAAGGCACTGCTAACCTGATATGCCGTAACGCCAGAAGCCTACCGCCGTCGCTTCCGGGAGTCCAAGAAGAAAGCAGTGGACTCCCACATGGAATGGGCCAACCAGTTACAAAGGGTGGCATCCCATTGGGTCCAAGGCCAACACCGGGGAGGAAGTGTTGCAGCTGTTCATGATGGAACATTTCTTCCAAGACCTGGCCGCGGACATACAAGACTGGGTACGAGATCGCCGTCCCGCTAACTTAAACGAGGCGGCTCGGCTAGCAGATGAGTATGCGGAAACAAGGAAAGTAAGCCAGGGTACTACACGGCTGGCTCATAAGGTAGAACCACGTACTCCAACCGTCACCCCACGCCCAGAGTTTCGGGCTCCAGTCCCACCAGGACCACCACGTCCTCAGGGGCCTAACAATTACCCCCGGGATTCGTCTAGGGTGACGTGCCATCACTGCAGCAACACGGGACATATTGCTCGTTATTGCCCTCTGAGAGCTACCTATAACAACTGGAGACGCACAACACCCAACACAGAGGTCACTCCATCACGTCCCTCTGCGGCTCACTGCCTGGAGACTGAGGGGGGCCCGGAGGAATGTCTAGGAATTTTGTATGGGGCAGACCCAATACAAGCTGCCTCTCCAGATAACCGTCAGCATCACCGTCAGGAGGTACGGGTGAATGGACAAGTAGCACAAGGCTTAAGAGATACCGGGGCTACTATCACTTTGGTTCAAAAACATCTGGTAAAGCCAGAGAACGTATCTACTCGCACCGTTGCCGTCCGAGTCGCAGGGGGCGCTGTATTCCGCTTACCCACCGCCCGGGTGCACTTAGACTGGGGAGCCGGGTCAGGAAAGACCACAGTTGGTATCATGGACAACCTACCTGCCGAGGTTGTGCTGGGCAACGACATTGGCCCTCTGACTTCGGCTTATTTACCTACACCTGCTGCGGCTTGCCCCGTGACCACCCGCTCACAGACCCGTATCACAGATGATCCTACAACAGGCCAGGAGACCCAGGTAAGCCAAGAACCGACATGTAACCCCACTACGGTAGAGAGACCCATAGCTTGGGACACCCCAGAGGAATTAGGGAGGGAAACTAGGGAGGACTCCACCCTTCAAAAGTATCGAGAATTAGCAGACAGTAGAGGGGATGAGCGGGAACGTTTTATATGGGATGGTGACAGGTTATACAGATTGACCGAAGGCAGAAAGAGAGGCGGTGTCCCTTCGCAAAAGCGCCAACTAGTGGTACCCAGAAAGTACCGGTTGGAACTCCTCCGAATCGGCCACGACATTCCGTTGGCAGGGCACCTAGGGGGTAACCGCACCACCTACAGGATCACCCAGACTTTCTTTTGGCCAGGGATCTCGAAGGATGTGCGACGTTACTGCAGCACCTGTGACGTATGCCAAGAGGGGACCACCCTAAGGCTCGACTGTCACCTATGCCCGTGATCGAGGAACCGTTTAGCAGGGTAGCAGTCGACCTAGTGGGACCTCTACCTAACCCCAGTCCCTCGGGTAAGAAATACATCCTTACCGTAGTAGACTATGCTACCCGCTACTCGGAGGCCGTCGCTCTGACGAATATCCAGGCGGACACTGTTGCC